>NW_028318087.1:1250000-1562500 GCF_062004578.1 Staurois parvus
GATCAACTGTGGGTATAGGATTATAACTTTTTTTTTTATTGGTTGAACTGGATGGATTTTTGTCTTTTTTCAGCCAGACAAACTATGTAACTATGTAACCAATACCTACTGATTCTGCTAAATGTGGTCTGGCTTCAATGACCGCTAGCTTGGTAGGGGTTAATAAATTACTCATAAAAAAATAACAAAATAAAACTAATCACATTTTTTTTGTTTCCCTTTAAATGCAAGCACGAAAATAGGAAATAACAAGCATGTAAAGTTGTGTCAAATTATGTAAAAATTAAGATACATTTTGCAATAATAACTCATATATCTATTTACTAAAATACTATGTGGTTTTACTTTAACAGATCCATACTTAGTAAACTGTAAAATATAGAGGAATAAAGCTGTCTGAAACAAAACGTGTGCAGCTTGGTGTGTACAGTACTAGATAATGCAGGAGCTATCAGTCATGCCTAATTTGTATCATTTTTCATTGTTCGCACCTTAATAGTGCTTTTATATTCAATTCCAAGCCATCGCTCTCTATCAGCATCTAATAAAATCTCAAATACTGTAGACAGTTCTTCCTTATTAAATCACTGACTGCACAATACTTTGCTAGCCTATCACTTATGCAGTTGTGTGTAATAACTGACAAATGAAAAATAATAGCTGTGATTTTGGTACTGCGAGGAACAGATGAATGGAGACGATAGCTATATAAGCCTAGAAATGAAAAGACACACAATGGGTTGGGATTTATACAGCAAAGCAACCTATTGATCTTTCGAGACTTTAGTTCCTAACAGCTCTTTAATCATTGGTACAGTGGTCCCTGAATGTGACCTGCCACATTGAAAAGTCAAATGTTCATGAAACATTATCAGGGCCTGTGCTAGACTATTTTGCACCCTATGCAATACTAGCTACATATGACCCCCCCCCCAAAAAAAAAGAAAGAAATTTAAAAACAGTAGAAAATGTTAAATCAACAAAACATGAAAGTGCTAAATTTTTTTTAATTTGCAAAAATAAGTGCCATAAGATGCCACCAGCACCAATATTAACCTCTTGCCCTCTAGAGGATTTACTGTACCTCCTTTCCTGACCAGGCCATTTTTTGCGATACGGCACTGTTTTACTTTAACTGGCAATTGCGCAGTCATGCAATGCTGCACCCAAATTAAATTTACAAAAGTTTTTCCTAACAAATATAGCTTTCTTTTGGTGTTATTTGATCACCTGTATGTTTGGTTTTTATTTTTTGTGCTATAAACACAAAAAAAAAACATTTTGAAAAAAATATATTTTTTACTTTTTGCTATTACACATGTCCAGTAAAAAAATTTTAAAAATCAAATTTCATCATAAATTTAGGCCAAAATGTATTCTACTACATGTCTTTCCTAAACAAAATCCCAATACATGTAAATTAATAGCTTTCCATGAAAGTTACAGCTTTTACAAATGGACAGTATATATACTGGAATTTTTTTTTCTTTAACTAGTAATGGCAGCGATCATCGACTTATAGCGGGACTGCGGCAGGGGAGTACTGACTTGGTGTCACTGACATCCCTAGTGACACTAATACAGTGATCGGTACTAATAAAAAGCACTGACACTGTAGTAATGGCACTGGGCAGGAAGGGGTTAACGTGTGGGGTGATCAGAGGGTTAACTTTGTGCTGTGTATGTGCTTTACACTGTAAGTACACTCTTTTGTATGGCTCTGCTACGCAGAGCCATAAAAAGCAGTGTGCTGGAGCTGACAGGGGAGAGATCTGTGTTGTTTATACACAGGTCTCTCCCCCATCAGTGATACTCGGCGATCACGGGGTGCTGGTAGGGAATCACCGGCCAGAACCTGGGGATTTACAGCCAAGGCCACGAACGGTGGCACAGGTAGGCACGCGCCTTCTACCTGGAACTGCAAAATCACATATATATAGTGGCAGGGTGACAGTTGCAGTGAGTGAAGGATGATGGATCCACACAGATCCCAGGCTGGAATTCCCCAACCAATGGGGGGAGATAAAATGCTGTGACACAAGGGCAGCTAAACTGAGTGACAGATCCGACACAACACACCACCATCAACATTGACACATATCGTTATATTGTAAAGCGCTGCGCAAACTGTTGGGGCTATATAAATCCTGTATAATAATAATAATCAGTAGGCCCTAGAAGAGCAGGCTGTGTGATTGTGATGATGTCATCACTCACCGACACATTGCACATGTGATGCATGTCCAGCTGGCCAGGTCACATTCACACAGACCTGAGACATCAGAGTCAGACATTATCTTCCTTCACAGACACAGCTCTGCCTGTGCTAATGAATGGGAAGAGAAGGGCTGGAACTCCACAGTGATCAGCAGCCACCAGCAGACTTGCAGTAAGGGACTGAGTCTGAGAGGAACACTGGAAGTAGCAGCAGCTCAGCTGCTACATTGACCACAGACACCTGGCTTCTTCCTCTGTCCTTTCTTTCTCCCCTCTGCCACCCCTCCTCTAAGCTTAAGGATTACTCATAACGTGGCGAGTTCCCACACAGAGAGAGTAGCGACCTGCGCTGCGCCAAGGTGCCCCTAGACTGCAGAGCACCCTAGGCAGTAGCCTAGTTTGCCTAGTGGAAGCACCGGCCCTGCACATTATGCATTAAGAATGAAAAACAACATTATCACAAAATTTAGCTTAGCCTTTGCTTACCTCTTTGGATGAGGGAAAAGAGCAGATTAATTATTCAGAACACTGATTAACCCTTTTGGGACCAGATGACATTAAATTTTGATACCCAGGTCTAGTTAAAAATGTATGTATAGCCAAAACCTTTTTGTTGTTTCTTTGAATAGAATAAGTTATGGAGTGAAACCCTATTGGGTAATTTTTGTTATCTTGATACAACAGAAAATAAGAGGAAATCTCCCTAAAGTGGGGGTTATTTATGACATGTGCAAGCCAATGGAGGAAGACTTAAACTATTTGTTTCTTCTGATGCTTTCTGCTTTAGATGTCATTTGTCACAGTCGCAGAGGAAGGGGGAAGTTGAAGGCTTCAGTGATGCTTTGGTGAGCTTTCAGATCTTGTCCGGGTCCTATCTTGATGGAGGTCTGAATGTCATAGTTCAATGAAACTGATTACTGGCAGAACAGGAGATCGTCAATAGAAAAAAAAACTTTACTCACCCTTGCTCTATCCAAAAATCAAACAAACAAAAAATAGAAAAATGCTTCCTATACCCGTGCCTAAAGCAGAGCTCCACCCAAAATGGGAAGCTCCACTTGTTTGCACCCCCTCCACTGGCACATTTTGCATTTTTTTGACGGAGTGGGTACCTGGTTTTGGCAAGTACCCACTCCCACTTTTGGCTCAGTTCATCACTCACTGAGGGGTTCAGCCCCTCTCCTTTCCCTCACGGTCTTCTGGGACATTTCACAGGTCCCAGAGGACTATGGGACCAATCACAAGGTGCATTGTGGCTCACACATACGCAGTAGGAAGGCTTCACTTCCATTTTCCCTTACTTGCAATGCCGGTACTGGGAATCCAGAGGATAGTGAAGAACTAGCCTGGGTGACGATGGCGCTGGACCCTTGGACAGTTGTCCTTATATTAAAGTCAACAGGGAGAGAGCCTGGAATTCCTCCTTAATGCCACTAATACCTGCACTCCATAGTTATGGGAAGAGGAAACCCAACCAGATTTGGCATTATGGTCGGCAAAAATTGAGGAAACTGAAGAAATGGAAGACGTCACCTTCCCCCTCCAATAAGGAGAGGATTTGTTTAGGAAAATGTGGCACAAATCCCTTTGTAGCCCAGAATACCGATCACTTATGTTCGGTCCAAAATAAGTCTACTGCAGTGGCTTGTGCAACCCATGTCCTATTGAGGTGTGCAACTCAGTGACACTGGAAGCACACCCTTCCCCTCTTATAGAAAACCTCTTCTGTTTTATACTGTTCCCCTTTTTCCCTATGTCCCCACTCCCCAACCTGCCCTGTAGATTACCTTCCCCCATTCTTTTTTGTTTTCTTTCCTCACTTTCTCTTCTTTTCTTCTTTCTCTTTTTTTATATATACCTAGACAACCTGCACTAATTTAGTGCAATCTTCCCACCTTCCCCAGCTCAGGGAGGGCCCATTTAGGCAAATAGAGCAACATACTTTACTGATTATTAATGTGCTATAACAAAGAATTATTCTTCATGATGTATGCAAAGATTGACAACTGTAAAATGTTGCCTTTAAGAGCTTTTGGTGCTTGTACTTCCCTAATGTTTTTGTAATGTCTTTCATTAATTGGAAATGTTAAATGAAGAATTTTAAAAAAGTTTTGACTACACATAAACTTTAATATAGTGTTAACATGCATTGGCTAACTCAACAAAAACTCTTTGAATAATTAACATAGAAGGCCTTTATTTGATGCACTATTTTAATAAAGTTCCTGCTTATGTAGTATTTTATATCAAAAATTGCATGGTTGGTTATTTTTCTTTTAACATTTTTTTTTCTTCATTTTTTTAATTAAATTAAATCTTTGTTAATTTATTTTTTCTACAAAATAATATAGTCTTACAGCTGCTGATGGCAGGTTTGTTTGTAAATAATGCTCATGTGATGACCATGATTGTCTGACAAGGTGATCATGGGGTCCAAGGATAGCAACTGACAGTGAGAGTTTGACAATACAGAGCACCACAGGTTGTTGTTGGTACCTCAAGGCGTCAGTACACCAAGAAAAGAGAAAGTTAGATCGGCAGTGTTCCATTTCCTTATCTGTCAGGGTAATATTCAGGACTTGTGATTTGGAATAATTAATCTTAAGATTTGACAGGGAGTTTAAATGCACCAAATTTCTGAATAGATTCGGTAGAGATAAGTGGGGTTCTGTTAAAATAGAAGCAAATCATCCACAAAGGCGGTCACTTTGTATGTAGTGCCATGTACCTCTATCCCACTTATACTAGGGTTTGACCTTATTCTATTCAAAAATGGTTCCAGGGAGAGGACATATAAGATCAGAGATAGCGGACAACCCTGCCTCGTGCCGTTCTGTACAGCAAAGGTATTAGAGAAGTGGCCATTCATGTGCACCTTTGCCAAAGGATTACAGTAAAGAGCCTGTATATAGTTGAGCATCCTCTGCAAAAGGCCAAGTGCCTTGAGAGTTGCCGCTAAGTAACCCAGGCCACCCTGTCGAAGGCCTTTTCGACATCTAATGACAGGAAAAAACCCTCCTCCACGAAGTTAGCCAATGGTGTAGATTCAGTGCCTTGAGGATGTTGTACCGGGCCTCACGGGCCGAGATAAAACCTACTTGATCCCAGGAAATACATCGGGTGAAGAAGGGTAATAACTGGTTGGCTAGGATTTTTGCGTAGATCTTCACGTCCACGTTGAGGAGGGAAATAGGGCGATAGTTTGAGACAAGCGTATCGTCCTTCCCCTCCTTAGGGAAGACCACAATGTGAGCTTCCAAAAGATGAGAAGTCCGGGGTGGGGAAGAAGCCAGAGAGGTGAAGGCGGGTAAAAAGCGTGGTTTCAAGATATCCAAGAAAGTTTTATAATACTGGAGAGTTAAGCTGTCTGGGCCAGGGCTTTTGCCTAGTTTCATTTCTTTTATGGCTCCATCTAGTTCCCCTCCCGTGATAGATGCGACGGTGCCTGGGAGAGGAATCTGGGGAAGAGGACAAGAACGGGCGAGGCATATCAGACAGATTATACAGAGATGTATAGAAATCTTCAAATTGCTTAGCTATGGCCTAGTTCGATCAGTGTTTACCTCCCATGGGATCTCTAATATAATGCACTGAAGCATTGCCTCTTTTAGCTTGGACAGCTCTGGCTAGTAGATGGCCGCATTTATTGCCTTGCACATAAAAAACTTTTTGGCGCAATACATATTGACTCCTAGACCTCTTTCCCAACTCCTCTAGCTTATATTAGATCTTGGAGTATGGTCACAGCTTGAGTGAGTTTGTGCATGGTTTCCAGCTTACTAATGCTTAAAAGAAGGGATTGCACAAAGGCTTGGTTTGCCCATTTA
This sequence comes from Staurois parvus, assembly GCF_062004578.1. Classification (NCBI taxonomy): domain Eukaryota; kingdom Metazoa; phylum Chordata; class Amphibia; order Anura; family Ranidae; genus Staurois; species Staurois parvus. The sequence goes on from NW_028318087.1 coordinate 1,256,045, forward strand.
AGAGAGTGATAGAAGCTCACCTCTAATCGAGCATTTGCGAGCTTCCTATTGAATTAGAGGATCAACCCCAGAAGTGTCATTGAAAGTGAAGTATTCTTGCAAGGACCGCTTTAATTTGACAACGTTGGCAGTGTCTTTAAGTAGGGACACATTGAGTCTCTAGGTTTTGCATCTAGACTGCAGTTTGGGAAGTTGCAGAGTGATCGTTATAGGGTGATGGTCCAACAGTACCATCAGTTCTATAGTTGCTGAGCTAAGGAGAGGAAGATCATCTTGCGACAAAAAAAGAAAGTCAAGTCTAGAGTATTTGGCCCAGGGCACCGAGAAAATAGTATAGCCCTTATCCTTGGGATATAGTAAGCGCCAAGTATCATGATGTCTAAGGTTCTGAAGCTGCAGATTAATTTGGTGAAGAGCCTGATAAGGCAATGCAGAGGTGCTAGTTGAGGAGTACAGAATTGGTTGAAGAGGAACATTGAAATCTCCCCCCCCCAAAATGAGCATGCCCGTCGCAAACTCCACTAGTTATTCTCCCATGTGACGGAAGAATGTGACTTATCCACTGTTAGGACTATAGATGTTGGTGATGGTGAGAGGAAGGGATCCAACACTGTCCTTAAAAAAAAAAGGAAACAGCCCTCTAGTCTATTTTAGTGTCAGATATGTGAAATGAGACATGTTTTGAGAGTAAAATCAAAACTCCCTTTTTTTTGGCATCTGCACATGTAGCATGGAACGTGGTAGGGTAGTGTTTGTTTGTAATCCTAGGTATTTGACCAGTCTTAAAATGTGTTTCCTGAATACAGATAATGTGTGCATTCAATCTGTGAAATTTTGACAGAAAATGAGAGCGTTTCTTGGGGATATTTAAACCTTTAGCATTAATACAAGTTTCAGTGTTGCGGACATAGCTTGGGGGGTGTGATGAGGCATATTGCAGGTGGAGACACAAAGAGAGGAAAGTAGGGGGAAAAAGGGGGGGGGATTAACTAAGGACCCTCAAAGAGGGGAAAGGAAGAAAAGGAGGAGACAACAAGGAAAAAGGGAAAGGTGAAAGAAAAGATGAAGACAAGAGGAGAAAAAGATAAAGAAATACAAAAGATAGCTCCAGAGGCTAGAACCAGTAAATGGTATAAAAATAGAAAGGAAAGAAGAAAGAGTCCAAATGGGTCAGCTAGACTGTGGAAAGTCTGCTGTATTGGTGCGAAGTTAAGTTGGTCAAAAAGGCATACTACTTCTGCAAAAATGGAAACAAACAAAGGTAATGGGATATGCACTGCTTAAAGAAGCCAAGTAGAAGGTATTGCAGTAGTGAAGCACGCAAACAAATTAAACTAGCTGCGTATTGACGAAACACGACCTGCAATTGTTCATGAACAGTTAAGCGAGCTCCAACTTGAGATGTCTTTTGGCTCTCCAGCCTAGTGAGTAGAGGGACCCCATGAACAGATTAGGAGGTGCCAGAATGCCAGCTCATATAAACCCTGCACTCTGTGCGACCGCCAGAGGGCTTCAGTGTAACCCATCCATTATACTAGGGCAGGAGAGGAAGAAGAGTATGCAATATCTTATGTGTTAGATATTCCAAAGCAAAGCACAGTTGTACTTGAAGGTGACAATCAGGAGAGTCCGTCCCCCTGACCTAGTTAAGGGCGGCATCCCCAGCCAGGGATGTCGAGTTATTTTGAGGTGCACATCTAGTGGTAATCACCTCTCCAAGTGATGTTATCAACTCCATAGTGAAGATACCAACAAGCATGGAGGCGGGACCCTCCTCATGATTTAGTTATGAAATCTGAACAATATATGCTGACCAAACCGGTACTGCAGAGACATACGTATCAGAATAAAAGATTGCCTGACTATACAAAATGGGAGCATCCCAGTACAGTTGTGTCCAAAATTATTCAACCCCCACTGAAATTGAGTGTTTTGGCCAGTTTGACATTGCTTTTGATCATTCAGTCATCTTGCTTACATTTACATTAAAGAGGCACTTGTAGGTCAGACAAATATAACATAACAGTTATAATGAAATAACCACAAATGTCTTTTCTGTGCTCACAGCATTATCAGTTTTATTCAACCCCCAAGTGACATTCAATCTTAGTACTTAGTACAGCATCCTTTTACAGTTATAACAGCTTTTAAACGTGAAGCATAGCTTGACACAAGTGTCTTGCAGCGATCTACGGGTATCTTCGCCCATTCTTCATGGGCAAAGGCCTCCAGTTCAGTCACATTCTTAGGCTTGCGCACTGCAACTGCTTTCTTTAAGTCCCACCAGAGGTTCTCAATCGGATTTAAGTCTGGTGACTGCGATGGCCACTCCAAAATGTTCCAGCCTTTCCTCTGCAACCATGCTCTAGTGGACTTGGAGGTATGCTTGGGATCATTGTCCTGTTGAAAGGTCCAACGTCTCCCAAGCCTCAGGTGTGTGACGGACTGCATCACGTTTCCATCCAATATCTCCTGGTACTGAAGAGAATTCATGGTACCTTGCACACGCTGAAGCTTCCCTGTACCTGCAGAAGCAAAACAGCCCCAAAGCATGATTGACCCTCCACCATGCTTCACAGTAGGCAAGGTGTTCTTTTCATCATAGGCCTTGTTCTTCCTCCTCCAAACATAGCGTTGATCCATGGGCCCAAACAGTTCTAATTTTGTTTCATCAGTCCACAGAACACTATCCCACAACTTTTGTGGTTTGTCCACATGGCTTTTGGCATACTGCAGTCGACTCTTCTTATTCTTTGGAGACAGCAAGGGGGTACGCCTGGGAGTTCTGGCACGGAGGCCTTCATTACGCAGTGTGCGTCTTATTGTCTGGGCTGAAACTTCTGTACCCACATCTGACAAATCTTTTCTCAGTTCCTCAGCAGTCACACGGGGACTTCTCTCCACTCTACGCTTCAGGTAGCGCACAGCAGTCGAAGTCAGCATCTTCTTTCTGCCACGACCAGGTAGCGTTTCAACAGTGCCCTTTGCCTTGAATTTGCGAATGATGCTTCCTAAGGTGTCTCTTGGTATGTTTAACATCTTTGCAATCTTCTTATAGCCATTGCCCTTCCTGTGAAGAGAAATCACCTCTTCTCTTGTCTTCCTGGACCATTCTCTTGCCTTCACCATGTTTGTAACCACACCAGTAAATGTCTAGAAGGAGCTGAGTATCACAGTCATTTTAAAGCTGCCTAATTGGTGCTTATTATGCTTGATTGCTGCTCGGTGACATCCACAGGTGTTTTCAATACCTGATGGAAAGCACCTGTATGAACCTCTGTTCTTCAGAGTGGTAGTCTTTAAGGGGTTGAATAATTGTGGCAATGAAGAAACCACATAAGAACCATTTACTACTGTATTACATAAACAATTGATGTCATTTTAGTTGCATTTGGGTAGTTACAACGTCCTTGTAGGATTTGATTCTGAATACAATTCCAAATGTACACTATAGTCCCTAAACCCCTTTACAGCATTGGGGGTTGAATAATTTTGGACACAACTGTATATCTTGTACTGAGCCTCATATCGAGGTGCTAGGAAAAAACCCATTAAAATATAGTCTACAGAATAACCAATATAATCACAATGTAATCCTCAGATACCAAGCAAGTGCTCAAGACCCGAAAAGGATCTGTGTAAGAGGATCACGACAAGGCACTGCGTACGGGTAATAAGTTGGGTCGTTGAAGCAAATGGATCTTTCTGAGTAAGTGCACTGTAGTGCACCAATGGGTATTCCTGTTATTGCTTCATGACAGAGGTTGCTTCAGTGAACCAAATAGGCCTTAACTGTATATAAAGAACCCAGGATCTGAATGCACAAATACAGACACGTCCAGGTGCTTCTAAAAGACTTAAGAAGAATGACTCATTCTGCTAAGCGCTCATGGCGTCTGGAGGGAGAGATGCTGGGACTTCCTGGGTCAGATACCCGGCAATGAGGGTGTTCTGGGGTGGAACCAAGTGGGGATCAGCATCTCCGATTGCGGTGTCATTGTGCTTTTAGAGTGTTGTTGTTGGAGACCACCAGCCAGGGATCTGAAGAGTAAAATGTACTGTACCATTCTGGTAGATCTACAAAAGGGATGTCCAAGGTTTCACAAAAAGGTTGGGTATCCTCCAGTACACGCAGCAAAGCCGAGCGACCCCTAGATGAGGTCAACAAACAAAAAGAAAAACGCCATCTATAGGTGATTCCTCGAGAGTGTAGAGGTTCCAGCAATGGCCGCAAGGCAAGTCTGTGTTATAGCGTAATGTTGGACAAGACCTGGAATAATTTTATTTCAGAGCCGTTAAAGAATATGTGGCCTTTATCCCTCGCCTTACGCATAATGGATTTTTTGAGGGGGAAACTGACTATGCAGTAGATCACATCACTGGGTGGCTCGACCTCCCATCCATGCTGTCTGAGGGCCCAGTGCACCCGTTCAAAATCAATTGGGGTGTCAGCTGACCTCTCCATCAAGTCATTAAAGATAGCAGAAATAGCCAATCCCAATATTTGGGGTTCTACAGATTCAGGAAAGCCGTGAATCCTAATATTATGTTGCCTTCCTGTTATCTAAATCTTCCAAGTGTCTATGCATCTCAATCAGGTGTGCTACATGGGAATCAGAGGAGCCCTGCAGTTGTTTAATGGCCGCACTGTGTAATGTGGTGGCTTTTTCATTTTCCCCCAACCTTGCTACTATGGCCTGCATATCGGTGTGCAGCTCAGCAATAGCTTCAGACAAAGTGGACTTTATGTCTGCTGCCACTGTTTGTAGGTTGCAGAAGCCTGGGGGAAGGCAAGAGGAACCTCCCGCCGCATGGCAATCTGGGTGAGTCTGGAACAGGGCCAGCAAGTTGCTGCTCGGCTGGGTACTGGCCTCTTTTGATGCCCGAGTCACAAAGCCGCTCCTCCCTGTCTTCACCATGCTGATTAGTGTGCAGGGATCCTACAGAAGTTGAGGATAGAGCATTGTGAAGCAGGAGCTCCTGGTCTAATCAGCCATTTTGGACCGAAGCTTAAGCAACACCCCCCATGTTGTATGTTTTATACCTTTCTGCCTTTAAAGTCCCATGGGGTTTTCCTAGTATATAGGTCTTTTTCTGTGCTATCTACAAGGGACTTTGGCAGTTGCTACTTACATAGTTAGTCTGGCTAAAAAAAGACAAAAGTCCATCCAGTTCAACCATTAAAAAAAAAGTTATAATCCTATACCCACAGTTGATCCAGAGGAAGGCAAAAAAAAACCTCAGCAAACCATGATCCAATTTGCTCCTGCTGGGAAAAAAATTCCTTCCTGATCCCCAAGAGGCAATTGGACATTCCCTAGATCAACTTTACCTATAAATGTTATTTATGTTATTGTTTATGTTATTATGTTAAAATGTATTCTTTGTATCCAAGAAAGAATCCAGGCCTTTTTTTGAGCAATCCACTGAACCGGCCAGAACCAACTCTTGAGGGAGTCTATTCCACATTTTCACAGCTCTCACTATGAAGAAACCTTTCTATGTTTGGAGATTACAATTCTTTTCCTCCAGATGTAGAGTGCCTCCTTGTGCTCTGTGATGACCTCAGGATGAATAGCTCTACACCGAGTTCACTATATGGACCACTGATGTATTTATACATGTTGATCATATCTCCCCTTAATCTCCTCTTCTCAAGAGAGAATAAATTCAGTTCCGCTAAACTTTCCTCATAGCTGAGCTCCTCCATGCCTCTTATCAGTTTGGTTGCCCTTCTCTGTACTTTCTCCAGTTCCCCAATGTTCTTTTTGTGAATTGGTGCCCAAAACTGAACTGCATATTCCAGATGAGGTCTTACTAATGATTTGTACTGGGTAAAATGATATCTCTCTCTCTGGAGTCTATACCTCTTTTAATACAAGAGAGGATTTTGCTCGCTTTAGAAACCACAGCTTGGCATTGCATGCCATTATTAAGCTTTTGATCTACCAGAACTCCCAGATCCTTCTCCACCATTGATTCCCCCAGTTGTACTCCCCCTAGTATGTATGATGCATGCATATTCTTAGCCCCCCCAAGTGCATAACCTTGCATTTATCAACATTAAACCTCATTTGCCCAATTAAACAGTGCATTGAGGTCGGCTTGTAGGTTGGAGACATCCCGTAAGGACATTATTCCACTGCACAGCTTGGTGTCATCTGCAAAGACTGAAATGGTATTGTTAATGCCAGAACCTATATTTATAAATGTATTAAAAAGTAACGGTCCCAACACTGAACCTTGGGGTACACCACTGATGACCCTAGACCATTCAGAGAATGAATCATTAACCACTGCTCTTTGAATACAATCTTTTAGCCAGTTTTCTATCCATTTACGTACAGATTTTTCCAAGTCTATAGATTTTACCTTACACATTAGCTGTGTCAAACACTTTTGCAAAATCCAAGTGTACCATGTCCACCGCCACCCCTCTGTCCAAGGTTTTGCTCATCTCCTCATAAAAAGAAATCAGATTTGTTTGACAACTTCTGTCTTTCATGAATCCATGCTGTATGTTGCTTAAAAAATTTTCCAGCAAGAACTCATCTATGTGGTCTTTTATTAAACTCTCCAGCATCTTCCCAACTATAGAACTAACAGGTCTATAATTACTTGGATTTTAACCCCTTTTTAAATATAGGCACCACATTGGCCTTACGCCAATCCAGTGGTATTATGCCAGTCATTAACGAGTCCCTAAAAATTAGAAACAATGGCTTTGAAATGACAGAGCTCAATTCTTGAAGAACTCGTGGGTGTATGCCATCTGGTACAGGAGCTTTACTCACCTTTATTCTGTCTAAATATTTCTGGATCATATCAATTGTGAGCCAATGTGGATCATCTGGAGCTGTGTCAATACCATGCCCATTATAGACACGAGCTCCCCCATGCTCCTTTGTATACACAGAGCTGAAGAAGGTATTTAATAAATTTGCCTTGTCTTTGTCCCCAGTCACCCACTCTATATTATTTTATTTTATTTTTTTATTTTAAAGGCCTACATGCTCGGACCGAACCTTTTTTACTATTAATATATTTGAAGAATTTTTTGGGGTTGGTCCTGCTATCTTTTGCATTCTGTCGTTCGTTTTCAATTTTTGCATCCTTTCTTTCCTTTTTGCATATTCTGTTATATTCTTTGTAATGTTTAAATGATGATAGCGTTCTTTCACTTTTATATTTAATAAAAGATCTTTTCTTATTATCTATAGCTTTTTTAACTTTGGCCGTAAGCCACATAGGTTTGATTTTTAGCCTATTAAACTTGTTGACCATGGGAATATATTTTGCAGTGTGTTCACATACAGTCTTTTTGGAGAACTCCCATTTCTGTGTTGTGTTCATTGATGCCAATATTCCCTCCCAGTCTAAGGCTTGGAGAGCAGCTCTCTTAAAATTGAGCGTTTTTATTTTTCCTGTATGTGCTTGCTATTTACAGCTAGCAATAAATGAAATCATGTTATGGTCACTGCTACCCAGATGTTCTTTTATATGGACATTCGTAACAAGCTCTGCATGGTTTGAGATTACCAGGTCCAGCAGAGCATCATTCCTAGTTGGGGCCTCTATGAACTGTACCATAAAATTGTCCTACTACCATTGTGCTAATTGATTGGTATTATCAGGCTCGTTTATATTTTCTCTGTATTCATAGTGGAGAGCAGGATCCCTGTCTTTGAGTAAGCTTCAGTAACCCATTCCAATAACCATCCCACTTGTCTCTGTTGCATGTAGGGCAAAAATTCCTATCCCCAACGACATGAGCAACTTAATAAGGATGTAGCGCTGTAAGCAGGATTCTTGTTTGGAAGACCCACTGCTACTATGCAAGCCAGAAGGTAATACGTTGGCTGACCACCTTTTTAGTTCACTTGAGTTATAACTATGTACAAATCAATTTGTTCATCTGTACTGGTAAGACAACATCTATAGACAAACAGACAAGTAAGCATTTTTACATTGTTCTTCACACCATAGTGTGAAGACATTTTTCTTCACACCATAGTTCTTGACTTGTATGTTGGATGTTGATTTGCCCCGGCAAGCTGCCACAGAGTCTAATGTTTGACACTGTGTGTCTCTCAGCTTGTTGTGTCCATGCAATGTCTAACAAATTGGTCACCAGCATTTGCAATTGTGTACTCCTTTGTTCACATTTTAAACTTGTATGCTTCAACAAACATCTTGTAAGTACCTGCATCCTAATTGGGTGCAGTACTCTACTGACAAAGTGAGTGTAAGTAGGTATATGGAAGCAGGCATCCTACAACATTAAAAGGATTGCTAATAATGCAGAAATATCTGATCTAAATAAATATGAGGGTTCGTCAAAACGTTTCTGCACTTTTTCAAACCCCATTATATACTGTATATAAAAGTGTGGAAACCTCTTGAAGACCCCTCATACTAATGCAGACCATTATCTTTACATAGATCTTTCCAGAGAACATTACAATGTCCCAAGCACAGTTGCCCACTTACCCATCATACTCTATGGCTTATTTGACAGAAAGCCAATTCAAATTTGAACTCAAGGCAAATTTAAAAGACACAAATGAATGGAGTTCTGCATTCATTAAAATATTATTAAATATATTTTTTTGCAAGTAGAGTAAGTACCTAAACCTAATTTTCAGCCTCTACAATACAACACTCAGACCGGGGAGGGGGATAGGACAGGTCACCAATTAGGAGTGCCACATGCAAAAGTAATGACAAAGAATGCTTGGAGCTCAGCTTTAACTTGCTGATATAAGTTTTGAATTGTGGGAGGAATCAATAGCACCCAAAAGCCAAAAGTGGGGAGAGCATTATGTAAAGAGTGTCCATTGTGAACATCAAATTCTGGAACCAGGCAGTGCAAAGCAAGAGAGCTAATAACGAATTATAGAGATCCCTGGTAATATTAAATTGATTTTTTTATCTTCTTTGGGCTAGTATTTCAGAATATCACAAATATTTAAAAGTAAAACTAAAAGTACTTACTCAATGTCAAGTTATCAGGAGAATTGAATTACATGAGAAGGTTTACAGTTAATATCTCTTTTAGATGAGTGCCCAATCACAGGAGATTTAGGGAGGCAATTTGTAAGTTTAAAAGATGCCATTTGTCAGACTATCATATTATAAAGCCAGCAGCTACTGAAACTACAGGATAAGGAGTAAGTAATATTTGTCACTAAAACCCCAGCTTTTATGGTAATAGGGTTAGTCAGTTTTTCTCTTAAATTTTTCTCTTAAATAAAAAAAAAATGATATATATATATATATATATATATATATATATATATGTATGTGTGTGTTATTACTGGCTAAACAGTAATAATTTTTATTACTTTAAGGCTTAACATTTAAAAAAAAAGGTAAATACATTCTGCACAGATTTGAAGGCACAAACTGTCATCCTTAATTGTATTTATAATCATAACAGCATGGAAGGCTATGATCTGTCACCTAGACTAGGGCCTCTCAAGAACCATAAACCCAGGGTGCTCTTCTGCAAAAACAGACTGAAGTCAGCACTTGCTCTGCAACACCACTAATGGCCAGCCAATGTGATAGTCAGTCTCTCTGGCCAATAGTGAGACATAAGAGGTGAGAGGGAGTGGATCTAAGCACTCGTTCAACTTGAATATAGTATTTTTTAAATTCATTTTTCATGGCTCAGGTTGGCTTTAGCGTTTCTTTCCACATATTAATGTTTTTTTTGTTACAAATGTATAATTTTATGAGGTTGGACCGAAAGGCTCTTAGCCTCACCAACAGAGGGCGGAACAATCAACATAATTTTGAATAGGGAAAGCCAGTAAAGCATCCATTGTATGTGTGTTTGATTTAATTGTGATATGTGCATTATTTACAGCACTGCAGGAACTTAAACGCAGCCTACACACCATGTTTTTGAAAAATGGCTTTTGACTGCTGATCAACAACATTTCCAGACATCATCTGACTTCCATGACATCAAATATGTCCATGAAGTTTGCAGGATCAGCTTGAAAATTAACCAGCAAGTCAGATGGTGTCTGAAAACATGTTGCTGATCATCAGTCAAGGGACATTTTTAACAAATGTGGTGTGTATGCTGTTTTTCACTTTCTTATATTGGCATAAATAATGCACCTACTGCAATGAAACCAAGCACATATACAACAGACACTTTACTGACTTTCCCTATGCAAAATTATGTGGATTGTTCTGCCCTTTGGGGATGAGGTTAAGACTTTTTCAATCCACCATTGTAGATGAAGGTCATGCGCCTGTGTTTTCAGCGTTGTTAAACACATGAGGTAGCAATGCTGGTTTCCCTAGCACTCTGTAGACCAGGGGTCTCCAAATCTCCTAAACAAAGGGCCAGTTTACTGTCCTTCAGACTTTATGGGGCTGGACTGTGGCCAATGGGAGTATAAAAGATTTCAATATCAGTGGGAATAAACCATGTCCTTTCTTGGTCTTAGTGGGACGAATTGTGCTCCTTTATTGGTCTCAGTGAGCTCCATTGTTGGTGTCATTGTGAGAAAATGTGACCCATTGTTGTGTCATTGGGAGGATTTGTTCCCCAAAATTGGTGCCCCTAAGAGAAATTGTGCCCTTCATTGGTATCAGTGGAAGGAATTATACTTCATTGTTGGTATCAGTGGATGAAATAGTGCCCCAAGGGCTGGATAAAAGCAAGCAAAGGGCCGCATTCGGCTCCCAGGCCGCAGTTTGGAGACCACTACTGTAGGCAGTAGATAAACACCACTGTCTATGAAGCACAAACATCTTAGAAAGCTGATGTCTTCATACTTTAGACATTTTTACTTGGTTGCAAAGACAATAAACCCTTGCTCTGTGTATTGTTATCCTTTACAGGAAGAAAAGCATAATCAAAGTCATAACCTCAGTTCTGGGAACTAGGGATGCTGCAGCTCTTACAACAGCTAATTAGCTGTGCAAATGCTAAATTGTCCATTTGGTTTCAGGAGGATTAGTGCAGTCTTTGAAAGAAAGTCACAGAAACCCCTTCAGTTAGGATAGCGACCAACAGGACTGATTCTGCACCCTTTATTGACTGACGATGGAAGACATCTATCCAGAGAGCTGCAGGTTGTCACAAACACGCTCATTTTACAGAATATCTTATAGTGTTGCATGTTACTGTATGCAATACTTCCGCTCTGTCTTAGCGGTAGAGAATGTCAGCACACTCCACCTCTCAGATGACCAACTCTATGGTACCAACTCACACACTTACAACATCCATAATACACAGCAAGCCATACCTCTTCCCAATAACCTCCCTTGCCATTTTCAGATTAAATTGTTAATAAACCCAGGACCCTGCATTCACTATATCCGGTTTCCCACAGTACACAGAACATGGAAGTTCAATTATTTTAGTAAATATAAACTGCTAAATCCCATTTCTCATCAGCAGTTAGAGCAGTCTTGTGACTTCTATCAGTGTCCAGCAAAGCACTGGTTAAAGCTTATAGGAGTTTTCATTCACCTCTCACTTTCCTATGAGACTGCAAGACCCCTGAACCTCTGTCTGGACAGTGTTGATTGGCCCTGTGCTGATCACATATGCACCCTCCTAAGAAAAAAAACTCTCTAGCAATATACGCCAAACTGAGAATGTGCCGCTTGCCCCCAAGGCTCTGTTCTATCAGGAAATAAGTTGGGGACAATGGAAGAAGGGGAAGATCTGAGAAGACAGGATTAAACAACCTTATTACACAATTCAGAGGATTAACCCCTTAAGTTCCACAGTGAGTATAACAAGCATGCTTTACTGCATATAAAGACTGATTTTACTGTTGTGGGTTTAGTAATATTTTAGGCTGCATTCCTGCACAAGGAAGGACACCCCACATCCTACTAATCATGTCAAGGAGGTCAAGCTTTTACTCCTTTAAACAAGGCTTCATTACCACATTCAGGCTAACAAAATGCTAGATAAAAAACGCTGGTAATAGCGTTTTTTGTAGCAATTTAATAGTGTTCAAAAGCGTTTAGGAGCGTTCGTTTTTTATTTGCATTTTTACAGTACATGTAGAAAGGAAAAAAAGCTACAAAAAAACTGTTAGGAGCGTTTTAGTAGTATTTAACAGCATTTAGGAACATTTAATTTTTTTTTCTGCTGGAAAAACACTCTAAAAAAACTTTACAAAAAAATTTTTTTTCTGCTCCTAGATGCTGAAGCTAAAAAAAACACTAATAGTCTGAAGTAGGGTGCATAAACACATAGGATAACACTGTTTAGCTTTTAGGAGCAGAAACAAAATGCTAATAACAGCCTCTAAGAGGTTCTAAAAATGCTAGTGTGCATGGAGCCTAAAGATATCTCACACGCTACCAAGTTATGGCAGGCGTTAAATAAATCTTCTACATTGCTTGACAAAATGGGTCCCTGTAATATCAGAGAAGCCACCAAAACACAATAATCTCGCTGTAATTTACTAGGAATGTCTCCACTGTTTCAATTAGCTTTTCCTATTTAGATAACTGACAGATGAAACTACCGCACTGAGAGTTTCTAAGTGAATTATTGCTTTCCATGTTTACCAGCCCTTCAGGAAAGAACAGAATTAAACTGCTGTAAAACAATAATGACTTGCAAAGCAATACACATTTGTTTTCACACAGCATAAATTGAACCGGCGTATTCTCTAAGCACCCATTCTTCAACTGATCTTTAATATGTAAAACAATTAGGGTTACCTAATAAGATTGCTTTTAGTTGCAAAGGTATAGTAAATCCAAAGCAATCAACCAGCAATAAATGTGGATCTTCTGTATGCTAGACAGTCAGTATAAATGCTGGCAGCTATATCGACATTCGCAGCTTCGAGAGCTGTAAAAACCATAAGGAAAGCATAGGAATCAACTGCAGCTTTACCCTAAAGTTATAGGTATTAATTAGAAATGTAATGAAGAAAAAAATGAATAGCCTAAGTAATGGAAAAATAGTTAAATGAGGGTCAGCATCATTCAATCCACCTAGGCTGTCATGGACATATCCCATTGTCCTGGGCTCAGAGTACTACTTCAATAAATGGAATTCATGTGTCTTGCATGAGCACTATTTTATGTAGTATTTATGTAGATTATTTGTAGCAGTAAGGATTGCCCATTAGTGTTCCCACAAGAGAAGAGGAAGGAACTATGACGTGATGAGACCAAACAGAAAACCCACGGAAAAGGGTCTTTGTTATTTGATTTTTTTTTTTTTTTAAACGCAAGGGGTAGGATGCTATTTGAAGCTAGAGTTCTACATTAAAAACTAGTTCTGGACACGTGTAAGGAATGCAGTTGTCAGGGACCATCGCAACGCATGGGTCTGCACATGCGTAGGTGTCTGTCAAGACATGCAGGCATCAGGGCACTAGGACCCAGGCGCACCCGTCTCCTATGACGGTGCTGGGCAGGCACTAGGACCTAGGCTGCGCCTGTCAGGTGCCGGGCGGGCTACTTAAATCAGCCCTGCACAGACACAAGTTGCCGTATGGTCTGATCTGGTTCCTGTGTTCCCGTTGTTTGAGATTCGTTGCTGACCTGCCTGGACCTGACCTCTGCTGACTTCTCCTGCTCTGACCCCTGGCTAAGTTTGACCTCTCTTTTGGATATCCCTACCTGATCTGAACTACTGGTACCGACCCCGGCGAGTGACCTGACTATTCTTCTGCCTGCTGCCTTTTACCACGCTGACCCCTCTGTTACCGACCTGGCCCGTTTGACCACGCTATTGCTCAGCCATCCATCCGACCCGCACGGATTAGCTGCTACTCTCCAGACCTGTTTGCCTCTTCACGCCAGGCTCTCTACCTGTCATTACCTCTGGTGATTCCTCTACCTCAGGTGGGTGTACTCAGGGGCCGCGACCTGGTCACTCTCCGCTCCAAGCCCATCCCCACCATCAGGGGCTCTGGTGAACAAGCGGACTGGGGCTTAGACTCCGCGCCCTGGAGAATCCTGTCCTGGGGACTGCTAGAGTACACCAGGTGGTCCATAACAGCAGTAACCTATGTTATATTTTTATATGTATTTTTTACATTACAGTTAAAAAGCATCTAGTCTGGTGTAATCTGATTTTGACTCAAACCCAGCTTGCTGGGGACGGAGTGGGGGCAGCTCTATCTATCAAGTGTCCTACAGTGTTCATGTGTACAGTGTACATGCTGCAAAGATCAAGCTATTTTTTTATTATTCTAAAGCATATCTATACCCAAGAATTAAAATGCAGCTTACCAGTCCCTACATGTGTTGGCCACATTAGTTTTTTTTTTTCAGCCTAAGAACGTTAGAAATTCTGTATCTAGCCCTACAGAACAGACAGTGCCCAGTCCACATGTGCGTTTCTGCTTCGCTGCAACAAGGAAACAGGAAACTTTATTTGGAGAAAAGACAGAGTATACCATAGATGCAGCTACAAACGTATAAACACTGCCATCTACTGGTTGAAGATTATATCTCTACTGAATACTGATGTAGTTGTTACACAAAATACATGAACACTGTATTCCAATAGAACACATTTAGCTAGCACTGCAATTACCTGCCAGAAATGTAGTTTCATTATCTCTTCCTGTGAGCTAAAAAGACAGCAAATGCAATGGTACCTTTCTTTCATAAAATATTAATTCTATCAGCCCCCACATGATGGATTATAGACAGACAGGCAAGTCCAGACCAATTGGAAACCAAGACTCCCTCCTTAGCTACAGTACAGAAATAAGTGTAGCCATCCAGGGACATAAGTGTGTTATTTACTGGATCAGTAACTTAAATGTTTGTATTGGTGAAATTGAATGATCACAGAAATAAAGACGTTTACAGCAATAGTATTGCATTATGTTGCACATCATATACATCTTCAGGCAGGAGAGGGTAATGGTTATGCACAAGGCCCTTTCCAAAAGTAACATAACACAGGCTTGTGGATCACAGAATGCCAGAGAAGCACTTATTCTGGAGGGGCTATGGTATTACCACTGCAATCCCAAAAAGTCCTGGTAGATATGCGTCTGCTGGTGGGAGACTGTTCCAGGTAGATGGCAGAAGAAACTACCTGTAAGGGAAAACCTACTTTTTCCCTCCTAGTCTGCTACCTCTCTATATCACTGCTTTTACTCTCTCCCTAACAGGCAGATCTCTGTCCCTAACCTACTCCCACACTGTGGGGGCACAGAATCTCCTATTTTGTGACTTCTGTGTCCAGATGGATGCCCAAATCTTGCAGGATTTTAGCATCCAAATAGATATGCCACCCCTCCTAAGATGGCTACCTGCACCCCAATACAGAGGACAAATTATTAATTCTATCAGCCCCCACATGATGGATTATAGCCTGAAGAAATGACACATTGTCATCTTCAGTTTTGTGGTGATACTGCAGCCAAAAACCTGCCTACAAGTATGTCCTTTGCCATGGACACTGGACACTATCTTGGGGGAGCCTGTATCTGATTGGACTCTTGAGTTCTTTCCAGATTTAGGTGGCCACAGGGGCAGACTGACAACTCATGGGGCCCCCGGGCAATAGGGGATCATGGGGCCCCTGTGTCCTTACCCAAACTCAAAAAAGCCTATTAAAAAGGTACTAGAGGCATCTCATGGGGCCCCCTAATGACCCCAGGCCCTCGGGCAGTGCCTGAGTTTCCAAATGGTCAGTCCGCCCCTGGGTGGCCATGTAGACAATGGTATAGCCATGTGGTAAACTCTGGGTGGAAAGTAGGTAGGGATAAAGACTCACTAGTGAGAAAGAGATAAGCCTAGCAGAAGGGACAGTCTAGGGACATTCTGGACATCTTCTGCTTCTACCCAGTGATAGGAACTTCTGTGCACGTATAGCACTACCCCCTTAGGAGTTGCAAAGTATTAGGGTCCCCCAATAGTCCTGCACAGCCAGGCAACACGTATTTCCACACAACTTGCATCCAGGAGTCAGTAACCAGTCCTTAAGCCTGTTTTGAAGTTGTATTAGGGGGGTTTCAACTGGGATAGGGAGTGTATGGGATGCCAGATGCAACTGAGAAACTGAGGACAGCTTCTTGAACTATGTACAAGTGCTTCCATCAAACAGTCTCTTTTGAAGAGCTAGCCAGCGTCTAATGTAGTACCACCCCAGACCCCAGATGCTCCACTGTCTAGGTGCCTGGAGGAATCCCTGAGCAGGGGATCCAGTGCCAGCCACTTTGAAAGAAGACAGTCCTGGGTAATTGCTAAACTGGTTTCCCACCAGAGTGCTCCTTCCTCTATCTAGACCAGTGGGTGCAGGGTTACTCACTTGGTCCTCCTCCTATGCTGCGGGTGGGTCGGTGGTTACTACCAGGCCTTCTAGCTGGGCCACTCCTTCCCTGCTACCCAGGTGGTCCTCTCTCAGGGAGCCGGTGAAGGTCCAAGTTTTCCAAGGTCCCTGCCTGGAGGTGAGCCCCTTCCCATCTGGGCCCCATCCCTGGCTCCTGCTCTTCAGCCATCACATCCTCTTCTACCCAAACACTCTTCCACTGCTGAGCGGCTACTTTTAAGGGTTGTCCTGGACCCTTGCCAAACCTCCTGTTGGGGATTGGCCAGGATCCCTCAAAGGTGCAGATCAGCCACTCCTAATATCCAACTACTGCTTCTAGAACTTCCTCCAAAGCCCAAGTGCAGGGGGAAGTCTCAGAGAACTGATCTGCAGAGCCTCTCATCTCTGACACAGATTTGAACCTCTGACTATTGCTCATGCTGCTACTTAGCCTCTGACTAACAATTAGAACTCTAGTTCTCCCTAGCTAACTATGAAGGTGCTACACATGTAACCAGCATACCAGTATGGTGTGAGCCTGCATACAGGAGAGACAGTGAAGCATCTTTCTCAGCAGGTCACAGCTGAGCTATACTTAGGGAAACACGCCTCTGGCAATCTACTGAAACAGCTCTATATGCCTACTGCACTGCTGAAATTTCCTTAAGTGTCAGAGGAAAAGTTGAGGAAGCCCAGGCAAATGCGCCAATGCGCAATATGGCCACTTCACGCAAAGAAGTGTGCATGTGCATAGGTGGGCGACACGTAGTAACACATTCCTGTGCACGAAAACACACCAGCACATGCAGGGTGCACTAATTGCTGACACTCAGTGGCCTTTATAAGGACTGCAGCTCTGCTCAGTGATTGCTGGATTATCGTCAGCCCCTCCTGTTCCTGAGTCTACTGCTGATTACCCATTACCCGGCTTGATCCTAACCTTGTCCCTGTCTGCTGCTCTTTGTATGACCCCGGCTTGATCCTGACCTTGTTCCTGTCTGCTGCTCTGTGTATGACCCTGGCTTGATCCTGACCTTGTTCCTGTCTGCTGCTCTGTGTATGACCCTGGCTTGATCCTGACCTTGCTCCTGTCTGCTACTACTCTGTGTATGACCCCGGCTTGATCCTGACCTTGTTCCTGTCTGCTGCTCTGTGTATGACCCTGGCTTGATCCTGACCTTGTTCCTGTCTGCTGCTACTCTGTGTATGACCCTGGCTTGATCCTGACGTTGCTCCTGTCTGCTGTTCCATATTGATCCTGGCTCTGGCTACTGACTACTCTACCCATCCTCCGGAATCCACGTGTTCTCTGGAGAAACGTATCCTGCAACTGGAGCACTCACGGGTTCCATCTCATCAGGCATTTCCAAGCAGCAACACCACTGGCAACCCGTGCTTCTTTGGGCACTGCACCTTCTGTTTCCACCTGCAGGGGTGCACTGCACTTAGCCGTAAGGGGAGCCCTCCCTCTATTACAGCCTCCGGTCAGGTACGTGACATTAAGTTTGATGTTAAGTTTTTTTGGGCTGAAGTTAGTCTGAGCTTTAAATTGATAGTTTTGTTTTCCTTTTGGTTTTATATTAGCCATCAATGTTATTTTCCTCTGCCCGCTATTGGCGAGTGTCACTGGCAATAATGTAAGAAGATATAATAATTTTATTAGTTATGAACTATTATCTCTCCCTGAACCACCACAAGGATGTTTAATGCCAGTAGTGATTACTGGGGAGCATACAGATATTTGGGGTGACCTTCTGGAAGCTTTTTTGCTTCCCGAGCCCTGCCAGGAGAGAAGGCTGTGTATTGGAGACTTGTACTTCCCCAGCCTGCTGCCTGGGGAGACCTGTTGACCAAAGAGAGACTTTCTTGCTGCCCTGCTTGAGATTTGATCCAGGGAAAGCGGAGCAAGAACATGTTTTTTTTTTGGATTGGGGCACCATAGGTGAAGATTTCACTGCTGAAGGGTGTTCTGGAGAAGCTACTGCCAGTTAACATTGCAGTTCTAGTGGCTAGTTCTAGTGGCTGACCCAAGGAGTACGTGTGCTGCCTCAAAGCTGCTATATAGTCTGAAGAGTACAGAGTGCCAGTCCTGACTTAA
The DNA here is from genome assembly GCF_062004578.1 of Staurois parvus. Classification (NCBI taxonomy): domain Eukaryota; kingdom Metazoa; phylum Chordata; class Amphibia; order Anura; family Ranidae; genus Staurois; species Staurois parvus. Next base: position 1,274,422 of record NW_028318087.1, read on the forward strand.
AGGCCCTTTTTCTGTACTGATTGTAAGAGGAGTTTGTAGTTTAGTAGAGAGTGGCAGTGTAGACTGAAGTAATCCTTTAGTTTTTCCAATAAAGCAGCTGTTCAGAACCAGCACCATTGTACTGATCACAAATGTTTTCTGGTCTGTTTGCATCTTGCTCATCTAGAAGTGCACAATGTAAATATGAGTATGCACAAAATATAAACCTGCTATGATACTGAGTGCATTACTGAGGACTGTGGGACACAAGGGTGGATCCGAGAGTGTGGCCTGGCTGGCACTGGATTCCACCACCACTTAGCCACAGACAGCTTCTACAGTTCAGGTAATTATCATACTGAATGTGGACTATCTATGTTTTTCAGCTATACTAAAAGCAGTGGCATGCAACCCAATTACATAGCACTGCAGGTTCTGCCCAACTTGACCACTGAGGTTTGCAGCATATCCTACCACAATTACTGTAGGCTGTGAAGGCACCATAACATTTTACCATGGATAGCTAAAAGGTTAAAGTCTTAAAATGTTACTGGTGACAATTAATTCAATCGGTGGGAATGGAACAAAAGAGGTGGTAAGAAAAAGAAAATGTCCATTACCCTAGTAAGTACCAAAATGCCTCCTCCCTAGATCTGTTCAATAAAAAAAAACACATATTGGACTGCAGCCCATGGACTTTATAGGCAGAATACTGAATATCATGAAAAATATGCAATCTATACTGTTACACAGTTAAAAATCAAGTAAAATCACATTTAAAATAAACCATAGTAGCATCCTGCACCCTTATGTCAGTTATGGTGGTAAGCCCATACTATAGTAAAGATGCTATAGTAAAGATACACACTATATAGATAGTTAGTACAAATAGAATTGTGCTGGGGTAGCCACCATCCATTCACATAAAGCTCAATATGTTTCACAGGATTTGTTTCCTCAGGAGCAGAAGGTGCAAAAAATTGGACTGCTACATGGAGCGCAAAAGCCAAAGGATCCCAGAGGTGGTATGCCAAAAGAGCCAGCCCGATCCCCCCCCTCCCAAAAGTCACAGGAGGTAAGTTCAAATATACATCAGAAGTGGGGGTGGCAAAGCCAATAAATCAAATCTGTCCCAGTATGCATATACTTAAAGACTGTGGAACCCAGTGTGTTACCGGTGTTATGCAGGTGCATGGTGGAGTAAAGTTGGGTACACATTTTTAAACTATAGATGTTCGTTATATGAATCCCCAGACTGCTATTCCTAAGTTTATTGTGGGTATTGAATGAATATACTAAAATATCACCTTCTTCAAGTGTGTGGGATACTGGGACAGATTCGATTTATTGGCTTTGCCCCACTTCTGATGTATATTTGAACTTACCTCATTTTGGGGGACCAGGCTGACTCTTTTGTCTTACCACCTCTGGGATCTTTTGGCTTTAGCACTCCATGTAGCAGTACAATTTTTTGCACCTTCTGATCGATAGATCACCTTCTTATGAACAGGAACAGCCATGTATGGCTCAAAGTTAGGCCGCTTTCTACTGAACCGAACTGAATTTTGATCCATGTGTGAACAGCTTAAAGCCTAATAAATAAATAATAATTGCTTAATAATAATTGCTTGGTAGATTTTTTTTGCATAAGAGGCACATTACCCTGACTTTCCCCCCAGTAAATTTTCTTCTGTGTTTACACTGCCTGGCCTCTCAAGTCACTTTTGACATCTGTTAAGAAAACAAGAAAATAACTCTAGTGGGCATGCACAGAAGTTAGATCATAAGAGGCCATCCTTACATCTTTATAGAGGCTCTACCTTTTCCCACTCTATCTAAAACTAAATATATATATATATATATATATATATATATATATATATGACCCAGAAAAAGGGCTGAGAATATGGCAATAGTGATAATAGATCAGGGAGCAGAGGGAAAGGGGCAAACCCAGAGAAGTCTGCCAAAATGGGCATAAATGCTATACACCCCTTATTACATGCCAAGAACTGACATCACTCTCCAGGCAACAGTTCCACTTTCATGTATAAAATCAATGTAATATTTTAATCAGCTAAACAGGTAGCTGCTCATGAGCCATCTTTACGCCCCACTGAACTAGAAGTAATAAGAATTTCTGATGATTTCAAGCATCAGATGAGTATTTGAAACAGCTGAAATATTGGAAACCTACTTACAGAAATAGATTTTCTTTCCCCAGCAGCTAAAGCAGTGCAACCCTAATGAAAGAGGCAGCTCAACTTTCTTTTTTCATTCCTTAAAAAAAATACTGTAAAATCTGCCGATTATTTGATACATAATCCATCAAAAAAAAAGGATGCTAATAGCAAATGATGAAAAGACAGCATTGCCTCGCCAGCTTCTTCTTCCTGTCTGCCGCAGCTCGAGGAAAGGACATGAACTTTCTCATCAATCGTTAATAGTATAGAAATATCTCTGTCAGCAGCATTCTGAGCTATGTCTGTTCTAATTTATTGCTTGTGAACTGTAAAAACCTGTGTTTTATGACCTACAATAATTGAAGCTGACACTGTTATAACATTAGCAGGCAATGGGTTTTCTGACCTCTGTGTGATCAGGAATGACCTGATCTAATAACTCAATAGGCTTTGAGAGACACAAATGATGACAAACTAACTGAATATTAACTAGATACATTTAATTTGTGCAGTGCCCTCTAGATAGATAGGTTTATTGTTTTGTAGTTAGAGGCTGGATAGCTGCCTGGGATGAGTCAGCCTGGGAGTGAGGCAGGAGTTCATCTCAGAACAAGCTGGGAGGCTCTACAGGTCAGGGATTCTGGAGCCCTCCCACCCTTTCAGAAACTCAGAGAACTTTCTGGAAGAGGGGCGGAGGAGGGGAGGAAGTCTATATCTGCATGTTTAAGGGAACATGGTCAAGCCCCAGGCAGGAGACCGGGCATGGTGACCAAGGACAACCCTTAAATGTGGAAGAGCCTGAGAAGCAGGGGAAGTCGGGTGGAAGATGGACTTAAGGAAGGAGCCGGGGAGGTGGCCCCAGGGAGGGGAGCCTACTTACAGGCTGGATGCTGGACCAGAAGATCTTCATTGTTCCACTGACTTTTAGGGAGGGCATCCTGAGCAGCTGGGAAGGAGCCAGCCTAGCAAAAGGCCTGAAAGCAGCTACCAACCCACCACTCTGATAGGAAAGGACCATGTGAGTACTCCTTTACCTCCTGGGGCAGATAAAGGGAGAGAGGGCGGTCAGGTTTAAGACCCAACTAGTTCTCATCTGGGATGTCATTGTTAGATCTTGAACTCCCTTGTCCAGGGATACCCTCAGTGCAGCCGAGTGAAGAGAAAGGATTCAACTGGGGTTGAGGAGGTACACCAAAGAGGCATAGAGTTCTCTTAAAGAGACTGTTGATTTTGGATCACCTTTTGAAAAAGACTTGTTTTGCTATTTTGGTATTGCTTATTGCTATAAGTTTGTCCTCAAGTTTACAATTTCTTGGCCAAATACCCCTAGACCCCATCCAAGATATTAACCCCTTAATAAAAACAACTAAAAACCAGGACTGTTTACTGAAAACAGGTTTGCAAATGTGGAAGATGCATGTTGTCTGGCTGTGCAGAGCTTAGGGGGACCCAAGAACTCATTGGCCCTCAAGAGGGTAGTGCTACACTTGTTAAGGTCACTTAGTCATGGGGCTCAAGCAAGATTCTGTAAGCAACACGCTTAGAAACATTCATGGGCACACAGCAGCCATGAAGACAAGATAATAAAGAAAAACATCCCGAGCAAACTGCAGAACCATGCCTGTTATACCTTACAGCAGCCTTTTTCAACCAGAGTGCCTAGTCACCTTGGAGTGCCTTCTGGGCTCTTCAGGGGTGCCTTTGTAAAATGCCTAAAAATTGCCCATAATTGCCCAAAAATTGTCAACAAGCCAGCAGGTGGATTAAGCCTGCCTTTTTATTACACAAAGCCACAGGTTTTTATTGTGCAGCATTACAACCTTGGGTATCATGCAAGCTAGCCACCATTATTCTAACAATTGATGATGTCATAGGACAGGGGTGGGCAACTGTGGCCCTCCAGCTGCTGGTGAACTACAAGTCCCATCATGCCTCTGCCTTTGGGAGTCATGCTTGTAATTGTCAGTTTTGCAATGCCTCATGGGACTTGTAGTTCTTCAGCAGCTGGAGGGCCACAGTTTCCCACCCCTGTCATAGGAGACTGTCAGGTGCCTGAGGACGATCTCGTATGCCCCTCTTTGTCAGCACTTTGGTGTCGTTGTGAATGAGGGAAAAGAGAACAATTGAAATACCGTATTTTTTGCTGCATAAGACGCACTCCCCCCCCCCCCCATAAAGGGGGGGGAAATGTCAGTGCGTCTTATGGAGCGAATATGGAGTGGCCGGTCTGTTATTTCTGCCGCCGCCACCGTGTCAGAATACCGGGCTGGCCGCTCAGCTCTTCTCTGCAGCAGGACCTTACCTGTTCCTCGGTCCAGCGCTGTACAGTCTGCCTGCGCTGGCATCTTTAGTGTGGGCACCCGGCTGTGACAGCCGAGTGCCAACTGCGCATGCGCGAGAAGCGCTGCGCTTTGTGAATGTCCCAGCGTCTTCTGGGACACATGACAGGTCCCTGAAGACGTCGGGCCATTCACAAAGTGCAGCGTTTCTCGTGCATGTGCATTGGGCACACGGCTGTCAGCCAGGCGCCCACACTAAAGGGAGGAGAACTCCGCAGAAGTGGGAGCGGGTACCTGTCAAATTCAGGTACCCGCTCCCCCTCTCTCCCCAAAGGTCCGCAGTCTCTGGTCATCCCCTGTACTGACTGCAGTCTCTGGTCATCCCCTGTACTGACTGCAGTCTCTGGTCATCCCCTGTACTATCTGCAGTCTCTGGTCATCCCCTGTACTGTGTCTGCAGTCTCTGGTCATCTCCTGTACTGTGTCTGCAGTCTCTGGTCATCCCCTGTACTGTGTCCGCAGTCTCTGGTCATTTCCTGTACTATGTCCGCAGTCTCTGGTCATTTCCTGTACTGCGTCCGCAGTCTCTGGTCCTCTCCTGTACTATGTCCGCAGTCTCTGGTCATTTCCTGTACTGCGTCCGCAGTCTCTGGTCCTCTCCTGTACTATGTCCGCAGTCTCTGGTCCTCTCCTGTACTATGTCTGCAGTCTCTGGTCCTCTCCTGTACTATGTCCGCAGTCTCTGGTCATCTCCTGTACTATCTCCGCAGTCTCTGGTCATCTCCTGTACTATCTCCGCAGTCTCTGGTCATCTCCTGTACTATTTCCGCAGTCTCTGGTCATCTCCTGTACTATGTTCGCAGTCTCTGGTCATCTCCTGTACTATGTCCGCAGTCTCTGGTCCTCTCCTGTACTATGTCCGCAGTCTCTGGTCCTCTCCTGTACTATGTCCGCAGTCTCTGGTCCTCTCCTGTACTATGTCCGCAGTCTCTGGTCCTCTCCTGTACTATGTCCGCAGTCTCTGGTCATCTCTTGTACTATCTCCGCAGTCTCTGGTCATCTCCTGTACTATGTTCGCAGTCTCTGGTCATCTCCTGTACTATGTTCGCAGTCTCTGGTCATCTCCAGTACTATGTCTGCAGTCTCTGGTCATCTCCTGTACTATGTCCGCAGTCTCTTGTCATCTCCTGTACTATGTCTGCAGGCTGTGGTCATCTCCTGTACTATGTCTGCAGTCTCTGGTCATCCCCTGTACTATCTGCAGTCTCTGGTCATCCCCTGTACTGTCTGCAGTCTCTGATCATCTCCTGTACTGTGTCCGTAGTCTCTGGTCATCCCCTGTACTGTGTCCGCAGTCTCTGGTCATTTCCTGTACTATGCCCACAGTCTCTGGTCATCTCCTGTACTATGTCCGCAGTCTCTGGTCATCTCCTGTACTATCTCCGCAGTCTCTGGTCATCTCCTGTACTGTGTCTGCAGTCTCTGGTCATCTCCTGTACTATCTCTGCAGTCTCTGGTCATCTCCTGTACTGTGTCCGCAGTCTCTGGTCCTCTCCTGTACTATGTCCGCAGTCTCTGGTCATCTCCTGTACTGTGTCCGCAGTCTCTGGTCCTCTCCTGTACTATGTCCGCAGTCTCTGGTCCTCTCCTGTAGTATGTCCGCAGTCTCTGGTCATCTCCTGTACTATGTCTGCAGTCTCTGGTCATCTCCTGTACTGTGTCCGCAGTCTCTGGTCATCTCCTATACTGTGTCCGCAGTCTCTGGTCCTCTCTTGTACTGTGTCCGCAGTCTCTGGTCATCTCCTGTACTATGTCTGCAGTCTCTGGTCATCTCCTGTACTGTGTCCGCAGTCTCTGGTCATCTCCTGTACTATGTCTTCAGTCTCTGGTCATTTCCTGTACTATGTCTGCAGTTCATTGGTTCAGAATATTTTTTTCTTGTTTTTCACCTCTAAAACCTAGGCGCGTCTTATGGTCAGGTGCATCTTGGAGCGAAAAATACGGTACTAATCAGAACCAGTGTGTAAAGGTGCATTTGTTTTGTAAGGATAAATTGTATCTCATGTTGGGTACCCTAAGGGTGGGGATGCTGCTGCTTTATGTAAAACTATTGTTTTAGTGTTTTACGTTTTAGCATGGGGTGCCTCGAGATTGGGCAGAATTTTAAAGGCTACCATGACTGAAAAAAGGTTGAGAAACACTGCCTTACAGTTACTTTTTTTCAATTTTTTTTAAAAGACTTGTTTTGATGGTTAGATACTGTATTTCTTAACTCATTTGCATGTGTGCTGGTTGTTTTTCTATGCAGCCAGAGCTGTGATTTGCATGTCAACATAATGCAGCAATAATTAAGTATTGTGAAAAAAATTACATATTTTGCAATGTTTAATGTTCACTGCTCAAAAAAATTAAAGGAATACTTTTTAATCAGAGTATAGCATGAAATTAATTAAACTCCTGGGATATTGATCTGGTCAATTAAGTAGCAGAGGGAATTGTTAATCAGTTTCAGCTGCTTTGGTGTTAATTAAATTAACAACAGGTGCACTAGATGGTCAACAATACGACAATCCCCACAACAGGAATGGTTTTACAGGTGAAGGCCACTGACATTTTTTTCCTACTCATCTTTTCTGACTGTTTTTCACTAGTTTTGCATTTGACTAGGGTCTGTGTCACTACTGGTAGCATGAGGCGATACCTGGACACTACAGAGGTTGCACAAGCAGTCCAACTCCTCTAGGATGGCACATCAATATGTGCCATTGCCAGAAGGTTTGCTGTGCCTCCCAGCACAGTCTCAAGAGCATGGAGGAGATTCCAGGAGATGGGAAGTTATTCTAGGAGAGCTGGACAGGGCCGTAGAAGGTCCTTAACCCATCAGCAGGACCGGTATCTGCTCCTTTGTGCAAGGAGAAACAGAATGAGCACTGCCAGAGCCCTACAAAATGACCAACAGCAGGCCACTAGTGTGAATGTCTCTGACCAAACAATCAGAAACAGACTTCATGACAGTGGCCTGAGGGCCTCAAGTGAGCCCTGTGCTCACTGCCCAGCACCATAGAGCTCAATTGGCATTTGTCATTTAACACCAGAATTGGCAGGTCCATCACTGGCATCCTGTGCTTTTCACAGATGAGAGCAGGTTCACCCTGAGCACATGTGAGAGAGTCTGGAGAAGCCGTGGAGAACATTATGTTGCCTGCAGCATCGTTCAGCATGACCATTTTGGTGGTGGGTCAGTGATGGTCTGGGGAGGCATATCCATGGAAGGACACACAGGCTAGACAATGGCATCCTGACTGCCATTCGGTATTGGGATGAAACCCTTGGACCCATTGTCAGACCCTACGCTGGTGCAGTGGGTCCTGGGTTCCTTCTTGTGCATGACAATGCCTGGCTTCATGTGCCGAGAGTATGCAGGCAGTTCCTGGAGGATGAAGGAATTGATACCATTGAATGACCCCCATGCTTGCCTGACCTAAATCCAATAAAACATCGCTAGGTTATCATGTCTCGGTCCATCTGACGTCGCCAGGTTTCACCTCCAGCAGCTCAGTGATGCCCTGGTCCAGATCTTGGAGGAAATACCCCAGGACACCATCCATAGTCTCATTAGGAGCATGCCCCGAAGTTGAAATGCATACAAGCATGTGGGGGCCATACAAACTACTGAGTACCAGTAGTACTGCAATAAAATTTCAACAAAATGGACTAGCCTTCTGCATAATTTTTTCACTTTGATTTTTGGGGTGTCTTTGAATTCAGTCCTCTGTAGGTTGATCATTTTAATTTCCATCAAACGATGGGGCATCCTTATGTTCCTAACACATTACCCAGTTCATATCAGTATAGATATCCATCATGATATTTTTCCCATTGAGATCTGATGTATTTTAAAGTGTTCCTTTCATTTTTTTCAGCAGTGTATTTCAAGCTGATCTCCTTGAATTTGCCTTCTCCCCCCCACCTTTATTTTAATTGCTAGGTTAAGAAAAGCTTAATCTCCCTAAGCACTCTTATTTCCCTAAATCCATAGTAACATCAAATGGCAGTGAATTTTGTCTCCCTCATTGCAGAGTGGATGGTCTATCCTGCCTGGGTGACATGGACACTTCCCATGGTCATGGACCTCTTTAGGTTTAGAAGGCTACATTGGTGGGACAACATCACCTAGAGAGGACTGGTCAGTGGTAAGGACAGACTGCAGTGCTGAATTACTGGTCCCCACTCACAGAAGAGATGATGGCATAAGAAACGTGATGGCAGGTTCAGGTAAGCAAAAAATGTTTGTAAGAGGATCTTGTGAGAGAGGAAAGTCAATGGAGAAGAAGGGATGGGCTTTAAAATGAACCTAGCGTCAAATCTTGATTTTAAGGCTGCTGTTTTTTAGAATGGTTCCCAATAAATTGTATGTAAACCTGAAACTTTTTAAGTTTTGGAATGAATAGGGAAGTGTAAAAAAAAACCTTTGTCAGTTTTTTCTATCATTAATATTTCTCTGCCCTGTTAGGGGTATTTCCCTTCACTTACTGTTCTAAATATGCAACAGGAAGTGATAGTAAATTTCTTTTAACAACCTGCTTAGACAGAATAGGTGTTCCCATTGAAAAATGTAGCCTCATGTTTCATTCCACAGATACATTTAAATTTCACTCCATTTTCTGTCTCAATTACAAAAGTCAAAAGGAAAAATAGAGAGTAAATTTCCCCAGGTAGGAAACAGGCAATAAATACTTTACAATGGGTCTATCTCTTCCTCCAATTTATCCAAGACTAAAAATTGGTATAAATATACATAAAAAAAAATAATATGAAGATAAAAATGACCTTTTAGCAGTATCTTTCTTTTAACTATATGTCTTTTTGCAGTACCTTTTTATACAGTCATTTTTATCTTCATATGCCAAGCTTCCCCCCCCCCCTTCTTTGTCCATATACCCAAAATGACCTCACTTTAAATGCATTTTTTGACATAGCTTCCATGTACCAGCGATGTTATTTTTAACTTTGAGTTCTCCCACAAGAAAGTTTTTCCTGTATTATTTTATTGCTTTATTATTACATTAAATATAAAAGTATATCATGTTTTCCAATAGTTTTCCTATACATATCACTCCATTAATTGGCACCATTTTTTATAATTTTCAATTTGTATTTTTAAATTTATATTCAGCATCGCTTCAGGACAAGCCGTCTGCTCTGATTGACACCCCATCCCCTGCTAATTACACTCAGCCAGCCTTCCCTTTAATGGTCTTCTATATAATGGCCGCCGGCCAGTGTTACCAGAGACTTGACAAAGCGCAACTGCACGAAACATGTCGTCTTGGTAACCCTACACACGCTCCCAGATGAAGCCAACCCCGGACACTGCCTTCGCTTGCCATGTTGACACCACCCGGGACGCCGGGACGCTGACACCACGTGATTTGAAGCCAACAGGAGCATTCTCCGATCCGTCCATTGGAGTCACACTGTTTACTTCAGGCTGGTCATATTTTATTATATTTGCTACTTTGTCTCACCCAATAAAGATACACCTTCATTGGGGTGCTTGACTGAGAGCATTTTCCAAAGCGCCTATTCTTTTCAGTTCTGGACAATTTGAAACCCTTCCTCCCCACCCACACACACACACACACACACAAAATTACTCCTCTGAAAATTAGATAAAACACAGTGATCTGGGGGGGGTTTTTTGCCACAATTTTTTGGAATGAAGAAAAATGCTGGTATTTATTAGGCTAAAATATGGAGCTTGGTAATAGTGCATTAGATACGTTTAAAAAACAAGTATTGGATTATTTTTTTAAAAGAAATCATACTTACCTAGGTGGATGCAGCATCGATCCAGTGCTGCATCTTTCCCCAGCCGGCTCTAAGATTGAGAACTGAGTGATCAAACACCACTGATCACTCAGTTCTCCGTGAGCAGAGAACTGTCAATCTCTGGCTCTCTGCTCTGCCCCCCAGAACGCTCACTCGAGCTTTCGCTGTACTTTTCCTTTAATATACAGGTCATACTAACAGGGAAAAGAAAGTGAAGGGATTAAAGTTCAGGTCACACACAATGTGGGGATGGGGATGACAGGGTTAATGTTCAGATACGCAGCATAAGGAAGGTGAAAGGTTCAATATATGGTCACATAAAGACAGCATGGAGCTGAGAAATGCAGAGGAGGGAAGGTGAAAGTATTAAATACTACCAACAGCTGCTGCCAATAATCTGGTACCAGTGAATGAATAAGTCTTTCAGTCATTAGTTAACACTTCTTCCCCTTCCTCCAATGTAAGAGGAAGGGGAAGGTTTACAGATGTAAAGACTACAGTGTTTACATTTCTAATCTATGTAATTGGTCATCACAGCAATCACAGGATACAGAGCCACTTAGCTGGGCTCTGTACACAGTAGAGCAGCCAATCAGTTTTTAAACTTTCATTTTCTAAGCTGTGTTAAAAAAAGCTGATTGGTTGCTATGGACAATGGCAGCAGTTGAGGCAGAACTTCTTTCAGATATGTTTTATTAAATCCCTGACCTGTCCTCATATGACTCTGTTTACAGCCATTAACGGGCGCACTTGCTGCATGATGGCTATTTTATAGATTTTTTTATTTTATTTACAGTACCATGGAAGTAAGGTGGTTAAATATTTTTTTCTGTTTCCATTGCACTAGAAATATTTTCACTTCTTTATTTTACATTGAAGCCAGCGTGTTCTTTTGCCCACCCACTGAATTAAGTAATTATCATCAGAGGGACCCAGTCACAAAAGTGTAATGCGAGGTCTTTCAACATTTGCAGATTTTACCGGACAAACCTGTATTCAAACTGTAATTAAATGCATTCAGCTGTAATGACCACAAACCACCCTTAATTTATGCAAGTGATTGCTATGTGTTTAACACAAGTAAAATTATCTCCATATAACCGCTTTCAATCTTCTATGAAAAGAATCACTTTAGAATAAGTAGTTAGACTCCTACTGTCTTTTAATAAGGAGAGTCAAAAAATAAATAACATGGCATGGTATTACAGGGAGTTTTCTTAAGTCTAGAAATGTATTCAGTTTGAAACACTTTGATTCTGAAAGGATGAAAGTTCCGCAGGATTCAGTTATTCATATATCCACTCACCCTAAGTGAACCCTACCCACAGATCCTCTCTATTGCATGCTGGTGGGTCAGTAACATGACATAGATCCTGGTCACTCAGACACTCTCCTCCTTCAACTACTCAAGATCTTGGACCGCTTCAGGGGCAATAACATGCTTTGTATCTTCATTAATAAAAGTGTTTCTCCTACTGAGAGTCAATAGGAATGGGTTACAGTTTCCAGGAAGAAGCTAACGTTACGTTTTCTCATATGCATGCATGCTGTGCACAACGTTCCTTCATGGGTTTAAGGATAATACGCAAAAGAACACAATTTTGGAGTGTTTTCCCTTAAATTGTTTTTTTTTTGTTTGTACAGTTATCTTTTGCCATGACACTTAATCCTTAAAGTGGTTGTAAACTTCAGACTTGAAATCTGAACAAAGCATATCTGTCTATAGTTTTTACTTGCCTCTCTCCAAAGCACTGTTGTACGATTTCAAAATTGGATGACCTGATGATTTCCTTGTGATTTGCAAGACATCTGACACAGATGTCTATGCAAATCACAACAAAAATAAGGCATGCAGTACTTTAGAAATTGATGCGGCTCCGACAAAGTCAAAACCACACCGATATGACCACTCTAATAGTGGACAATAGGGTGCGACTTGGCATACGATTTGCAAGTCGCCTGGCATGCAAATAGCATGCCAAATCGCACCTGATGTGACCGGGGGCTTAGAGTGACTCTGTCACTACAGTAGAGGGAGCTGCAACATATCTGCAGCAACCTCCATGCCTATGTGAATTCCAGGCTGTTCTGACCAGTTTAGCTCCAACAACTCCTGATAGTGTTCAATTCGGTCCTGCAGACAAGAAATTATAGTGCCTTGAAAGAGTATTCATACCCCTTGAAGTTTTCCACATGTTACAACCAAAAACGTAAATGTATTTTATTGGGATTTTATATGACAGACCAACACAAAGTGGCATATAATTGTGAAGTGGAAGGAAAATGATAAATGGCTTTCAAAATTTGTTACAAACAAATATCTGAAAAGTGTGGCATGCATTTGTATTCAGCTCTCCTGAGTCAATACTTTGTAGAACCACCTTTCTCTGCAATTACAGCTGCAAGTCTTTTTGGGTATGTCTCTACCAGCTTTGCACATCTAGAGAGGGACATTTTTGTCCATTCTTTGCAAAATAGCTCAAGTTCTGTCAGATTGGATGAAGAGCGTCTGTGAACAGAAAGTTCAAGTCTTGCCACAGGTTCTCAATTGGATTTAGGTCTGGACTTTGACTGGGCCATTCTAACACATGAATATGCTTTGATCTAAACCATTCCATTGTAGCTCTGGCTGTATGTCCTGCTGGAAGGTGAACCTCCGTCCCAATCTCAAGTCTTTTGCAGACTCTAACAGGTTTTCTTTTAAGATTGCCCTGTATTTGGCTCCATCCATCTTCCCATCAACTCTGGCCAGCTTCCCTGTCCCTGCTGAAGAAATTATCCCCACAATATGATGCTGCCACCACCATGTTTCATAGTGAGGATGGTGTGTTCAGGGTGATGTGCAGTGTTAGTTTTCCGCCACACACGTGGAGTGCACGATTAATAGTTGTCACCTGAGCTGTGACACTTTGAGGTAAATGGGATCCCTGGTAGAAACTATACAAGACATGAACAATAGTGTTCTAATGTTTTAATCTGACCTAACATTGATTGGTTATTGTATATAGGAACCCCTCAAACAAAGAAGAAGTTACAACTATTATGTATTTTTGATTGTTTTATATTGTAGATAATTTTATATCTTGTTGTCAATAAAATTCTATACATTTTTATTAATTTAGTCTGTAGTCCTTGAGCACCCCTAAAGTCCATCTTTGAGTTGGTATTCTTTAAACTATGGTGTCATAAGATATGTCATATAGTCCTTGGCTGCATGTACTGTTTGTATTTCGAAGCTCTACATCAGGCATGACTAAATGGCGGACCACAGTCCACAAACGGACCGAATGATAATCCTATACAGAGCTCGGCTCCGACACGTAGCAACCTAGATATCTTCTGTGACTGATATCCTCCTCCCCCCACTGCCAAGCTGCTGCCACCACAATATTCATCTTCATAGAAGGCAGAAGTCACGGCATGTCCAGCCAGCGGGCAGGAGCTAGCCAACTTTTCAAGTTATCAAGCTGTTGATTGGTTGCTAGATGTTCCTAGCAAGCAATCACCTGCCTGTTAACATGAAAAGCATATCCCACATGTCCAGTCCTCTGTGCAGGCATGCCTTACCTTCTGCCTTCTACCTGCTGTGTAAGGTAGGATCGAAAAGGAGGGTTGTGAATGGCAGGGGGAAATTTAAGGGAGGGGGCATTCATATAAAGGGGACTGAGATGCAAGGAAGGAAGTGGGGTGTGTGAAGGCTGTATACAAAATTTTTTTTAAAGGGGACTGGGGGTGCAAGAGGGGACTGAGATGCAAGTAAAGGGGGTCTGTACAGGACACTGGAGTGCAAGGAAGGGGGGCTGTGAAGTGGACTTGGGTTCAAGGAAGGGAGGATCTGTGAAGGAGACTTTGATGTAAGGAGGGGCTGTAAAGGAGATTGGGGTGCAAAAAAGGGGGGCTGTGAAGGGGACTGGGGTGCAAAGAAGGGGGGTTGTGAGGACTGGGGTGTAAAGAAGGGGGGCTGATATGTAAGTAAAGTGGGGCTGTAAAGGGTATTGGGGTGCAAGAAAGGGGCTGTGAAAGGGAGTTAGGTGCAAGTAAGGGGGGGCTGTGAAGGGGACTGGGATGCAAGTAAGATTGTAAAGAGGACTGGGGTACAATGAAGGGGGACCATGAAGTGGACTGTAGTACAGGGACGGGAGGCTGTAAAGTGGACTGGGGTGCAAGGAATGGAGGAACTGTGAAAGGGGACTGAGATGTAAGTAACGATGGGCTGTAAAGGGGACTGGGGTGCAAAAAAGGGCTGTGAAGAGGACTTCGGTGCTAGTAATGGGGGGGGCTGTGAAGGGGGCTGAGATGTAAGTATGGAGGAGCTGTGATGGAGAGTGTGGTGCAAGGAAGTGGGGCTGTGAAGTGGACTGGGAAGCAAGGAAGGGGGGTTGTGAGGATTGGGGTGCAAGGGAGGGGGCTGTGAAGGGGGCAGAGATGTAAGTAAGGGGGGCTGTAAAGGGGACTGGGGTGCAAGAAAGGGGGCTGTGAAAGGGACTTGGGTGCAAGTAAGGATGGGGGGCTGTGAAGGGGACTGAGATGCAAGTAAGGTTGTAAAGAGTACTGGGGTGCAAGGAAGAGGGGGCTGTGAAGGGGACAGAGATTTAGGTAAGGGGGGCTTTATAATGGACTAAGGTGCAAAAAAGGGCAGCTGTGAAGGGGACTGAGATGCAAGTTAGAGGGGCTGTAAAGGGGACTGGGGTGCAAGGAAGGGTGCTGTGATGGGGACTGGAATTAAGGTAAGGGGGCTGTGATGTAAAGAGGTGACAGATGACACTGATATGAAGAGGAGGGGGACTATGATGTGAGGTGGGGCCTGAGGATACTGATGTAAAGGTGGGGTTGTGATGTGAAGGGGAGACAAAGAACAATTAAGTAAAGGATGCACTGTGATGTAAAATAGGGGGACTTAAATGCAAAGGGGGGGGGGGGGGCTATGATGTAAAGCAAGCACTCTTATGTAAAGAAAGGGCTGTAATGTTAAGGGAGGTAAAGAGAGGGTTCAGCAATTTTAAAGGTAGTACTATGGTATAAAGGGGGGCTGTGATGCGAAGAGGGCTGTGATGTAAAGGGGAAACTGTAATGTAAAGGGGTGGGGCTGTGATATGAAGAACCCAAGTCATAGCACAAACATGAGACTCGGACCTCTGCATTATGAAAGTTTTAATGACCGGACCTCCATGAATTTTAATTCAGTATCCCTGCTCTACACCATTTGTGTGGATGGTAGCTTGAAGCTTTTTGTTGTTTTGAAGAGCATTTGAAGAAACTAAAAAAAATATAGGTACCTGTAAATGTCAGACATTACATAAATTCACTGCACATAGTTTTGCATTATATTTGTTGATAGAATACAATGGGGAAATCAGATGGAAGGGATTTAGGAAAACTTACCACGTTAACCACTTGAGCTCTGGAAAGTTTTACCCCTTCATGACCAGGATATTTTGTGTTATATAGCACTGCGATACTTTAACTGGGAAGTGTGCGGTCATGCACCACTGTACCCAAATTAAATTTATATAATTTTTCTCACACAAATAGAGTTTTCTTTTTGGTGGTATTTGATCAGCACTGGGATTTATAAAAAATGTTTTATTATATAAATTAAAAAGATCCAAACTTTTTTTTTATTTTCTACTTTCTCTTAAAAACATATCCAATAAATTCATTAAAAAATCTAATTTCTTCATAAATTTAGGCCAAAATGTATTCTACTACATATAAGTATTGGGTGCAGCGCTAGATCAAATAAGCAGCGTATGAAGCAATAAAACTGATAAAATCCAAAATACTGTGTAAAGTCCTGTGTCACCTAGTGGTGAACAAAGTGGATATAAAGTGATAAAAATGTCCCAAATAAACACAGCCCACGTGAGGATCTGATATGTTCATAAAGATATTGCGTGAAGTACTATTCGGGGTGGCAGATAATAAATAAATAAATTGCACACTCACCAGAAATGCGTAAATACACGCATATGAGATTTGCCTGTCTCATCAGGTATAACAGGTCACCAGCTTCCAAATAAAGTCAGGGTCCTATACACCTTCTGGTCACGTCTGGATAGGGTGCTCAGAAAACCTTGAAGCGTATCACCATCAGGGGTCCCTTTGTAGCAGATTCTGCGAATGGAGGCTTGCAGCACTGGTAGAAACTTCAGCTCCAGCTGTCATCTTCTCCAGGAAAGGGCTTTCAGCTGAGGAAAGTGCAGGCTGTTCAGACACAGCAACAGATGAAACATCACTGATCACTAACACAGGAAACATCCAGCCAACAGCCATGGTCCTCCCTTCTATCCAACCACCTTCCAGGTCCTCCCAAACCCCCCTCTCTATCCTTCTCCTCCTTCAAGGCCCACTGCATCCGACTCTTCTCTCCCACCCCTCTGAGGATTGCAGTAATCTATCGGCCTCCTGGATCCGTATCCCACTTCCTTGACGACTTTTCTGCCTGGCTGCCCTTCTTCCTCCCCTCTGAGCTACCCACCATCATCCTTGGAGACTTTAATATCCCTATCAATGTCAACAATCCGGCTACATCCCAACTCCTCCACTTAACCTGTCCTTCCAACCCCATGTCCAATCGTTGGCAAACTCATGCAGGCTCCACCTCCGCAACATCTCCAAAATACGTTCGTTCCTTACCCCAGACACTACTAAACAACTCATTCACTCCCTTATTATCTCACGTCTGGACTACTGCAACTCCCTTCTCACCGTCCTACCTCATCGCAGACTATCCCCGCTTCAGTCTACCCTGAACTCAGCGGCCAGACTCATCCACCTTACCAACCGCTTTGCATCTGCCACCCCCCTCTGTCATTCCCTCCACTGGCTCCCCATTGCCCGAAATTCAAACTACTAACACAGAGATACAAAGCCATTCATAACGCTGCCCCAAACTACCTCACCGACCTGATACCCAAATACCACCCAGCCCGTAATCTTCGCTCCTCACAAGACCTCCTACTTTCTAGCTCCCTGGTCTCCACCTCCCACGCCCGACTGCAGGACTTCTCCAGGACTTCCCCCATCCTCTGGAACTCACTACCCGAATCCATCAGACTGTCACCTACCCTCCTCACCTTTAGGCGCACCCTGAAAACCCATCTCTTCAGGGAAGCCTACCCCGCCCTCACCTAACAGGCGATCTCCTACCACTCCATCCCCCACAGCCACTTCCTCCTGTACCACTATCCCCTCCCTCTTAGATTGTAAGCTGGAAAGAGCAGAGCCCTTGAATCCCTGGTGTTTTGTTTTGTTACTGTATTGTCTCATGCTCTATCCCCCACTATAATGTACAGTGCTGAGCAAACCTTTTAGCGCTATATAAATACTGTATAATAATAATAATATCTCTTATGCACTAGTCATGATTTGTTCAACGATTTTAGATGCAGTTTTTCACAGACTGGTGAACCTCTTCTCATCTTTACTTACTGAGACAGTCTAATTCTCTAAGATTCTCTTTTTATATCCAGTCATGTTACTGACCTGTTGCCATTTAACCCAATTAGTTGCACGATGTTCTTTCAGTTCTTCCTTATTAGTACCATTTACTTTGCCAGCTTTTTGTTGCCCTGTCCCAGCTTCTTTTTTGAGATGTGTTGCTGCCATCAATTTCAAAATTACCTTATTTATTTTCTTAAAATAGTACATTTTCTCAGTTTAAACATTTGATATCTTTTCTGTTTTCTACTGTGAATAAAATATGAGTTTATGAGATTTGCAAATCAATGCATTTTATTTTTTTGTAGATTTTACATAGCGTGTTTTTGTGGTTGAATGTTCCTAGCACTTTAGTGAGAGTATTGCATCAGTCAATGGGTATACCCCTGAGGACGTGCGTTTGCACAAAACGCGTTGGGTGGAGCCTACATACTAACATTACGCCGCCAAGTCAGCGACCTGGAGCGGTGGCCATCTTAGTATGTGATACATTGATTGTTCCATGTGGAATGTTTTATCTGGGATACTTTTATGAATATTAATACTGCTACACTATATATCAGTGATGGCGAACCCGTGGCACGCGTGCCACAGCCGGCACGCCGAGCCTTATCTGTGGGCACGCCAGGAGAATCCAGCGGCGCGCTGTCTTCCCGGCTGTAGTGTGCGTGACAGCCGGGTCCCAAGTGCGCATGCACAAGAAGCAGTGCCCTTTGTGAATGGTAAGGCGGTACCTGGGACACATGACAGATCCCAGAAGCCGCCGGACCAATCACAAAGCGCAGCGCTTCTCGCGCATGCGCACTGGGCATCCGGCTGTCCGACGAGCGCCCACACTACAGAAGCCGGGAAGACAGCGCGCCGCTGGATAAAGGAACAGGTAAGATAAAAAAAAAACTCTGCGGAAGTAAGAGCGGGTACCTGTCAAATTAAGGTACCCGCTCCCCCTCCCTCCCCAAAGGTCAGCAGTCATCTCTGTACTGTCCGCAGTCTCTGGTCATCCCCTGTACTGTCCGCAGTCTCTGGTCATCTCCTGTACTGTCCGCAATCTCTGGTCATCCCTGTGCTGTCCGCAGTCTCTGGTCATCCCTGTACTGTGTCCGCAGTCTCTGGTCATCCCTGTGCTGTCCGCAGTCTCTGGTCATCTCCTGTACTGTGTCCGCAGTCTCTGGTCATCCCTGTACTGTGTCCGCAGTCTCTGGTCATCTCCTGTACTGTGTCCGCAGTCTCTGGTCATCCCTGTACTGTGTCCGCAGTCTCTGGTCATCCCCTGTACTGTCCGCAGTCTCTGGTCATCCCTGTACTGTGTCCGCAGTCTCTGGTCATCCCTGTACTGTGTCCGCAGTCTCTGGTCATCCCTGTACTGTCCGCAGTCTCTGGTCATCCCTGTACTATGTCCGCAGTCTCTGGTCATCTCCTGTACTTTCCGCAGTCTCTGGTCATCCCTGTACTGTGTCCGCAGTCTCTGGTCATCTCCTGTACTGTGTCCGCAGTCTCTGGTCATCTCCTGTACTGTGTCCGCAGTCTCTGGTCATCCCTGTACTGTCCGCAGTCTCTGGTCATCCCTGTACTGTGTCCGCAGTCTCTGGTCATCCCTGTACTGTCTGCAGTCTCTGGTCATCTCCTGTACTGTTCGCAGTCTCTGGTCATCTCCTGTACTGTGTCCGCAGTCTCTGGTCATCTCCTGTACTGTCCACAGTCTTTGGTCATCTCCTGTACTGTCCGCAGTCTCTGGTCATCCCTGTACTGTGTCCGCAGTCTCTGGTCATCCCTGTACTGTGTCCGCAGTCTCTGGTCATCTCCTGTACTGTGTCCGCAGTCTCTGGTCATCCCTGTACTGTCCGCAGTCTCTGGTTATCTCCTGTACTGTGTCCGCAGTCTCTGGTCATCTCCTGTACTGTGTCCGCAGTCTCTGGTCATCCCTGTACTGTGTCTGCAGTCTCTGGTCATCCCTGTACTGTGTCCGCAGTCTCTGGTCATCCCTGTACTGTCCGCAGTCTCTGGTCATCTCCTGTACTGTCCGCAGTCTCTGGTCATCTCCTGTACTGTCTGCAGTCTCTGGTCATCTCCTGTACTGTGTCCGCAGTCTCTGGTCATCCCTGTACTGTGTCCGCAGTCTCTGGTCATCCCTGTACTGTGTTCGCAGTCTCTGGTCATCCCTGTACTGTGTCCGCAGTCTCTGGTCATCCCTGTACTGTGTCCGCAGTCTCTGGTCATCCCTGTACTGTGTCCGCAGTCTCTGGTCATCCCTGTACTGTGTCCGCAGTCTCTGGTCATCCCTGTACTGTGTCCGCAGTCTCTGGTCATCCCTGTACTGTGTCCGCAGTCTCTGGTCATCCCTGTACTGTGTCCGCAGTCTCTGGTCATCCCTGTACTGTTAATTAGTTTGCACTACTGTACGAGTTGTTTTTTCTAAACCAAAAGCTCGATATTCAGGTTTCATTGCAGTGTTGGCACTTTGAAAGAAATAAGTTGGTTTTGGGTTGCAGTTTGGGCACTCGGGCTCAAAAAGGTTCGCCATCACTGCTATATATCAACCCCTGGGTTCCATGTGGTAAGCATTTTTCCCTTAGGACCTAACTTGACTGGTAAAGTTTCTGGAAAGTGGAGGACATGGACCTCATGATATACATGCTACTGACCAAGTAGCTCTCTGGTGAGTGCATAGTGGTGGAGGACCTTGCATTGGATACAGAGCACTGTGTGGGATTGAACACTTGGTTGTGATTGACATTACAGCTCTATATACAGGTGAAACTCGAAAAATTTGAATATCGTGCAAAAGTTAATTTATTTCAGTAATGCAACTTAAAAGGTGAAACTAATATATGAGATACTCATTACATGCAAAGCAAGATAGTTCAAGCCGTGATTTGTCATAATTGTGATGAGTATGGTTTACAGCTCATGAAAACCCCAAATCCACAATCTCAGAAAATTAGAATATTGTGAAAAGGTGCAATATTCTAGGCTCAAAGTGTCCCACTCTAATCAGCTAATTAAGGCATAACACCTGCAAAGGGTTCCTGAGCCTTTAAATGGTCTCTCAGTCTGGTTCAGTAGGAATCACAATCATGGGAAAGACTAATGACCTGACAGTTGTGCAAAAAACCATCATTGACACCCTCCATAAGGAGGGAAAGCCTCAAAAGGTAATTGCAAAAGAAATTGGATGTTCCCAAAGTGCTGTATCAAAGCACATTAATAGAAAGTTATGTGGAAGGGAAAAGTGTGGAAGAAAAAGGCGCACAAGCAGCAGGGATGACCGCAGCCTGGAGAGGACTGTCAGGAAAAGGCCATTCAAAAGTGTTGGGGACTTTCAGAAGGCGTGGACTGAGGCTGGAGTCAGTGCATCAAGAGCCACCACACACAGACAGATCCTGGACATGGGCTTCAAATGTCGTATTCCTCTTGTCAAGCCGCTCCTGAACAACAAACAACGTCAGAAGCGTATTACCTGGGCAAAAGAAAAACAGACCTGTTCTGTTGCTCAGTGGTCCAAAGTCCTCTTTTCTGATGAGAGCAACTTTTGCATCTCATTTGGAAACCAAGGACCCAGAGTATGGAGGAAGAATGGAGAGGCACACACTGCAAGGTGCTTGAAGTCCAGTGTGAAGTTTCCACAGTCTGTGTTGATTTGGGGAGCCATGTCATCTGTTGGAGTTGGTCCACTGTGCTTCATTAAGTCCAGGGTCAACACAGCCATCTACCAGGAGATTTTGGAGCACTTCATGCTTCCTTCCTCAGACGAGCTTTATGGGGATGCTGACTTAATTTTCCAGCAGGACGTGGCACCTGCCCACACCGCCAAAAGCACCAAAACCTGGTTCAATGGGATTACTGTGCTTGATTGGCCAGCAAACTCGCCAGACCTGAACCCCATAGAGAATCTATGGGGCATTGCCAAGAGAAAGATGAGAGACATGAGACCGAACAATGCAGAAGAGCTGAAGGCCGCTATTGAAGCATCCTGGTCTTCCATAACACCTCAGCAGTGGCACAATCTGTTAGCTTCCATGCCACGCCGCATTGAGGCAGTAATTGCTGCAAAACGGGCTGCAAACCAAGTACTTAGTACATATGCATGCTTATAATTTTCAGAGGTCCGATATTGTTCTATGTACAATCCTTGTTTTATTGATTGCATGTAATATTCTAATTTTCTGAGATTGTGGATTTGGGGTTTTCATGAGCTGTAAGCCATAATCATCACAATTATGACAAATCATGGCTTGGACTATGTTGCTTTGCATGTAATGAGTCTATCTCATGTATTAGTTTCACCTTTTAAGTTGCATTACTGAAATAAATGAACTTTGCACGATATTCTAATTTTTCGAGTTTCACCTGTATTTATATTGGAAGGACTTTATTGTCTACTATTTTGTTTGTTACACCAGTGACACATTTATTTATTTTACTCACTGATTTCATTCACTTTGTTAGTTTTCTTATGTGCTGCACTGTTTTTCATTTACTTTGATATTGATATTTTTTAACTATCTTTCTGTGCCAGCTGCTTCTGTATCTATAGCGCTTGCCATTTACTTTTTGAATATGAGTATTTATTCTTCGGAGACGTTCCTCATCTAGTGATCCTATCACAGGCACACACAGCAAGGTTAGTTCTGGAGAAAACAGCTAGGCTACAAGTATGTTTTTTAATCACTTTAATGTATTTTACCATGAACTTCTCCTGGTGATGTCAATACTGACTGAAATAACATTAGAAGGATCCAGCAGAGACCTACCAACTTATATCATTTTCAAAGTGAACAACTTAATTTTCTTCTTTCAAAAAGGGGAATGTCTCAGCCTGTCCGATTTTTTATGGTTTGTCCATTAAGTTTGTATCTTAAAATATATGTAATTTGCCAAATGCCTTAATTATAAGAAATGTATTTTATGTTGTAGTTCACAGTCATGGTCACAATTAAAGTTATTAATAGATATCCTGGATTTAGAAGTTAGATTATTGAAAAAAATTATCCAATTTTGCAAACAGCATAAAACTGGAAAGCATCATTAGTCTTTTTATTTCAGATCGGAAGCACAAATATGTCTGGTCTGCCAACAAGGAGAATGGGGCATATTGTTCATGTTCCAAACCATGCTTTAAGAGCCAAAGGAAATGAAGAAGCAGTGAATGGAAAGTAATTTCAAGGCATTGTGCTAACTCATTGTTGAGAAGCCTGTATAAATGGCAGGGTTCTTTTGCTATTCAAGTCATATCCCTTAGCCAGAGATATAGTTTAAGAATCCAAGGTTGTTATTTTTTTGTGATGTATCAGATTGTAGTGTTTGTAGCAAAGGGCAACAATATTTTGGAACCTGTCAAGCCAATGCAAGCTTTGCCATTTGAACATATCTAAATAATATTTAATGTTTTTCATATAGTTTATGTTCATGTAAACTTTACATTTAATTGCTGTGTGGTTTTCTGCCCATACAGCTGTATCAGTCATTTATAGAGATCTGCGAATGAACTACAAGTCCTATCTGCCACCACATTAGACGGACTTGCAGTTCTCAAAGAAACATGAGTATGGAGATCACCGCACTCATAGTCCATTGACATTTCCCCCAGCTCTGCAACTGAAAGGCCATGCCTTGATATGACCAGGGAGCTGGAGGAAGAATTTACAGGAGCCTGGCATTGCACCCACGACCCACTAATAGTGTGTGCAAAACTTGCGCTTAATCAACTTTAACCCCTTAAATCTCCAGGTGCTTTAGCCTAGGTTCACACCTTTCTGCAGCCTTTTGCAAAAATGCAGTACAGTCCATTTAACATAAAACATAAATGATCGTGCCATGCTTCTCTTAATGTTAACCAATAATGTATATAAAATTCCAATGTGAAAAAATTATATAAATATAAACAAAAAACTACTAAATAATAAAGTCCATCTCCATATCGTGATTCTTTAAATGTACAGTATAATGATGAATTATGCCATTCAAATCTTCCTTTTGACATATACAATGTGCCTTCACCAACACCGATACCAGTTGTGCTTTCACCTGAAATTTTTGACCGCACAATTAAGTTTTGGTCAAAAATGGCTTGCGCCATTAAATGAAGATAGATTAATGGCAAGACCTCTATCAAGACTCTCCTTCACTGCTGATTTAGCTCCTTTCTTCTCCTCCACTCAGCGCACATATAAGAAAAATATAGGCAAACCAATAGTTCTTTACCGTTTAAGAAAACTGATAATTTATTATAATATACAATGGTCACTCACATAATACAGGTGCTCCATTGCACCAAATATTGCACATATGATTAAACAATCCTTACAACTGTAGCTGACACCCTCAGGCTCCAATGGATCTCACCGGACTCCTCTCCGTGAGCTCTCTCCGGGACAGGTCAGCTGACCCCGAGCGTCATGACGTCATCAAGCTCCATGGTGAGAGCACAACAGGTGTTGGTGTTGGTGAAGGCATATTGTATATGTCAAAAGGAATATTTGCCTCAAATGCAACCTGCATAGGTGTGAACCTAAACTTAAGTAGGGCAGTCACATGATTGGAAAGGTGCAGATTGCAAGTAGTGATTGGCACCTTTCCATGAGGCACTGGTAAATGTGTTGATAACGTGCAGGGCACGCGCTCTGGACACATGTATGGTTTTTTGGGGTACGCAAATATGTAGCCTATCGGTGACAAGGGCCAGCCACCAAGAGGCCACATATTTGCGTACAGTTGGCACCAACAGGCTAATGGAAAAAAAAATCATACATCTATTACAAAAACATAATATAACATTTACTCTCTGTTCACACTGGAGTGCACTGAGCATTTCTGTGCAATTCAGTGCAATGCAATTTTCAGTCCATTCATTTGAATGGGCTGAAAGCACACAGGATAGCACCAAAAGTAGCACATTCTCTAATTTGTAAAAACACATTGCTACTGGATCACATGGTACTGGCGTAGCATGCGATCTGATGCAGGCAATGCACTGCATTTGTGGTCTGCATTTAAAGTGTCATTAGGAATCTATGGACACCTGCAGCAGATCTGGAACATGGTGCAGGAAAAGCAAATGGAACGTGGGTTTTCCATACTGCGTTCTGGTGTGAACAGACACTTAGGCTAGGATAATATTTAAAGAACTGTTGTGGGGCTATTTTGCATAGTCTCTTAACAGGACACCTATTCACTGTGACTGCCCAACAGAGCACACACACAGAAAACCATGAAAAGGAAGGCACTATCCCTGCTCACACCGAGCAGTTAAATAACTAGAAAACCCTGGCAGTGGGACACCCAAACTTTTGGATTTAGATGTAATATAACACGCAGAATTCTGCCAGAATGTGAGGAAGATGTTGGCACACAAATATTTTTCTGGCTGTAATCCCTTGAGATGCTGCAGTGGAAACAGCGTCAATATAATGAATGTTTGATGTTCCGTTTTTTTTTTAATAGTAAAGGACCCAAAATCCCATAATACACTATAAGAGAAATATGGAGGTTAATGACCTCATTCTGGAAATGCCAGTTTAATATTTCTCTTCATAATAATATATAGTGCAGCGCTGGTGTATTAATTAAAAAAAGAACATGCTAAAATGAATACAAATAAAATAGTTCATAAAGTCCTTCCACAATTAAGTGACCATAGGTGTATGAAGGTCTTCCTCCTTATAAAGGTGACTGGTATCGGATAGAAAAAATGCGCACTCACCGACCGCACATTTTAAATGCGCCTTTGTGCACTCTTATGCAGATGACCAGCCAGACATGCAGATCCTAAGGACACATGGACCATCCCTCTCAAATACTGACATCGGCCTTGGGTGCAGTACCTCCAGGTATATAGAGCCCTTTCGTTCCAAAAGATAGGCAGGCAGGGGCGGGGACTTCCGTAACCTGGAAGTCCCCGCCCCTCCCGTTGTGCTCTGTCACGTGGTTTACAGGCGCCGACGATCTGCATCTACCATTTCTGGGGTACCTGGAAGCAGGAGGGGGACCCCTGCCTGCCTATCTTTTGGAACGAAAGGGCTCTATATACCTGGAGGTACTGCACCCAAGGCCGATGTCAGTATTTGAGAGGGATGGTCCATGTGTCCTTAGGATCTGCATGTCTGGCTGGTCATCTGCATAAGAGTGCACAAAGGCGCATTTAAAATGTGCGGTCGGTGAGTGCGCATTTTTTCTATCCGATACCAGTCACCTTTATAAGGAGGAAGACCTTCATACACCTATGGTCACTTAATTGTGGAAGGACTTTATGAACTATTTTATTTGTATTCATTTTAGCATGTTCTTTTTTTAATTAATACACCAGCGCTGCACTATATATTATTATTCTTGCTTAAAGGTCCAGTGATTCCTTAGAGTGTTCCAGCAGCTGAACTATGAGCGCTCGCTTTACCCTTATGCCAATATTTCTCTTCATGCATGCAACAAATTAAAGTTAGGAAAAATCTGAATTGCTTATCTCCATAATCCTCTCTGTTACTAACAAGCCAATGCATCAGAATAAAAGTCAGCGGACTAGCATTTTCAGAGGAGAGGCCAGCAATTGTGCCTACATATTTCTTTACATGATCCTCAAGGTTTATTTTTTAAAAGAAAAAATAACAAACATGTCTATACTTACCTGCTGTTTAAAATAGTATTGCACAGAACAGCCTGGATCCTCCTCTTCTCGGGTCCCTCAGGCTCTCCTGGCCCCTCCCTGCTGTCGGGTGCCCCCACAGCAAGCTGCTTGCTATGGGGGCACCTGCTGCTCCATGTGTCCATTCACACATGGAGATGTGGCTCAGCCCCCACCCTCTCTCTCTTCTCACTAGCTCACTGGCTGTGCCTGACAGCAGTCTGGCTTCTGTCTCAGCCAATGAGGAGAGGGATAGCCCAAACTCCAGTTCACATCACTGGATCGAGAGGGGGCTTAGGTGAGTTTTAGGGGGGCTGGGGGCACTGCTGCACAGGTGCAGGCTCTGGCTCACCACCACACACATAGGTTTTGTACCTTCATGCATAGAATGCATAAAAAAACATTAAGCCTTTAGAACCACTTTATGGCAGGTTTCCTCTTTGCACTGGCATACCCAAAAAAAGGGCTCTTCTCTAGCCTCCTGTTGTAATGTCATCTGATTGTGCTCTCACGTCTTAAAACTTCCCAAGAATTTTACAGATTGCCATATCCAAGTGTCTTCTTTGGAGTGTCATTCCCTTCTGTTTTGGTTGGAATACCAACACAGATTAAATTATTAAAGTGATTGTAAAATCTCACCTTGTAAAACAACCCATTCAGTTTAAAATAGAAATGAAAGGCAAAACACTTACAGTATGTATTAATATAAAAAACATTTTAAATCCAATTTTCCCTTTTTTTATAAGTGATCATATTATCTCCGTTCTCCGCTGCATAAACGCCAGGGGAGGAGAAACAGCAGTATACTAAATTTATCAGTGAAAGGCTGTTCGGGGGGGTGTCAGGACACATCTGATCATTAGAAGAGAGCAGGCTGAGTTCCCAGCACAGATAGAGAACTGACCATGCTGTATTCTCCTGCCCAGTGTGGTCAGTTTTTAATAGGAAAGCAAAAGGACTGGCAGGAACACCAGGGATTTCACACAAAGGAAGCAATACAAAGAGAACAGGATACTTTTTCACACAAGTATATGGTACAGCAGGCAAATAACAGGGACAAGAAATGTTGGGTTTACATATTACTTAAGGCAGCTTTCAGCTGTAATGCACTTGGAAACCTTGGGCATATCCATAAGCTACAGAAAAAAATTGATGTCCTAAAAATTATAAGTCATTGGGTAAGCAAGTCTTACAGAAATCAATTTTTTTACATTGTGAGAGATATCAACGCATCTCACAGTTCTCAAATTTCCTTGTTCAGGGCCACAGTCAAGAAATAGAAACACCTGATTTATGTGTGTTATGTTTTATTGTTTGCTTTTAGCTGTGCAGAATGCTTTTACAGATGTTTGGGGAAATGTACACATAGTGATAGTGTTTCTCTGAAAATTTGTATTTGATGACTCAAGCCCACACCAATGCCGCAAGTCAATTTGTTGAACTAGAAGTTGATGAATAAACTGTCAGAATATACCCACTTGACCTCCAGAAGCTTTTACCCCCTTCCTGACCAGGGCATTTTTGCTATTCGGCATTGTGCTACTTTAATTAGTAATTGCGTGATCATGCAACACTGTACCCAAACATAATTGATATCCTTTTTTCACACAAATAGAGCTCCATTTTGGCGGTATTTGATTACCACTGGGTTTTTTTATTTTTTGTAATATAAAAGAAAAAATAATGAATATTTTCTACTTTCTGTTATTAAAAAATATGCAATAAACTCACATTTCCTTTAGGCCAAAATGTATTCTGTTACATGTCTTTGGTAAAAAAAAAATCCCATTAAGTGTATATTAATTGGTTTGTGTGAAAGTTATAGAGTCTACAAACTATGGGATATATACTGGAATTTATGTAGCTTTTGCTTTCTGACTGCCTATCACATTTTCTGAGGTGCTAAAATAACAAGATAGTACAAACACCCCCAAATGACCCCTTTTTGGAAAGAAGACGCCTCAAGGAATTTGCTGAGAGGCATGTAGAGCCCATGGAAGATTTTTTTTAAATATGACACTTTTTTTTTCACACAAAGTTGTCAGTTAAGATATTCTGGATATTTTTTTGGGAGCCTAGCTGCATATGGGGCCCAAAAAACAATGCCAACCTTCAGGCTTAGTTTAACTTCCAGACTACCTATCACAGTTTTAGAGGCCCTAAAATTCCAGGGTAGCACAACTGCCCCCCACAAATGAACCCTTTTCAGAAAATAGACACCCCAAGCTATTTGCTGAAAACAATGTTGAGTCTATAGAAGATTTTATTTTTTGCCACAAGTTTTTGGAAAATGAGAAAAAAATATATTTTTTTACACAAAGTTGTCAATTACTGTAAATTATATATTGCTCACACATGCCATGGCTATATGTGAAATTACACCCCAAAATACATCCTGCTACTTCTGCTGAGTATGGGGATACCACATGTGTGAGACTTTTTGGGATCCTAGCTGCCTACAAGGCCCAAAAAGCAATGAGTACCTTCAGGCTTTCAAAGGGTGTAATTTCACTTCCTGACAACCTATCACAGATTCAGAGACCTTCAAATGCCAGGATACAGGATAGCACCACCCCCATTACCCTTTTTTGGAAAATAGACACCCCAAGCTATTTGCTGAGAGGCATGTTGAGTCCATGGAAAATTGTTTTTTAAAAAATTCAAAGGGCATATTTCCTCATGTTGCTTCCTCACTATCACAGTTTCGGAGACCCTGAAATGCCAATATAGCACAAACACCCCCCAAATGACCCCTTTTTGGAAAGTAGACACCCCAAGGAATTTAATAAGAGGCATTGACAGTATTTTGCAGATCTAAATTTTTGTCACAAGGTTTTAAAAAAGAAAAAAAGAAAAGAAAAAATACATTTTTGTTTTCTTTCAT
Source organism: Staurois parvus (assembly GCF_062004578.1). NCBI lineage: Eukaryota > Metazoa > Chordata > Amphibia > Anura > Ranidae > Staurois > Staurois parvus. The sequence continues at coordinate 1,303,633 of NW_028318087.1, forward strand.
TTTCCAAAACCTCGTGGCAACAAATGAGATCTGTGTTTGTACTATCCTGGCATTTCAGAGCCTCCCAAACTGTTATTGGTAGCCAGGAAGTGTAATGAGGAGATAATGCCCTTTAAAAACCTGAAAGTGCGTATTGGATTTTGTGATTTTGTACGTGGCTAGACTGCCAAAAAGTCTCTCACATGTGGTATCCCCATACTCGAGAGAAGTAGCACAATGTGTTTTGGGGTGTAATTCCACATATACCCATGCATGTGTGAGAAGTATTTTATTAACCACTTGCCTACCAGGCACTTATACCCCCTTATTTACCAGGCCAATTTTCAGCTTTCAGCGCTGCCGCACTTTGATTAACAATTGCGCGGTCATGCAACATTGTACCCATATGAAATGTTGATCATTTTTTTCTCACAAATAGAGCTTTCTTTTGGTGGTATTTAATCGCCACTGGGCACTTTACTTTTTGCGCTATAAATTAAAAAAGTGCAAAAAATTTAAAAAAAAAAAAAAAAGTTTCTTTGTTTCTATTATAAAATTTTTCAAACAGGTATTTTTTCTCCTTCACTGATGTGCGTTGATGAGGCAGCACTGATGGGCACTGATAGGCGGCACTGATGGGCACTGATAGGCAGCACTAAAGGGCACTGATAGGCAGTACTAATGAGGTGGCACGGATAGGCGGCACTGATAGACAGCACTAATGAGGTGTCACGGATAGGCGGCACTAATATGCAGCACTGATAGGCGGCACTGACTGGCATCACTGCTGGGCACTGACTGGCGGCACTGACTGGCACAACCCCTGGGCACTGACTGGTGGCACTGACTGGCAGCACTGCTGGGCTGCACTGGTGGGTGGCACTGGTGGGCAGCACTGGTGGGTGGGCACAGGTGGGTGGCACTGGTGGGCACAGGTGGGTGGGCACAGGTGGGTGGCACTGCTGGGCACAGGTAGGTGGCACTTCTGGGCGCACGTGTGTGACACTGCAGAGTGGCACAGGTGGGTGCACTGCTGGGCACAGGTGGGTGCACTGCTGGGCACAGGTGGGTGATCTGCTGGGCACAGGTGGGCGGAGCTAGTGGGCGCACTGCTGGGCACAGGTGGGCGGAACTTGTGGGTGGCATTGCTGGGCACCGATCATCAGGGCACTGATCATCAGTGCCTTGATGATCGGTGCCGATCCCCGCTCTGACAACTGCCGGTTCTCGGCAGTACTTTCCTCACGATCTGACAGCGTGAGGAAAGTGCAGCCGAGAACCGGCACTTGCATTTCCCTGTGATCAGCGTGTCATTGGACACCGCTGATCACGTGGTAAAAGGCCGGTATGATTGGCCTTTTACCACATCACGTGATCAGCTGTGTCTGTAGGACACAGCGATCACGGAGATCGCCGTGTGCGCGCCCCCTGGGGCGCGCAGGAGAGCGCGTTCTGGGAGGACGTCATATGACGTCCACTCAGAACTGGCCGGCCGCAGTTTAGCCGTCACTTTGTGTAACAAAAAAAAAAATTCAAAAAACTTGTGGCAAAAAATAAAATCTTCCATGCACTCAAGATGCCTCTCAAGAAACTACCTTAGGGGTATCTACATTCCAAAAAGGGGTCATTTAGGGAGTGTATTAACTATTCTGGCATTTTATGCCCAACATTAGAAGCTTTTACCAAATATCACCCACACTTCTAACCACTTGAAGACCAAGCCTATTTTGACACTTTTTGTTTAAATGAAAAATCAATATTTTTTGCTAGAAAATTACTTTGAACACCCAAACATTATATATTTTTTAAAGCAGAGGCTCTATAGAATAAAATGATGGGCGTTTACATTTTTTTTGTCATACAGTATTTGCGCACTGCTTTTTCTAATTAATAAAAACACAATATATTGCTCAATTGTTTGGTAAAATATAAAAGATGATGTTACACAGATACCACATATTAGAAAAGTAAACTCGAGAAGAAAAATCTTCACCAGCAACCACTAAATGGTCTTTATAGGCACACTACGAGACATAAATAAATATAAACAGATTGTATTACAATTTCTTGGTACATAAAAACATCCAACACAATAAAATCAAGTGAAAACAAAGATACACTCTACTGGATTGGTATAACCGCTAGCCTATTGTTTTCTGAGCATAGACAATAAATAAGCATGGTATATGCGCAGGCATACTTGTCAAAATCCAGATATGTCAATACATTTTGCAAATAGATAGCTTCATCAGTCCAATGAGGGTATACAAACTAAATGTAAGTAAAAAAACAAGAATTATAACAATTTATATACAAATATTACATTCAAACAAACTTATATCTGCAATACATTGTTATATCAACTAGAGCATGTTATTAAAATGATACTGACCCAAAATGAATATATGGTACTGAAAAGTCTAAAGCGGATATAGGGACAGAGCTAAGGTGAGGGAGTGGAAGGCAAGAGATCCCCTCTATCGATATATTGTATGCACAATGATTAATATGCATACCTTAAACACAACAAAAGAAAAATAATTTCATTAAACTTTGAATAATCCATACAGAACCCCAGCCACTAGACCACTGGTCCCACATATCCTCTATATCCTAGAAAAAGGGGGGGAGGGAAACATACTCACCAATTCAATAGGTTACAGCAGGCATGAGGTATGTCTATATGGAAGCTACAATAATTAGGATCCAGAGTACAGATATATGCCACTCAATAGTTTGGGGTCATACCCCCCGGAGTGCCACCAAAACACTGGGGATCTGGTACTGGTTTAGCAATACAGATGTGCTTGATGCTGCATAGAGCAGCCCAAAGAGATCTGGGGGCACAAGTGTATAGTATCATTACATGAGTTATATACGGATATAGAAAAAGGAATAACATTGATGTATAGTATGTCTTACTGGATCGACCCTCAAGAATACGTACAGCCACTCAAAGGATAGATTTTGTCACTCAAACCCAGAAATGTTAAAGGGTACAGTTGTTGCACCTAAAATACCCAAATCGGCATTAGTAAACAAAAGTATGATAATCTATCATCTTAAAAGTTTCTTATTATAGACACCATAAGGGCAGGCAAATCCATCCCTTTAAAGAATATAATTAAACTATATTTCTTTAAATGTGATTAATAAAGTCCACCATCATATATATACAGTCAGGTCCATAAATATTGGGACATCAACACAATTCTAACATTTTTGGCTTTATACACCACCACAATGGATTTGAAATGAAACGAACAAGATGTGCTTTAACTGCAGACTGTCAGCTTTAATTTGAGGGTATTTACACGGTGAACGGTGTAGGAATTACAACAGTTTGCATATGTGCCTCCCACTTGTTAAGGGACCAAAAGTAATGAGACAGAATATTAATCATAAATCAAACTTTCACTTTTTAATACTTGGTTGCAAATCCTTTGCAGTCAATTACAGCCTGAAGTCTGGAATGCATAGACATCACCAGACGCTGGGTTTCATCCCTGGTGATGCTCTGCCAGTCCTCTACTGCAACTGTCTTCAGTTCCTGCTTGTTGTTGGGGCATTTTCCCTTCAGTTTTCTCTTCAGCAAGTGAAATGCATGCTCAATCGGATTCAGGTCAGGTGATTGACTTGGCCTTTGCATAACATTCCACTTCTTTCCCTTAAAAAACTCTTTGGTTGCTTTTGCAGTATGCTTTGGGTCATTGTCCATCTGCACTGTGAAGCGGCGTCCAATGAATTCTGAAGCATTTGGCTGAATATGAGCAGATAATATTGCCCGAAACACTTCAGAATTCATCCTGCTGCTTTTGTCAGCAGTCACATCATCAATAAATACAAGAGAACCAGTTCCATTGGCAGCCATACATGCCCACGCCATGACACTACCACCACCATGCTTCACTGATGAGGTGGTATGCTTAGGATCATGAGCAGTTCCTTTCCTTCTCCATACTCTTCTCTTCCCATCACTCTGATACAAGTTGATCTTGGTCTCATCTGTCCATAGGATGTTGTTCCAGAACTGTGAAGGCTTTTTTAGATGTCGTTTGGCAAACTAATCTGGCCTTCCTGTTTTTGAGGCTCACCAATGGTTTACATCTTGTGGTGAACCCTCTGTATTCACTCTGGTGAAGTCTTCTCTTGATTGTTGACTTTGACACACATACACCTACCTCCTGGAGAGTGTTCTTGATCTGGCCAACTGTTGTGAAGGGTGTTTTCTTCACCAGGGAAAAAATTCTTCGATCATCCACCACAGTTGTTTTCCGTGGTCTTCCGGGTCTTTTGGCGTTGCTGAGCTCTCCGCTGCGTTCCTTCTTTTTAAGAATGTTCCAAACAGTTGTTTTGGCCACGCCTAATGTTTTTGCTATCTCTCTGATGGGTTTGTTTTGTTTTTTCAGCCTAATGATGGCTTGCTTCACTGATAGTGACAGCTCTTTGGATCTCATCTTGAGAGTTGACAGCAACAGATTCCAAATGCAAATAGCACACTTGAAATGAACTCTGGACCTTTTATCTGCTCATTGTAATTGGGATAATGAGAGAATAACACACACCTGGCCATGGAACAGCTAAGCCAATTGTCCCATTACTTTTGGTCCCTTAACAAGTGTGAGGCACATATGCAAACTGTTGTAATCCCTACACAGTTCACCTGATTTGGATGTAAATACCCTCAAATTAAAGCTGACAATCTGCAGTAAAAGCGCATCTTGTTCGTTTAATTTCAAATCCATTGTGGTGGTGTATAGAGCCAAAAATGTTAGAATTGTGTCGATGTCCCAATATTTATGGACCTGACTGTATTCCAACTATTATTCCAAATATCCAATGCCAATATTTCCAATCTATTAATGGTATGTCCTCAACCACCATTGTATTTAAATAATCCCAAATGCACACAATTGCCCCTTAACCTATATTCTGAAAAGCACAACACTCCCACATACCTGGCCATTATAGTCTCCAGTACCTCCTCCTGTAGAGCACTGGGTGGTTTCCAACCCCCTATATCTTCCCCCACGCTGCCACATCCGCCACATCCGGTGCCAAAATGGCAGAGAAATAACGTCATTGCGGTGTGTACATCCTGCACCATCGTACATGTGCATTGTGCCAAGCATATGACAATGTCCATATAGACAGCGCCACCCATACCTGTGAGTGCACCGTCAGCCAGAACACCATAGCACCACCAGATGATAATTAGGTACAAGGCAACTCAAGTAATATGGGCAATACAACCCATTCCCACTACCTCCATCGTAGGGGTAGGGAGGGGAGGGCAGGACAACATTTACCCGCCAAATCTGACAAACAGTGCCACCTATGGGACAGTAGTGAAAACAACAATAATACACAAATTCTCTATCATATTAACTCAATTATATTTAAGCACTCTTATGTACAATAATATAGCTCCTGGATATTATATAGGACACAAAACCTGGATAGTGTCTACTGCTCACATACACGATAGAACTTTTATGTTCATGATTAATAGCACAATCTATAGCAGACTATAAATTTACAGAAAAGGTTTGTAACTAAAGGTTTCATTCAGGCCTGAAGGGCATGTGGCTTTTAAAGAGAAGATCCGCCTAGATTTCCTCTGAAGAATATATCTGTTCCAATCTCCTCCCCTCAAGTCGCAAATCTAATTACATTAGTGTCGTGTTTATGTATTATTATACTAAATGTGATCTTTAACCCTATGCTAAACTTGGCATTTCGTTTTGCCAATATAGAAGGGCCCACATTCACAGAACATAATGTACACTATGTCAGTGGTCTGACAATCTACATACTGTGAAACAGCATGTAGCTTCCCCATTCAGTAAATAACATGTCTGATTTTCAAAAATCCAATTACAATTGCATTTGTCGTATTTCTAAGTACCATTAACAAGGAAGTTCTCCTTATCTTGAACAGCTCTCTCAAAATAACTCTTAATTAAACTGTCTCTAAAAGATGGCCCCCTTCTGTAGGTGATTTCTGGTTGATCTTTGACATATTTTTTAAGTATAGGGTCATTAGTTAGGAGATATCAGTGTTTCTGCAAAATATTTCTTATTTACCAGTGTTTTCTGTTATATGAGGTTATCAGTCTCACTGTGTCTGAGTTTGTTTTCTCCCTATTTTTAAAGAGGACCTCCTGGCGTGATTGTCTGTATACCTTATTAAAAGCCTTACTTTAGGATGCTGCGGGAGTATCCTCTAACCAGTAATCTCTCCTACAAATTTTTTGCTTACTTTTTAAAATGTTCCTCATCTGAGAAAATTCTTCTTAGCCTCAAATATTGGCTATAAGGAATGCTACTGAGCAATGGGCGTGGATGAGCACTTTTTGAAAAATAGTATTGCCAGTGGTTGGTTTACAAAATAAAGTAGTGCCAATCACCCCATTATCCTGCAGGAAGATCTCAGTATCCAAAAAAGATATCCTCCTCGTGTCGTGCTGCATAGTGAACTTCAAATTAAAGTCATTCTCACCAATTGTGGTCATGAATCGATTTATTCACTGTACCTGCCCAGAAAAGCGGGACATTATCAATATAGCAATGTCATGATAGCATATGTTTCCAGAATTCGGCAAATCTATCCTCAGAGAAAATTGTTCACTCCCACCCCCCACCCCCCCCAGGTACAGGTTAGCATATGAGGGTGCGCAACACGTCCCCATTCATACTCCCAGTACCTGGAGGTAGTGGGAGCCATCAAAAGTGAACACATTTCAGGTAAGTATAAATTCAAGAATGGATAGAATAAATTGACTATATGTCCACCAATTTTGTTGTCTTTACCTTAAGAAATTGGACACAACAGAAATGTCCCTTGAATGGGGAATACTGCTGTATAAGTTCTCAATGTCAATAGTCACCAATATGGTGTCCATTGAAACTTTTATATTTTCTAATTTTCTAACAAACGGCTAGCCAGTTCTGTTTGTGATCCAATCCCTGAAATGATGGGCCTTCCAGGTGGATGCTCTCATAGAGTTCCTATAAAGTCCATTTAGTGGTTGCTGGTGAAGATTTTTCTTCTCCGGTTTACTTTTCTATTGTTCAGTATTAGAGATGAGCGAAGAAATGAAAAATTCGATTCGACTGATTCGGCGAATTCGTGGACAATATTCGATTCGAGTCGAATAAATTCGCTGTGAATTTAACTTAAAAAAGGGTGTTTCTAGGCTTCAGAGAGACTTAATATTAGTGCAGAACACTGTACCTTTAATTTAAATGCCCTTGGAGTCTGCTGGGGAAGAGAAATAATACTGTCTGTCAGTATGACATGCAGATGAGTGCCGTCGATCTTAGAATCACTGCACACTTCACTCCTTTGGCCAGTCACGGGGCCAAAACCAGTGTTTGGAGCCACAGTGTGGCGGTGGAGGCAGCAGCAATGGGAGGCCATACAGCAACCTATGACAAAATGGAAACCAGCAGGAGCGTGAGGAGACCTGAAAGTGGCACATGGCAGAGTGGGAGCAATGGGAGGCGGTACAGGGACCCAGGTCACACTGTGGGCCCAGCAGCAGCGTGACCAGGCGGTACGGGGGCCCATGGCCGATATGGGGCTTGGTGGCACCTATGGAAGGCCTGTAATCTGCCAGCAACCTATGACAAAATGGACAACCGCAGGAGTGTGAGGAGATTTCAAAGTGGCACATGGCAGAGTGGAAGCAATGGGAGGCCGTACAGGGACCCAGGTCACACTGTGGGCTCAGCAGCAGCGTGACCAGGAGGTACGGGGGCCCATGGTCGATATGGGGCCTGGCGGCACCTATGGAAGGCCGCTAATCTGCCAGCAACCTATGACAAAATGGACAACCGCAGGAGTGTGAGGAGATTTCAAAGAGGTACATGGCAGAGTGGAAGCAATGGGAGGCCGTACAGGGACCCAGGTCACACTGTGGGACCAGCATCAGCGTGAACAGGCGGTACGGGGGCCCATGGCCGATTTGACCTCATTCATCCCATAGTCCTGCCGACTCACGAATAGCGTGGCCTCCTCAAAGGGCCTGAGCAAGCGCAGGTGTCACACATGAGCTGACAATGGCTGACATCTAAGTTACACAGGGAGTACCTTTATCCGCTTGTAACATCAGGAAATCTGTGATGGCCTTTAGCTGTTCGTAAAGGCGGTCTAACATATGTAGGGTTGAATTACACCTTGTTGCAACGTCACAGCATGAGGAGTCGGTACGGGGGCCCATGGCAGATTACATGTCTGGCAGCAGCAATGGGAGGCCCGTAATCTGCCAGCACCCTATGTCAAAAAATTTAACACACCAGCAGTGTGAAGAGACCTGAAAGTGGCACATGGCAGCAGAGTGTGGCGATGGAGACAGCAGCAATGGGAGGCCGTACAGGGACCCATGAGAGACTCTGGACTTGGCAGCAGCATGAGGAGGCGGTATATAGGGGCCCATGGCAGATTAGGGGCCTGGCAGCAGCTATGTGAGGCCCGTAATCTGCCTGCACCCTATGTCAAAAAATTAAACACACCAGCAGTGTGAAGAGACCTGAAAGTGGCACATGGCAGCAGAGTGTGGCGATGGAGACAGCAGCAATGGGAGGCCGTACAGGGACCCATGAGAGACTCTAGACTTGGCAGCAGCATGAGGAGGCGGTATATAGGGGCCCATGGCAGATTAGGGGCCTGGCAGCAGCTATGTGAGGCCCGTAATCTGCCTGCACCCTATGTCAAAAAATTAAACACACCAGCAGTGTGAAGAGACCTGAAAGTGGCACATGGCAGCAGAGTGTGGCGATGGAGACAGCAGCAATGGGAGGCCGTACAGGGACCCATGAGAGACTCTAGACTTGGCAGCAGCATGAGGAGGCGGTATATAGGGGCCCATGGCAGATTAGGGGCCTGGCAGCAGCTATGTGAGGCCCGTAATCTGCCTGCACCCTATGTCAAAAAATTTAACACACCAGCAGTGTGAAGAGACCTGAAAGTGGCACATGGCAGCAGAGTGTGGCGATGGAGACAGCAGCAATGGGAGGCCGTACAGGGACCCATGAGAGACTCTGGACTTGGCAGCAGCATGAGGAGGCGGTATATAGGGGCCCATGGCAGATTAGGGGCCTGGCAGCAGCTATGTGAGGCCCGTAATCTGCCTGCACCCTATGTCAAAAAATTAAACACACCAGCAGTGTGAAGAGACCTGAAAGTGGCACATGGCAGCAGAGTGTGGCGATGGAGACAGCAGCAATGGGAGGCCGTACAGGGACCCATGAGAGACTCTAGACTTGGCAGCAGCATGAGGAGGCGGTATATAGGGGCCCATGGCAGATTAGGGGCCTGGCAGCAGCTATGTGAGGCCCGTAATCTGCCTGCACCCTATGTCAAAAAATTAAACACACCAGCAGTGTGAAGAGACCTGAAAGTGGCACATGGCAGCAGAGTGTGGCGATGGAGACAGCAGCAATGGGAGGCCGTACAGGGACCCATGAGAGACTCTAGACTTGGCAGCAGCATGAGGAGGCGGTATATAGGGGCCCATGGCAGATTAGGGGCCTGGCAGCAGCTATGTGAGGCCCGTAATCTGCCTGCACCCTATGTCAAAAAATTAAACACACCAGCAGTGTGAAGAGACCTGAAAGTGGCACATGGCAGCAGAGTGTGGCGATGGAGACAGCAGCAATGGGAGGCCGTACAGGGACCCATGAGAGACTCTGGACTTGGCAGCAGCATGAGGAGGCGGTATATAGGGGCCCATGGCAGATTAGGGGCCTGGCAGCAGCTATGTGAGGCCCGTAATCTGCCTGCACCCTATGTCAAAAAATTTAACACACCAGCAGTGTGAAGAGACCTGAAAGTGGCACATGGCAGCAGAGTGTGGCGATGGAGACAGCAGCAATGGGAGGCCGTACAGGGACCCATGAGAGACTCTGGACTTGGCAGCAGCATGAGGAGGCGGTATATAGGGGCCCATGGCAGATTAGGGGCCTGGCAGCAGCTATGTGAGGCCCGTAATCTGCCTGCACCCTATGTCAAAAAATTAAACACACCAGCAGTGTGAAGAGACCTGAAAGTGGCACATGGCAGCAGAGTGTGGCGATGGAGACAGCAGCAATGGGAGGCCGTACAGGGACCCATGAGAGACTCTGGACTTGGCAGCAGCATGAGGAGGCGGTATATAGGGGCCCATGGCAGATTAGGGGCCTGGCAGCAGCTATGTGAGGCCCGTAATCTGCCTGCACCCTATGTCAAAAAATTTAACACACCAGCAGTGTGAAGAGACCTGAAAGTGGCACATGGCAGCAGAGTGTGGCGATGGAGACAGCAGCAATGGGAGGCCGTACAGGGACCCATGAGAGACTCTGGACTTGGCAGCAGCATGAGGAGGCGGTATATAGGGGCCCATGGCAGATTAGAGGCCTGGCAGCAGCTATGTGAGGCCCGTAATCTGCCTGCACCCTATGTCAAAAAATTAAACACACCAGCAGTGTGAAGAGACCTGAAAGTGGCACATGGCAGCAGAGTGTGGCGATGGAGACAGCAGCAATGGGAGGCCGTACAGGGACCCATGAGAGACTCTAGACTTGGCAGCAGCATGAGGAGGCGGTATATAGGGGCCCATGGCAGATTAGGGGCCTGGCAGCAGCTATGTGAGGCCCGTAATCTGCCTGCACCCTATGTCAAAAAATTAAACACACCAGCAGTGTGAAGAGACCTGAAAGTGGCACATGGCAGTAGAGTGTAGCGATGGAGACAGCAGCAATGGGAGGCCGTACAGGGACCCATGAGAGACTCTGGACTTGGCAGCAGCATGAGGAGGCGGTATATAGGGGCCCATGGCAGATTAGGGGCCTGGCAGCAGCTATGTGAGGCCCGTAATCTGCCTGCACCCTATGTCAAAAAATTTAACACACCAGCAGTGTGAAGAGACCTGAAAGTGGCACATGGCAGCAGAGTGTGGCGATGGAGACAGCAGCAATGGGAGGCCATACAGGGACCCATGAGAGACTCTGGACTTGGCAGCAGCATGAGGAGGCGGTATATAGGGGCCCATGGCAGATTAGGGGCCTGGCAGCAGCTATGTGAGGCCCGTAATCTGCCTGCACCCTATGTCAAAAAATTAAACACACCAGCAGTGTGAAGAGACCTGAAAGTGGCACATGGCAGCAGAGTGTGGCGATGGAGACAGCAGCAATGGGAGGCCGTACAGGGACCCATGAGAGACTCTAGACTTGGCAGCAGCATGAGGAGGCGGTATATAGGGGCCCATGGCAGATTAGGGGCCTGGCAGCAGCTATGTGAGGCCCGTAATCTGCCTGCACCCTATGTCAAAAAATTTAACACACCAGCAGTGTGAAGAGACCTGAAAGTGGCACATGGCAGCAGAGTGTGGCGATGGAGACAGCAGCAATGGGAGGCCGTACAGGGACCCATGAGAGACTCTAGACTTGGCAGCAGCATGAGGAGGCGGTTTATAGGGGCCCATGGCAGATTAGGGGCCTGGCAGCAGCTATGTGAGGCCCGTAATCTGCCTGCACCCTATGTCAAAAAATTTAACACACCAGCAGTGTGAAGAGACCTGAAAGTGGCACATGGCAGCAGAGTGTGGCGATGGAGACAGCAGCAATGGGAGGCCGTACAGGGACCCATGAGAGACTCTGGACTTGGCAGCAGCATGAGGAGGCGGTATATAGGGGCCCATGGCAGATTAGGGGCCTGGCAGCAGCTATGTGAGGCCCGTAATCTGCCTGCACCCTATGTCAAAAAATTAAACACACCAGCAGTGTGAAGAGACCTGAAAGTGGCACATGGCAGCAGAGTGTGGCGATGGAGACAGCAGCAATGGGAGGCCGTACAGGGACCCATGAGAGACTCTGGACTTGGCAGCAGCATGAGGAGGCGGTATATAGGGGCCCATGGCAGATTAGGGGCCTGGCAGCAGCTATGTGAGGCCCGTAATCTGCCTGCACCCTATGTCAAAAAATTTAACACACCAGCAGTGTGAAGAGACCTGAAAGTGGCACATGGCAGCAGAGTGTGGCGATGGAGACAGCAGCAATGGGAGGCCGTACAGGGACCCATGAGAGACTCTGGACTTGGCAGCAGCATGAGGAGGTGGTATATAGGGGCCCATGGCAGATTAGGGGCCTGGCAGCAGCTATGTGAGGCCCGTAATCTGCCTGCACCCTATGTCAAAAAATTAAACACACCAGCAGTGTGAAGAGACCTGAAAGTGGCACATGGCAGCAGAGTGTGGCGATGGAGACAGCAGCAATGGGAGGCCGTACAGGGACCCATGACAGACTCTAGACTTGGCAGCAGCATGAGGAGGCGGTTTATAGGTGCCCATGGCAGATTAGGGGCCTGGCAGCAGCTATGTGAGGCCCGTAATCTGCCTGCACCCTATGTCAAAAAATTTAACACACCAGCAGTGTGAAGAGACCTGAAAGTGGCACATGGCAGCAGAGTGTGGCGATGGAGACAGCAGCAATGGGAGGCCGTACAGGGACCCATGAGAGACTCTGGACTTGGCAGCAGCATGAGGAGGCGGTATATAGGGGCCCATGGCAGATTAGGGGCCTGGCAGCAGCTATGTGAGGCCCGTTATCTTGCAGCACCCTATGTCAAAAAATTAAACACACCAGCAGTGTGAAGAGACCTGAAAGTGGCACATGGCAGCAGAGTGTGGCGATGGAGACAGCAGCAATGGGAGGCCGTACAGGGACCCATGAGAGACTCTAGACTTGGCAGCAGCATGAGGAGGCGGTTTATAGGGGCCCATGGCAGATTAGGGGCCTGGCAGCAGCTATGTGAGGCCCGTAATCTGCCTGCACCCTATGTCAAAAAATTTAACACACCAGCAGTGTGAAGAGACCTGAAAGTGGCACATGGCAGCAGAGTGTGGCGATGGAGACAGCAGCAATGGGAGGCCGTACAGGGACCCATGAGAGACTCTGGACTTGGCAGCAGCATGAGGAGGCGGTATATAGGGGCCCATGGCAGATTAGGGGCCTGGCAGCAGCTATGTGAGGCCCGTAATCTGCCTGCACCCTATGTCAAAAAATTAAACACACCAGCAGTGTGAAGAGACCTGAAAGTGGCACATGGCAGCAGAGTGTGGCGATGGAGACAGCAGCAATGGGAGGCCGTACAGGGACCCATGAGAGACTCTGGACTTGGCAGCAGCATGAGGAGGCGGTATATAGGGGCCCATGGCAGATTAGGGGCCTGGCAGCAGCTATGTGAGGCCCGTAATCTGCCTGCACCCTATGTCAAAAAATTTAACACACCAGCAGTGTGAAGAGACCTGAAAGTGGCACATGGCAGCAGAGTGTGGCGATGGAGACAGCAGCAATGGGAGGCCGTACAGGGACCCATGAGAGACTCTGGACTTGGCAGCAGCATGAGGAGGCGGTATATAGGGGCCCATGGCAGATTAGGGGCCTGGCAGCAGCTATGTGAGGCCCGTAATCTGCCTGCACCCTATGTCAAAAAATTTAACACACCAGCAGTGTGAAGAGACCTGAAAGTGGCACATGGCAGCAGAGTGTGGCGATGGAGACAGCAGCAATGGGAGGCCGTACAGGGACCCATGAGAGACTCTGGACCTAGCAGCAGCATGAGGAGGCGGTATATAGGGGCCTATGGCAGATTAGGGGCCTGGCAGCAGCTATAGGAGGCCCGTAATCTGCCAGCACCCTATGTCAAAAAATTAAACACACCAGCAGTGTGAGGAGACCTGAAAGTGGCACATGTTTGAGGCATGATTCATGGCGGATTTAGTCAGTTGTGTCAGGAACTGGTGGTTTGAAATCCAGACTAATCCACGCCTGATTCATTTTCACAAACGTGAGTCTCTCCACACTTTGGGTGGACAGTCGTGTCCTCCGCGGAGTTACAATACCTCCTGCCGCACTAAACACGCGCTCCGATGCCACGCTACTGGCCGGGCATGACAGCCTTTCAAGGGCAAATTCAGCTAGTTGGGGCCAAAGGTCAAGTTTCGTTGCCCAGTAGTCAAGGGGATTGTCTACCTCGGTTGGCAGGGTGCTGTCCAAGTAGGCCCAAGCCTGTTGTTTGAGCTCCTGCTCCAGGTCCACCTGATGCTGCTGCTGCTGCTGCGGCTGGTTAGTAGTTTCCTCACTGCGCTGGTGAAGAAAGCTACTCATCATCGACTGCAGACTGAGGCAGCCACTGCTGGTGGAGCTGCCACTGCTCCTACCACCCCACCCCTCCCCTGCTGCCATGCCAGCGGAACGCGAGCGCACAGGGCCCACAGTGTCTGAGGATGGACGTTGGCGCACAAAGGCAGAGACCAACTGACTACATAGGTGGTTTTTATAGTACGTAATTTTGGCCTCCCTCTCAGCAGGTGTGAAAAAGGCCACCATTTTGGACCGGTAGCGAGGGTCCAACAAGGTGGACAGCCAAAAGTCATCCCTCTGTCTGATGGTTATTATTCGGCTGTCGCTACGCAAGCAACCGAGCATGCTATGGGCCATTTGTGCCAAGGAATGCGAGGGACTCCCTGCCTCCATCTCCACAGCATACTGCCACGGTGCGTCTGGGTCCTCTGTCTCCTCCTCCTCCTCCTCTACCAGATGCTCCTGCTCCTCCACTCCTGTCCGCTGAGTGGAAAAACCACCCATTTCACTCAATAATTCCTGAGCACAAATGTCCTCCTCTACCTCCTCCTCTTCTTCCTGTCCTGCCCCCACAGGGGTCATGTGGCGTTGAGATCTGTGCGCCACGTCTACCGCACCCTGACCAGCCATTGTTAACAGCATTTGTTCCAGGACGTGCAACAGAGGAATGACGTCGTTCATCCCATAGTCCTGCCGACTCACGAATAGCGTGGCCTCCTCAAAGGGCCTGAGCAAGCGGCAGGTGTCACGCATGAGCTGCCAATGGCTGACATCTAAGTTACACAGGGGAGTACCTTTATCCGCTTGTAACATCAGGAAATCGGTGATGGCCTTTCGCTGCTCGTAAAGGCGGTCTAACATGTGTAGGGTTGAATTCCACCTTGTTGCAACGTCGCAGATCAGGCGATGCTGTGGAATTCCGTTCTGCCGCTGCAGCTCAATGAGGGTGTTCTTTGCGGTGTAGGAATGGCTGAAATGCATGCACAGTTTACGTGACATTTTAAGGATGTCTTGCAGTGGGATGGTGGATTTTAGGAACCGCTTGACAACCAGATTGAACACGTGAGCCATGCATGGCGCATGGCACAACCTTCCTTGACGCAGAGCAGACACCATGTTCTTTCCGTTGTCAGTCAACATGGTTCCGATTTTTAGTTTGCGCGGAGACAGCCATCTGTCGATTTCTCTGTTCATTACACTCAGCAGTTCCTCCCCTGTGTGACTACGTTCGCCAAGGCATACCAGGTGCAGCACAGCGTGACACCGTTGCGCCCTGCACATGTGATATGCCGGTCGGGTAATGGGACTTGGCACGGGGGTGGCGGCTGAGGACACGGCGGAAAAAGAGGTGGTAGAGGCGGACATGCTTGCTGGACCAAGGACGTGCAAACGTGGAGGCAAAAGCGTCGTGACCTGTCCAAGTTGCTGGTGCGGCTGTGCCGGCACCACGTTCACCCAGTGGGCCGTAAATGACATGTACTGTCCCTGACCGTAGTTACAGCTCCACACGTCGGCGCTGCCGTGCACTTTGGCAGAGACCGACATGCTCAAAGACTGGCCCACCATCTCTTCTACATGTGAATGCAGGGCTGGCACTGCCTTTTGGGCAAAGAAATGACGGCTTGGCACTCTCCACCGCGGCGCGGCACAAGCCATCATTTCTCGGAAAGGTGCTGAGTCCACCAGTTGGAAAGGGAGGGACTGCAGCACCAGCAACTTGGACAGGAGGACGTTCAGCTTTTGCACCGTCGGGTGCGTGCTCGCAAACTGTTGTCTCTTGGATACGGATTCCAAGAAAGACTGTTGACGGAATCCGAGAAGAGGAGTAGCAGGAGAAGGAGCATCTGAACGAGCGGAAGATGCCAACGAGCGACAACTCCCCTCAGCAGAGGTGTTGGAGCCTTGACTGGCTGATAGAGGGCGATTGACGACGTCGGGTGACGGAGCAAGTAACGGAGCGGGTGATGGAGCGGGGGCTGGGGCAGGCAGAACCGCCGTATGTTTATCACGGTTTTCCCAGGCCACCGAATGGTGACGCTGCATATGCTGACGCAACGCTGTAGTCCCAACATGGGCCCCCTGGCCACGCTTGCATTTCTGGCCACATAGTCGACATACGGCTACGTTTACTTCCTCGGGCGGCTTGAGGAAAAATTGCCACACCACCGAGTAGGAAACTTTGCCCCCGCTACTCTTCACTGGCTGACTGCTACTTCCTCCGTGCGCACCGGCACCACTACTGGCCGTGGTGGTAGGCTGCAGTGGAGCTGGTGCTCTACTCCGTGGACGTTTGGCTCCACTGACACTGATGCGACCCTGCTGCTGTCTCCTGGGCAACCCACCGACTGTTTTGCTCGCTGCCAAGCTGCCACCCTCTTCTCCTGATGATGCGGAAGAAATTGCCTGATGACGACGAGGCTGCCAAGTGCGATCAACCTCCTCATCATCAAGTAGGGTCTCCGCCTCACTACTAGCCCCCTCGGCTGCGTCTGGGTCAGGAGACAGACCTGTCTCTAGACCGGCTACCGAGCCACTCTCCTCGCCAGTACTTGTTCGCTTGGCTGCTGAAAAGGCCGATGTCTCCCCCCGTTCCTGACCGCCCTCTGTTAGCTCTTCCTCACTGTACAGTGGGGCTGAGCCCACAGCATGCGATACTTCGCTTGGTGAGGGAACAGCAAAGGACAGGGGCAGGTAGAGGACACGTGATTTCAGTGGGCTTGCTCCCGGGCCATGCCAACTAACGGTTGTGTCTGACGTACCCACCGACCGTTGGCTGTAGGTGTCAGAGGTGACCTGGGAAGAGGAAGACGACCGAGCCAACCAATCAATGACGGCAGGGTTGTCGGTGGAGACACGACCGCTGGATGACACCGGGAGCACTGGCGTCTGGCTGCGAATACTGCTGCCTCGACCCCTTCCTCTGCTGCCACGTCTGCTCGCTCCTAAAACATTGCCTCCTCTGCCACTCCTCTGCATGTTGTCTGACATACTATTTAATTCAACGATTAGGTGTCCCTGAGTAACAATTCTCTGGCACTCAGTAACAATTCTGTCTGTCCCTGAGTATGAATTCTGTGGCCCTGAGTAACAATTCTGTGTCTGTGCGAGTAACAATTCTGTGTCTGTGCAAGTAACAATTTTGTGTCTGTGCGAGTAACAATTCTCTGGCACTCAGTAACAATTCTGTCTGTCCCTGAGTAACAATTCTCTGGCACTCAGTAACAATTCTGTCTGTCCCTGAGTAACAATTCTCTGGCACTCAGTAACAATTCTGTCTGTCCCTGAGTATGAATTCTGTGGCCCTGAGTAACAATTCTGTGTCTGTGCGAGTAACAATTCTGTGTCTGTGCAAGTAACAATTTTGTGTCTGTGCGAGTAACAATTCTCTGGCACTCAGTAACAATTCTGTCTGTCCCTGAGTAACAATTCTCTGGCACTCAGTAACAATTCTGTCTGTCCCTGAGTATGAATTCTGTGGCCCTGAGTAACAATTCTGTGTCTGTGCGAGTAACAATTCTGTGTCTGTGCAAGTAACAATTTTGTGTCTGTGCGAGTAACAATTCTCTGGCACTCAGTAACAATTCTGTCTGTCCCTGAGTAACAATTCTCTGGCACTCAGTAACAATTCTGTCTGTCCCTGAGTAACAATTCTCTGGCACTCAGTAACAATTCTGTCTGTCCCTGAGTAACAATTCTCTGGCACTCAGTAACAATTCTGTGTCTGTGCGAGTAACAATTCTGTGTCTGTGCAAGTAACAATTTTGTGTCTGTGCGAGTAACAATTCTCTGGCACTCAGTAACAATTCTGTCTGTCCCTGAGTAACAATTCTCTAGCACTCAGTAACAATTCTGTCTGTCCCTGAGTAACAATTCTCTGGCACTCAGTAACAATTCTGTCTGTCCCTGAGTATGAATTCTGTGGCCCTGAGTAACAATTCTGTGTCTGTGCGAGTAACAATTCTGTGTCTGTGCAAGTAACAATTTTGTGTCTGTGCGAGTAACAATTCTCTGGCACTCAGTAACAATTCTGTCTGTCCCTGAGTAACAATTCTCTGGCACTCAGTAACAATTCTGTCTGTCCCTGAGTAACAATTCTCTGGCACTCAGTAACAATTCTGTCTGTCCCTGAGTAACAATTCTCTGGCACTCAGTAACAATTCTGTCTGTCCCTGAGTAACAATTCTCTGGCACTCAGTAACAATTCTGTCTGTCCCTGAGTATGAATTCTGTGGCCCTGAGTAACAATTCTGTGTCTGTGCGAGTAACAATTCTGTGTCTGTGCAAGTAACAATTTTGTGTCTGTGCGAGTAACAATTCTCTGGCACTCAGTAACAATTCTGTCTGTCCCTGAGTAACAATTCTCTGGCACTCAGTAACAATTCTGTCTGTCCCTGAGTAACAATTCTCTGGCACTCAGTAACAATTCTGTCTGTCCCTGAGTAACAATTCTCTGGCACTCAGTAACAATTCTGTCTGTCCCTGAGTATGAATTCTGTGGCCCTGAGTAACAATTCTGTGTCTGTGCGAGTAACAATTCTGTGTCTGTGCAAGTAACAATTTTGTGTCTGTGCGAGTAACAATTCTCTGGCACTCAGTAACAATTCTGTCTGTCCCTGAGTAACAATTCTCTGGCACTCAGTAACAATTCTGTCTGTCCCTGAGTAACAATTCTCTGGCACTCAGTAACAATTCTGTCTGTCCCTGAGTAACAATTCTCTGGCACTCAGTAACAATTCTGTCTGTCCCTGAGTAACAATTCTCTGGCACTCAGTAACAATTCTGTCTGTCCCTGAGTATGAATTCTGTGGTCCTGAGTAACAATTCTGTGTCTGTGCGAGTAACAATTCTGTGTCTGTGCAAGTAACAATTTTGTGTCTGTGCGAGTAACAATTCTCTGGCACTCAGTAACAATTCTGTCTGTCCCTGAGTAACAATTCTCTGGCACTCAGTAACAATTCTGTCTGTCCCTGAGTAACAATTCTCTGGCACTCAGTAACAATTCTGTCTGTCCCTGAGTATGAATTCTGTGGCCCTGAGTAACAATTCTGTGTCTGTGCGAGTAACAATTCTGTGTCTGTGCAAGTAACAATTTTGTGTCTGTGCGAGTAACAATTCTCTGGCACTCAGTAACAATTCTGTCTGTCCCTGAGTAACAATTCTCTAGCACTCAGTAACAATTCTGTCTGTCCCTGAGTAACAATTCTCTGGCACTCAGTAACAATTCTGTCTGTCCCTGAGTAACAATTCTCTGGCACTCAGTAACAATTCTGTGTCTGTGCGAGTAACAATTCTGTGTCTGTGCAAGTAACAATTTTGTGTCTGTGCGAGTAACAATTCTCTGGCACTCAGTAACAATTCTGTCTGTCCCTGAGTAACAATTCTCTGGCACTCAGTAACAATTCTGTCTGTCCCTGAGTAACAATTCTCTGGCACTCAGTAACAATTCTGTCTGTCCCTGAGTATGAATTCTGTGGCCCTGAGTAACAATTCTGTGTCTGTGCGAGTAACAATTCTGTGTCTGTGCAAGTAACAATTTTGTGTCTGTGCGAGTAACAATTCTCTGGCACTCAGTAACAATTCTGTCTGTCCCTGAGTAACAATTCTCTGGCACTCAGTAACAATTCTGTCTGTCCCTGAGTAACAATTCTCTGGCACTCAGTAACAATTCTGTCTGTCCCTGAGTATGAATTCTGTGGCCCTGAGTAACAATTCTGTGTCTGTGCGAGTAACAATTCTGTGTCTGTGCAAGTAACAATTTTGTGTCTGTGCGAGTAACAATTCTCTGGCACTCAGTAACAATTCTGTCTGTCCCTGAGTAACAATTCTCTGGCACTCAGTAACAATTCTGTCTGTCCCTGAGTAACAATTCTCTGGCACTCAGTAACAATTCTGTCTGTCCCTGAGTAACAATTCTCTGGCACTCAGTAACAATTCTGTCTGTCCCTGAGTATGAATTCTGTGGCCCTGAGTAACAATTCTGTCTGTGCGAGTAACAATTCTGTGTCTGTGCAAGTAACAATTTTGTGTCTGTGCGAGTAACAATTCTCTGGCACTCAGTAACAATTCTGTCTGTCCCTGAGTAACAATTCTCTGGCACTCAGTAACAATTCTGTCTGTCCCTGAGTAACAATTCTCTGGCACTCAGTAACAATTCTGTCTGTCCCTGAGTAACAATTCTCTGGCACTCAGTAACAATTCTGTCTGTCCCTGAGTAACAATTGTCTGTCCCTGAGAATGAATTCTGTGGCCCTGAGTAAGAATTCTCTGGCACTCAGTAACAATTCTGTCTGTCCCTGAGTAACAATTCTCTGGCACTCAGTAACAATTCTGTCTGTCCCTGAGTAAAAATTCTGTGGCCCTAATAACGTTTCTGTGGCCCTAAGTAACAATTCTCTGGCACTGAGTGAAAATTCTGTCTGTCCCTGAGTATGAATTCTGTGGCCCTAACTAGCGTTTCTTTGTCCCTAAATAACGATTCTGTGGCCCTCATTAACAAGTCTGTGTCCCTGAGTAATGGTTCTCTGTCCCTAAGTAACTTCTCTCTGTCCCCAATTCTCGTTTCTGTGGCCCTAACTCTGTCCCTGTCCCTAGTACAGAGCGGTCTGCCTCTGTTCAATGACTGCAGGCAAATGAAGATTTCCAAAATGGCCGCTATATATACCTCGACCATTACACAGTGCTGGCTGGCTGGCTGCTGATTGGCTGATGCGATCACATGTCGTTGAGGAATGCATTATGGGGCAGCGCGCCTTGTCTGCGCGCCTTCCCCGACATCCCCGCTCCGTCGCCGCACATGTCAGCCGCCATTTTCGGAAAAATTTCGATTCGCGCGTCCGAATTAGGCTGTTTTTCGGATTCGGCACGAATCGAAATTTTTCCGATATTCGACTCGAATTCCACTTCGGATACTTCGATTCGCTCATCTCTATTCAGTATATTTGGATGTGGCACTTTGAAAGTCCTATATTTTTTGAGTATTCAATAAATTGCATGTTAAAGCCCTAAGTATGAACCTTTTAGACTTTCAATGTAAGTTATGGTTCTTTCCACCATTCCGTTTCCCACTCCCCGGGGGATTTAATATCTAATGGAGAAGGTGGACACGAGACTTATTTGCATGATCATGTTCTATTATTAAAGAAAATTGAAAGTGGTTATTGTAAATGTGTTAGCACTATGGCAGACTATATAGACACAGCTTGGAGTGTCCAAAAGATGTATTGACTGATACGAATTCTGTGAAACAATTAGCTGGTTTTTAAGGAAAGGGCCAGGCCAGGAAGCCAGCTTTTTTTTACACTGAATTGGAATCAGTCGATAAATTCTTGACCGATTTGAATTCTAATCGTTCTGAAATTTTTTAATTTGTTAGAAAATGAATAAACAAAATGAATCTAAATGAATTCTGAAACAAATCTATAAAACAAAATTAGTAACATCACAAATTTATCCAAAACAAAATGATTTTTTCTGGTCTGTATATGTCTGCGCTTCACATATGTACCTTTCTTTGGACATTTTGGCTACTAAATTTACAGGTACCTAGTGCGACTCATGGGAAAAAGAGCTCCTGGCTGTCAGGGACTGCTTGAATCGCAAGAAATAAAATTTCCCTGCTAGTGCTAGCAGAGATCAAGCTTGATCTTGCTAACGCTGCGGTTTTGTATGCTATGTATCAGAAGTAACAGTGATCTACTGACACTGCACTTGTTAGGGAAGGGGGCGGTGGAGGGGATAAACGCAAGTGCTGGCAGGTTTCAGGGTTTATCCTGCTAATGCTGCATTTTTGGGGACACTATGCTATTGGGGAGGCTAGTATAATTCTGATCAAAGATACTGATCCGTTCAGACACTAGTAATGGAGGTTTATAGTGTGTCTGTGAAAGTGTTCCTGGCAGTCAAAGGGTTAAATGTGATGGTGAATATGTGGCAGGCAATCTGACTCTATCTGAGTGGGATGCTAACTGATGCTAACACTATCTGAAATCACCCGTGACACTAATACAGTGATAAGTACACTGTACTAATGACATTAGTGACAGGGTATTGAGAGAATTAATGGGGGGGGGGGTGGTCATGAGGTTAAATGTACCCATCTAGGTGTTTTAATGTAAAGTGTGCTGCTTGTACTCACATAGATCTGCTTTCTTTTCTCACTAGAACCGAAAAGGTCTCCAGGAGTGAAGGTTGCATCATTTCCTCATACTGAAGCCCCCCCAACACTCCGCACCTTTGACCTTACTACCATCAAGGAAGTCCCCAAGATCCTCTCTGATGCCCGCCTCACCACCTGCCCCCTCGACCCTATCCTCTCACAACTCCTACGACCTCCCTCCCCCTCCATCCTACGCTCCCTCACCCACATCTTTAATCTCTCCCTCTCCTCCGGCAAGGCCTGCCTCGCCGCTGGTTATCCCCACTTCAGTCGATCCTGAATACGGCTGCCAGACTCATTCACCTTTCCAACCACTCCATCTCTGCCACCCCCCTTTGCCAATCCCTCCACTGGCTTCCGATTGCGCAACGGATGAAATTCAAAATCCTAACACTGACGTACAAAGCTGTCCACCATACTGCCCCGTACTACATCACTGACCTAACATCCAAGTACCACCCAGCACGCACACTCCGCTCCTCACAAGACCTCCTTCTCTCTAGTTCCCTGGTCTCCTCCTCCCATGCCCGCCTCCAGGACTTCTCCAGGGTGTCACCCATCCTCTGGAACTCCCTGCCCCAACCCATCAGATTATCACCTACTCTCCTCTCCTTTAGGCGCACCCTGAAAACCCATCTCTTCAGGGAAGCCTACCCCACCCCCTGCTAACCTGCCAACCTCCTCCACTCTTCCTACCACTCCATCCCACACAGCTATCTCCTCCTGTACCACTATCCCCTCCCTGATAGATTGTAAGCTCGAAAGAGCAGGGCCCTCGATCCCCTCATGTTTTGCATTGTATTGGTATTGTTCTGTCACATGTTCTGTCCCCCTTTGTAATGTACAGCGCTGAGCGAACCATTGGCGCTTTATAAATACTGTATAATAATAATAATAATAATTTCCCGTGTCTGTGTTTTGTAAACACAGGCACAGGCTGATCTGTGATTCAGTAGAGTTGATCAGCAAGTCCAGACCTCATTTCCCACTATTTCCTCCGCTGTGAGGCCTCAGCAGGAACAGAAAGATCATGAGGAGAAGGAGTAAGAATATGATAAAATAAACATGTTATATATATTTTTGGGCTGGGTGAGTACTGTCCATTAATGTTTTCATTTCATTATGATGCATCATCATTACAAAATGTACTACACTTGTGCAGCTGACCTGTATAATTTATAAATTACATATCTGAAAAATAACAATTGAATGATTTGGGCTTAAATATGATTTTAAAACATAATCCTATTTAAAAGTATGATATTCTATGCATGAAATCTTTACATTTTGTAACCTATGTTTAAAAAATATATTACTGGGTTAATTTATTGTTATGATGTTTTAGGCATACTACTGGTTGAGCTAGATGGATTTTTTTTAACCTAACTAGCTATATAACTTTGTAATATTCTCTCCTATTAAAAAAAATTGCATCTTTGAAAAATAACTGCTATAATTGCTTATTTTTGGCTGAAATATGACTTGGATATGAACTTGGTTTAAAAAGATGTGATTCTGTTTAATTTATCATGTGTAATATTTGAGGAACTAAGTTTTTATTTTAATATTTCTGTCATCTAAATGCCTACTAACTACTTCCCAGATTGCATTCTATTAAAATTAATGAGCTATCTGCTTCAAATATGTACAATGTTTATACAGTGTACCAAAAAAAGGTTTTTAATATTTTTGTTGAAATGTGTCTACTCTTTGCTCCCAAAATCCCATCACATCTGAAAGAATTTGATTCAGTTCAGCAAATAATTAAATTTAATTTATAAAATATTTTGCTGAGCAGTAAGTTTTATTTAATATTTATGGCTGAAATATGCCATCTCCCTACCTCCCAAATTATCTCCCATGGAAAAGGATGTGATTCTGTGAAGCAAATCCATACAAATTACATGTGGTGTCTTAAAAAATACATTTGTATTTCTTTTTTTTAATGCTGAAATAGGCAACTCCATGTCTCCAAGATTACCTCCTATTAAAATGGATGAGATCCTTTATAGGTAATCCATACAAATTTAATTGAATGTCTGTCTAAAAAATACAATTTTATTTATATTTCTGCTGAAAGAAGTCAACCCTCTGCCTCCAAATGTGCCTCCTATTGAAAAGAATGATATTTTGTTCTGCAAATTTTGCAATTGTTAAAAACTGTGTCTGAAACAACGCAGTTTCAGACAATATTCCTGTCTGAAGTAGGCCTAATCTCTGCTTCAGAATTATTATCCTGCTAATAAGGATGAGATTCTTTGCAGCAAATGTACATTTTGTTTATACAAAAATTCCATTGAATTTCATACTTGCCTGATCTCTCCCTCAGAAATAGTGGTCTATGCAAAAAGGCTTAAAGGTTTTCTTGATATCAGTTACATTTTTCTGTTTAAAATTCAAATAAAAATAGATTCAATTCTTCTTTTCCAGAATTGAACACTATCATTCTGTTCAAAAGGGAATAAAAGCTGTGCTGCAATTCTTTATATCTTCTTCTATAACTCTTTTTTTGTCTGGAAGAAATTATCCCCTTTTTTGGGGGAAGGGGGGATGCAATCTATATATAGCAGCCTGTGGTGTTAATCTGTTAAAATGTATTACCTTGATTCATTCTTGTAATATAAGAAAAAGGAAACAATTGCTTATTTCTAGCTTTAATCTACTTGCTTTCTCCCTTATTAAAAATGACCTTTCCACAAAGGATTACAGCCTTAAAAGAGAAAATCTGTATGTTTCTTTATTCAGTCTGTGAAAAAATAAGTACATTTTTGCTTGAGGATGCAATCTACTTACTCTTTGACCCAGAAATTATTGCCTATATTTCAGTGAAGGTGTGGACGTGTACACAGTGGCTAAGTGGTTAGCCCTTCCACCTAGCAGCACTAGCTTCATTGGTTAAAATCCCAAGCACAACACTACGTGCCTGGAGTTTGCATGTTCTCCTTGTCCCTGTGTGGGTTTCCTCAGTGTATTCAGGTGTCCTATCACAATGTGGTGCAATTCTGTTTATATTTTCAGTTTTACACAAAAAGATCTTCATTTCTTGTTCCAGATGTAATATGCATGTTCAGTCACTCAAAAAAATGCAGCATGCCCATACAGGCTTGAAAACTGTGGTGCAAATCTCTAACCTTTTCCCATCTGAAGTCTCCAAAACAAGATACTATTTTTTTGCTTCCAGATGCAATATATTTCCTCCATGTATCAGAAATTGTGGCCTATTCAGTAAAGGATTTGAAATGTGTGTTACAAATTGGTTCATGATTTATATTTTTAATTTAACACAAAAACACACAGTTTCTTAATTTCCATATGCAATATGCCAGCTCAGTCAACCAAAATTGCAGCCTGACCGTTCAGGTCTAATATTTATAGACCAAAACTGTAAACTTTTTCCATATTTTGTTCCAGAAACAAAGCTTTCATTATTTAATGTACATGCAATATGCTTGCTCAAAAATTGTTGTCCATCCAAGAAAGGTTTCAAAAATGTGCTGCAAATTTGTGATTTTTTTCTTTGAAACTTAAAGCATTTAATTCCAGATAAAATATTCCCACTCAATCCCTAAAAATCTGAGGCCTATCCAAAAAGGCTTGATATCTGTAGTGCTAAAGTGTAATTTTTTCCTCCTCGGTGTAACACAAAAAAGTATGTCCACGCAATGGTTCAGAAATATGTCAACTCAATGGCTCAGAAATTGCAGTTTGTCTATGCAAGCTTAATATCTGTGGTGCGAAACTGTAAAATATTGGTCTCATCAGTCTCAGAGTCAAGACACCATTTTTTTTATTTGCAGATATAATAGGTCCAGTCAGTAACTCTAACATTAAAGTTTCGGCAAACAGGCTTAATATTTGTGGTGCAAATCTGTAACATTAATTATCAGTCTCCTAAAAAAAACTTTCATTTTTTTCACTTGCAATTGTAATGTGCTTTCACTGCCACTCAGGTATTGCGAGGGAATGCGCATATCTATGCGCAGGCGCAGAACCCCTGTTAGCCCTGCTCATGGCCGATTAGCAAATGTGCATGTGTGATCGTGCACATGCGTGATAGTGCATTGGCGCCAGGCGAGCTATTTATTATTATTATTATTATTATACAGTATTTATATAGCGCCAAAGGGTATGCTCAGCGCTGTACAGTAGTAAGCTGGTCTAGTGCCCTGTATTAGTGCCGTTTGATCTATTACTTTTGAGTAACTGTGCATCCTGTTACCTGTGATTCCATTGCCAATCTGATCTGTTATTGACTCTGCTTGAATGCTGCCTGTACTGACCCCTGGCCTGCGCTTTGACTACTCTTCTGCCTACTGTTTATTTTTTCTCTGCCTGCTAGTTGCCGACCCATACTGCCTAACCTTGTCTTACTTTGCCTCCTGCACCCAAACTAGCTGATCCTTGCCGGTATCCGGCTCCTGCACTTCTGCCAGCGTGCCATCCTCCAGCTGCTCCTGTACTCCTGCCAGTGTGTCATCTGCCAGCTGCTCCTGTACTTCTGCCACCGTGCCATCTGCCAGCTACTCCTGCATTCTAGAGGCACGTCAACATCCATCTGCAGAAGTCCTACCAGGCACTCGTGCACCTCTGTGCTCCGACGCTCCCTGTTACCAGGGCCCCTGAGCCAAAGCTGTAAGGGAGGCCTTCCTCTGCACTTCAAGTTCTACCACCCGGTACGTTACAGATATTGTTGCCTATCCAAAAAAGGCTTAACAGTTGTGCTAAAAATCTGTACAAATTTTCATTCTTCAATGCTATGAAATAGACAATCATTTTTATTATTTATACATGAGACCTGCTTCCCTGCCGCCCTATAGTAAATATACTGCTACAGGGCGGCAGGGGTACACAAAATCACGTATATATATACGTGATACATGATTTTTCATTTCCGGGTAGGATGCGCACACACATGCCACGCGCACGCCCTACCCGCACGATTTGCGGCCTTGACTGTCAATCACCGGGCCCTGGCTGGTAATTATCCGTCGGTGCCCGGTGGTTACCAAGTGTCTCATACGGGGAGGAAGACTGTTTTGTTTACAAACAGTCTTCCTTCCTGTTGGCTCGGGCACACTGCTTTGCCTTATAGGCCTGGTATGTGTTTTAAGGGCAACCCCACCCCAAGAAAAGGGGGGAAAAGGACCACTCCAAAAAGGTTGCCCCTAAATCCCTACCAGACCCCTTGATCTGAGTACAGGCCTGGCAGGCCAGGAAAGGGGGGGTGAACGAGCGCGCCCCTCCCTGGGCCTTACCAGGCCACGTGCCCTCAGCGTTGGGATGCCGATGAGGACAAGGGCCTTTTCCCCACAACTCTAGCCCGGTGGTTATGGGGGTCTGCGGGCAGGGGGGCTCATTAGCATCAGGGTACCTCTTTAAATAAGGGGGCACCCTGAAGCTGCCCCCCGCCCTTGTGAAGGAGTAAGGGATACTTGTACCCCTACCCATTCACTAAAGGGTTAAAATTGTGAAAAAAAAAAAAAGAATTTTGAAAAAATCCTTTATTGAACAAAAACCAAAAAAACAGTTTCTGACAAGTCCTTTATTGTTGTAATCCATTGTCAATCATGGTGTCCAGAGTTTTCACTCGCCAAAATAAAAAAAAACGATGCCTGCCGACCTGTCCGCACCCGACGAGTACTCGCCGCTATCTGACATTTGCGAGTCAGAGGTAAACAATTGGGCAACGCTAGTGGTTATGTGATCTGTGGTCAGGTACAATGCTTTGGCCAATTACAATGCACCGCCAGAGTGCATTGCATTGTGGGGCATGCCGAATGCCCCAGATGTTTGTGTGTTCAGCGAACACACAAACATCCAATGTTTGAGTCGAGCGTATGTTCGACTCGAACATATAGACTATCCCTAATGTGCAGTAAGTCTATAAAATATTTATGGCTGCTGTCTTTAAAATATCATACTCAGTGTATTGAAAAAAAATACTTATCTCTCCTTCTTACATTGCTGCTGGTCTATCACTGCTACACCAAACAATCATTGTCTTTGAAAAAAATACCTAATAAATACTTTTTTGAGGGGGAAATCAATCATACTGGGTTTCTGCTGCAGTGTGTAAGCCAATAAGTAATGTAAAAGTAAAAAATAAATCATTACACGTGTAATTTATGTGATGCCACAATACAGTGTCACTGGTGCTGAGAATCAAATTATACAGGATTTATATAGCGCCAACAGTTTGTGCAGCGCTTTACAATATAAGGGAGACAGTACAATTACAATACATTTCAGTACAGAATGAATATGAGGGCCCTGCTCGTGGAGCTTACAATCTAAAGGAAGGGTTAGGTGATACAAAAGGTGATAGCTGCGGGGGATGATCTGGTGGAGGTGATTCAAGTACAGTTCTTGGGTGGAGGTGGGGTAGGCTTCCCTGAAGAAGTGAGTTTTCAAAGATCGCCTAAAGGCAGACAGGGTGGGGGCTGACCGGACATGCTGTGGTAGGGAGTTCCAGAGGATGGGAGAGGCTCTGGAGAAGTCCTGAAGGTGAGCGTGGGAGGAGGTGATGAGGGAGCTAGAGAGGAAGATATCATGGGAAGAGTGGAGTGGGCGATTTGGACGGTATCTGTGGATAAGGTTGGTGATGAAGCTAGGGGCAGTGTTGTGGATGGCTTTGTAAGCTGTGGTTAGTATTTTGAATTTTATACGTTGGGTTAGTGGAAGCCAGCGAAGGGAATGGCAGAGAGGGGCAGCAGTCGCTGATCGGTTGGTAAGGTGTATGAGTCTAGCAGAAGCATTCATAATAGACTAAAGGGGGGATAGCCTGTGTAACGGTAGACCAGTGAGGAGGGAGTTGCAGTAATCAAGGCGGGATATAACCAAGGCATGGATAAGTTGTTTTGTGGTGTCATTGGTCAGGAAGGGGCAATTTTGGAATTGTTCCGGCGGTTGAGGCGGCAGGATTTAGCCAGTGACTGGATGTGGGGCCCAAAGGAGAGGTCAGAGTCTAGAATTACGCCTAGCACCCTGGCATGAGGGGAAGGACCAATGGTTGTGCTGTTGATCTTAATGGTAAAGTCGTGAGTGTGAGATCGGGGAGGAGAAAATATTACAAGCTCAGTTTTTAAAAGATTGAGTTTAAGGTAGTGATGTGACATCCATGCTGATATGTCGTTTAGTAGATTTGTGATACGTGAGGAGATTGAGGGGGTGGGCTTGGGAGTGGAGAGATAGATCTGGGTGTCATCAGCATAGGGGTGGTATTGGAAGCCATGTGAGGTTATCAGTTGGCCCAGGGAGGAGGTATAGAAAGAGAAAAGGAGGGGCCCAAGAACAGAACCTTGGGGTACTCCAACAGAAAGAGGAAGAGGAGCGGAGGAGGAGGAGTTGTATGTGACACTGAACGTGCACTGAGAAAGGTAAGAGGAGAACCAGGAGAGAGCAGAGTCACGGAGGCCGATGGAGTGGAGTTTACTGAGGAGAAGCGGGTGGTCGACTGTGTCAAAGGCAGCGGAAAGGTCAAGGAGTATGAGTATGGAGTAATGGCTGTTAGTTTTAGCAGTTAGTAGGTCATTAGTGAGTTTTAGTAGGGCAGTTTCTGTGGTATGATATGGGCGGAAGCCAGACTGTCGGGGATCAAGAAGGTTGTTGTCGGTGAGGTAGCAGTTCATACGGTTGTGAACAAGGCGCTCGAGAAGCTTGGAGGCAAACAGGAGCAGGGAGATGGGTCTTAAGTTTTTTCAAGCAGGTGGGGTCCAGTGAGGGTTTTTTGAGAATGGGGGTAACCAGTGCATGTTTGAGTGGGGATGGAAAGGTGCCCATGGAGAGTGAAAGGTTGAAGATATGGGTTAGAGAGTTTAGGATAGAGCAGGAAGGAGGCTGCAACAGTCGTGAGGGGACAGGATCCAGGGGACAGGTGGTGAAGTGGGCCTTGGAAAGGAGTTCGGTAACTTCCTTGGTAACAGGGTCAAAGGAGGAGAGTGTTGAGTTTGGTGTTGGGCCTGGTATGTTGGTTGGAGGAGGAAGCTTGACACTGGAGATCTCATCACGAATTGTGTCAATCTTCTTCTTGAAGTGACTGGCAATCTCCTCTGCAGTAAGTAAGTTGGTGGGTGGAGGCAGTGGGGGGTGGAGTAAGGAATTAAGGGTAGAGAAGAGTTGACGAGGATTGGATGAGAGGGTTTTGATGAGAGTGTTATAGTAGGTTTGCTTAGCAGCGTGGAGGCTGGAGTTGTATTTGAGAAGAGAGGATTTGTAGATGGTAAAATCTTTCAGGGATTTGGTTTTATACCATGCTTGCTCAAGAGTGCAGCGGCGTCTCTTGAGACTTCTGGTGTCATCTGTTTGCCAGGGTTGTGACAGGTGAGGCCTGGTTCTGCTTGTAGAAAGAGGAGCAAGAGCATCCAGGGAGCATGATATATAGTTGTTTTAGGAAGATGTGGCCAGCTCTGGGCAGGACAGGGGTGCAATTGCATCATAGAGGCGCTCAGTAGCCGAGTGAAGAAGGTCAGGGCTGAGGTGATGGAGGTTTCTACAGGTAACGGTTTGCTGATTGGAGGCATGGGAGGTAGGAGGCAGGGAGAGTGTGAAACTAATAAATTTGTGATCAGAGAGAGGAAAAGGGGTGTTAGAGAGGTTACAGGGAGTGCATAGGTGGGTGAATACAAGGTCAAAGGTGTTGCCATTGGAGTGGGTGGTGGATTGTGACCTGCATAATGTTCTGTGAAATCATAAACAGCTTTTAGACCTCCTTTAGGCAAATATGTTGCACTTTAAGACTGTCAAGGTCCTACCTTTCTTCAGAGCTTGTGCATCTCCATGAGCTGGCATCCATCTTGGTTTTCTGCAAAGCATGGTGGGAACCTTTATGCCTTCAGGCTTCTGCGGCTCCTCCTCAGAAGGGTGTGGTTGAGCACATTTAAACCTGCTGTCTGCAAGTGTGCTCTGCACTTGTGTCCTGTATGTTGCCCTGTTGCAAGCTCTTGTGTTGTTCCCATTGCTCTCCTGGTAACCGACTCGGCTTGGACAAGACTACTCTCTGCGTTAACCCTTTATCTGACCTCCCGTTGCTGAACCCGGCCCGTGACCTGAGTATTCTTTGCCTACCGTTTAGTACTGTCTGCTCCGTTGTTATTGACCCGGCTTGTCTGACTACTCTACTCGTGTTCCCATCTAGCTCCCACCAGCTGTACGCCATTGGCGCAGTCGTTATCGCAGCTGGGGTCACTCGGGGGCCGCGACCTGGTCTCAGGCTGCGTCAAGTCCATCCCCACCATCAGGGGCCCTGGTGAAGGGTAGCCTGGGGCTTAGACTCCGCGCCCTGAGGGACTCTGGTCTGTGGGCAGTGGCTGTCGTCAGTAGCAGCGTGACCGTACCATAGGCCTGCCTGCCCATTCCAGCGTTCCTGCCCTGACATTGACACCCAAAAAACTCTCTATGCCCTTTTTTTTGGCACTGCCTTGCATATTATCAAACAAATGGGCTATTACTGAATTGTAAGTTTCAGTTCCCATTGACTTCAATGTGTTTTGGAATTGGGATCTAAACTTTGATTGTGTTACCAAACCTGTGTGGAACTGAATGCAAGTTCATTCAGCTAAACCCTACTTCAATAGAAGCTTTAAAATAATTTAAGGTCTTAAGGAAACTGTTCTGAAACCAATCCATCTGGTGATAGTAGGGAAAATGCCCATTACAGTAGTGGTCTGAATGCTACCCTTTCAGACAACTAAAAACATCATTGGTGAAGTGCTTCTGGCTCTGCCAAAGGGTGCTGGCCCCAGAACTAGGCAGGCAAAAGCAGATTGGAGGTCAATCAGCCACAGCTCAAGGATCATGTAGATGCAAAAAAGGCCAGTACCAAAGTGCCTAAGTGTGAGGGTCTGTGAGATAGAAAAGAAAAAATCTGCAACACAGCCTTCTACTCCAGTGATATCCAAAGAGAATTAAAGTCTTTTCAATAACAATTATATACAGTATACATAATGCAGCTCTAAAATTCTCTGACTGATGTGAGAGCTATATTGCGCTAAAAGTGATCAAAGTATATGATAAAGTGTATTGTCAATTAATGATGCATAGATTGGTGATTTATGCAAACAACGTGACTTCAGTGTATAAAAAACTGTAATTATGATGTAAAATCAATCAATAAATAAAATCTGGAAAGACATCAAATAGTCCAGAGCAATCCATGGGATCCATGCACGTGACTTCCGTGATAAGAATCAATAGCGTGATTGCACTCACCAGAAGCACAATATTAATGCGCATGTATATATATTATCCTCTGTGGTCATCTGGGTTCGGGCAGGGAATAGGAATCATCTGGCACACACACAGCATACAAGGCACAACTCCAGACCTCACTCACAGGACCTTCTCAGTATCCAGGAATAGGTCCTCAATACTCCATCACCACTGGATAATAAAGCTCAAAAATGGGATGTTTCCACCTTAAGAGGCTCGTTATTAACAAGCCAGAAACAATAAAGTGCTGATAGTGTAGTATTTTATTATATAAATAGGTATGCAGAAAAGAAACAAATCCAAAAATTGTCTGTCAGCACTCACTTACAGGAAACACAAAATGGCTGCCGGCCTTCCATGCGGCCTCTGCGGCGTGACATCAATACGCCAAGGCTCCTCTCTGACGTGTTTCGCGCATGCACATTGTCATATGGTTGAACTGAATGGACGTTTGTCTTTTTTCAGCCAACCTAACTATGTAACATTCTAATTACATACAATTTAACAATTATTTGTTACCGTTAGCATCCCTCCCGTAGTCTTCTAGGACATGTGACAGGTCCAGAAGACTACAGGACCATTCAAAAAGCACAGTGCTACTTGCGCATGCACAGTGGGCACCCGGCTGTGAAGCTACAAGCTGTCACAGCCGGGTGCCCACACTTACGATGGATCGTGGGACAGGTGAGTTTTTTTTTTTTTGTAAACTTTTATTTTTTTATCTTTGACTGGAGCTCCACTTTAACCAGTTAAGCTCTGCTCTATAGCAGGTTTACTGCTACAGGGTGCAAAATCACTTATATAAACGTGGTCCACGCTCCCTCCATGTTCTCGGGTAAGAGGCATGCATGCGCACGTCCACCAACTCGGCGGTGGTGTAATTCGGTGCAGTATTGATCAGTCAGCAGATTCAGGCCAGTGATGTATAAGCCTGGATCTGCTGATTGATCACTGCCCTATCACAGATCATCCTGTGCTTACTTACATTACACAGGCACAGGAAATGATGCGATCTTCTCTCCCTGAAGCACATTTCGTTCCAGAGAGAGATCCACATGAGTCAAAGCACTACACACACACAGTAAAAGCACTGATAGGTCACATTTAACACCCTGATGGCCCCCCCAGTTAACCCCTTCACTGCCCTGTCACCAGTGTCATTAGTACAGAGTACAGATTTTTTTTTCACTGATTACTGTATTAGTGTCACAGGTAACTTCAGATAGGGTCAGATTAGCATCAGATGACAGATTGCCCGTCATTACATCCGTCATCACATTTAACCCTTGCCAGGAACACGCTCACATACACAATAAACCTCCATTGCTAGTATAGTGTCTAAACGGCTCAATATCTTTGATCAGGTCAGCACTATATCAGCGTTCACAATCGTATAGTGTCCCCAAAAACACAGCATTAGCAGGATCAGCCCAGGTACCCGCCAGCACCTACGTTTAATCCCTAAAATTGGTTTATTAAATTTTAACCCTTTATTAATTTATAACCTTTTCCTTATATTCTGTTTTGAAATTAAATTAATCTTTTGATTCCCCTATGTTTATTCAGTTATACCTAGATGGATATATGATGCCCATTATATTTTTCAACCTTATCCCGTTACACTTAGATGGATATTTGATGCCCATTATATTCTTCAACCTTATTTGGACATTATAGGCCATTTAGACCTCTAGACAGAATATACTTCCATATTTCTCTGCAATTTTCAATAGATAAAATCGCTTAAGTTAATTTTCATTCATTAACATCTCTTGATTTCTTTTTTGAAATGAAATTAGTTTCT
Source organism: Staurois parvus (assembly GCF_062004578.1). Taxonomy (NCBI): domain Eukaryota; kingdom Metazoa; phylum Chordata; class Amphibia; order Anura; family Ranidae; genus Staurois; species Staurois parvus. Next base: position 1,337,901 of record NW_028318087.1, read on the forward strand.
GATTTTTGTCTATCCTATTTTGTCTAGATGGATGTTTGATGTCCGTTGTTTCCTCTCTTATGGTTGTGAACGTATAGGTCAAATAGGTCTTTGTTAGGGTATACCTATATATCCTTCTAAAGCATTTAACAGGTAAAATTGCCCAAAGTTTACCTCAACCTATTGAATTATGATCTCTTCATATCTTCCATTAAATTTAATTAATCTTTTTTAGTCTATCCCAGCAACGGGCAAATTACGGCCCGGCGGACCTTTTAATCCGGCCCGCGGAGCTAGGCTCCCGCTAGGCTCCTCTCACAGTCCGCCCTGAAGATCTGTCCCCCTCGACGTATCTGCGCATGTGCCGGAGATCGCCGATCGGCTGCTAATGCCTGAAACTGGCACATGCGCAGATACGTCGAGGGGGACAGATCCTCATAGGAGACAGATTTTCCGGAGCGGCGCGGGAAGACGGCGAGAGGAACGCGCGGAGCAAAGGTAAGTGAATTGACACGGGGGACTTAATATGGGGGATGAATTACTATATGGGGGATGAATTACTATATGGGGGTTGAATGACTATATGGGGGTTGAATGACTATGGGGGATGAATTACTATATGGGGGATGAATTACTATATGGGGGTTGAATTACTATGGGGGATGAATTACTATATGGGGGATGAATTACTATGGAGGATGAATTACTATGGGGGATGAATTACTATATGGGGGTTGAATTACTATGGGGGATGAATTACTATATGGGGGATGAATTACTATATGGGGGATGAATTACTATATGGGGGATGAATTACTATGGGGAATGAATTACTATGGGGGATGAATTACTATATGGGGGATGAATTACTATATGGGGGTTGAATTACTATGGGGGATGAATTACTATATGGGGGATGAATTACTATGGAGGATGAATTACTATGGGAGATGAATTACTATATGGGGGTTGAATTACTATGGGGGATGAATTACTATATGGGGGATGAATTACTATGGAGGATGAATTACTATGGGGGATGAATTACTATATGGGGGTTGAATTACTATGGGGGATGAATTACTATATGGGGGATGAATTACTATATGGGGGTTGAATTACTATGGGGGATGAATTACTATGGGGGATGAATTACTATATGGGGGATGAATTACTATGGGGGATGAATTACTATGGGGGATGAATTACTATATGGGAGATGAATTACTATATGGGGGATGAATTACTATATGGGGGATGAATTAATATGGGGAATGAATTAATATGGGGGGTGAATTACTATATGGGGGATGAATTACTATGGGGGATGAATTACTATGGGGGATGAATTACTATATGGGGGGTGAATTACTATATGGGGGATGAATTACTATATGGGGGATGAATTACTATATGGGGGGTGAATTACTATATGGGGGATGAATTACTATGGGGGATGAATTAATATGGGGAATGAATTACTATATGGGGGATGAATTACTATATGGGGGATGAATTACTATGGGTGATGAATTACTATGGGTGATGAATTACTATGGGTGATGAATTACTATGGGAGATGAATTACTACGGGAGATGAATTACTATATGGGGGATGAATTACTATATGGGGGATGAATTACTATGGGGGATAAATTACTATATGGGGGATAAATTACTATATGGGGGATAAATTACTATAGGGGGGATGAATCTATGGGGGATGAATTACTATGGGGGATGAATTACTATGGGGGATGAATTACTATGGGGGATGAATTACTATATGGGGGATTAATTACTGTGCTTACTATGGGGGAATATTACTATATTTACTATGGATGGCATGGTAGTGGCTGGGCCGGCCAGCAGCTAGTGGGGGGCGGGGCTGTGGGGGAGTACGGATTGAGCCAAGAAGAAAGTACTGCGCAGTCTCATTTGGTGACTGGTGGCGATTGTGCGGCCTGCATCTTTTCCCCTGCTACACAGTAAGTAGTGGTTGTTAAAGCAAGTTAAAGCAAGTCAAGACTTGAGTGTGAGCTTTCCCTCCCTCTGACTGTCAGAGTGACCAAGAATATTTAACTTTTTTTGCAGAGTCCCAAAATGAGTGGGGCAAAGAAAAGAAAAGTGGACAGTGAATGCAGAGTGTTTAAGAATGAATGGATAGCAAAATATTTTTTTACGGAAGTCCGATCAATGGCTGTATGTCTCATATGTCAGGAAACTGTTGCGGTTTTCAAAGAATATAATATCAGCCGTCATTTTGCCACGAAGCATGCTAACTATGCTAGCAATCAGTCGCCCCAAGAACGAGGGTCTACAGCTCGGAGGTTGATGGCTAAATTACAGGCTCAGCAAAATTTATTTCACAGACAAACTGCGATTCAAGAGTCAACTATCAAAGCAAGTTTTATGCTCTTATTCAAATTAGCACAAGCTAGTAAACCCCTCTCTGAAGGAGAGTTTTTGAAAGAATGCATGATAGAGACCGCAGGTCTTTTGTGTCCAGAGAGCAAAGACAAGTTTGAAAAACTCAGTTTATCACGCAGGACAGTGACTCGTCGTGTGGAACTGATTGATGAAGACATAACAAACAAGTTAAATAATATTGCAGAGTCCTTTAAATTATATTCGCTAGCACTGGACGAAAGTACAGACATAAAAGATACAGCTCAGCTCTTAATTTTTATCCGAGGGATTAGCGACAGTTTTGAAATAACAGAGGAGTTTTTGGCCATGGAGCCACTTAAAGGAAAAACACGTGGAGAAGATTTGTATGACCGGGTGTCTGCTGTCATCGAGAGTATGAAGCTACCTTGGAGTAAACTTGCTAATGTCACTACGGATGGATCTCCAAATTTAACTGGAAAAAATGTGGGATTGCTGAAAAGAATTCAGGATAAAGTGAAAGAGGAAAACCCTGAGCAAGAAGTTATTTTTCTCCACTGCATCATACACCAAGAATCTTTGTGTAAATCTGTATTACAGCTTAGTCATGTTGTGAATCCAGTTATAAAGCTTGTTAACTGCATACGAGCAAAGGGACTTCAGCACCGTCAGTTCATTGCATTTCTGGAGGAAACCAACGCAGACCACCAAGACTTGCTTTACCACTCTCGTGTCCGCTGGTTGAGTTTGGGCAAAGTGTTTAAACGAGTGTGGGATCTTAAAGAAGCGATTGATACATTTTTGGAGTTAAAGGGGAAGTCTGATGATTTTCCAGAGCTGAGCGACAAGAATTGGCTGTGTGACTTTGCGTTTGCTGTTGACATTTTTTCTCACATGAATGAGCTTAACGTCAAGCTACAGGGAAAAGACCTGTATGTGCACAACATGTATAGTAATGTAAATGCCTTCAAAGCCAAGTTGACTTTTTTTTCTAGGCAAATTTCAAAGAAAAACTTCCCTCATTTTCCCACACTAGCCACACAGGAAAAGGCCATCCAAAATGTGAATAAATATAGCAAATCACTGAATGACCAGCATGCAGAATTCTGTCATCGGTTTTCAGATTTTGAAAAAATTGAAAAGTCACTTCAGCTGGTGGCCTGTCCCTTGTCACAAAACCCAGAAACAGCACCACAAGAAGTGCAATTGGAACTAATCGATCTTCAATCTGATGCAATCTTAAAGGAGAACTTCCACTCTCTTCCACTAAAAGAGTTCTATGCCTCACTTAAAGATGACTGTTTTCCAAACCTCCGGGGGATGGCACAGAAGATTCTGACCTTGTTTGGTTCGACCTACGTGTGTGAGCAGACGTTCAGCGTCATGAACATCAATAAATCCCATCACAGATCCCAGTTAACTGACCAACACCTCAGATCTATTCTGCGAATTGCAACAACAAAACTAACTCCTGACTTTGATGCCTTAACAAAAAAGGGAGACCAACAACACTGTTCCCACTAAAATTGAAGGTACTATTTTATGAAAGAAATACATTGCATAAAAGTTTTGTAAAATAACTCTTTTTATGCTTTTCTACCTTAAACTAATCTAAACATTTAATGTTACAAATATTAATTTAATTTATATTAATTCACACATACACATCATTCATCTACTCTTGGTCCGGCCCCCGGGTCCAATTTATGAACCCATTGCGGCCCTCAAGTCAAAAAGTTTGCCCACCCCTGGTCTATCCCATTGTGCCTAGATGATATCTGATGCCCATTATATTCTCTAAAACTATTTTGGACGTGTAGGCCAATTAAGATTTTTTTTAGGTCATTTTCTCCTAGCTCCGTGAGCTTTCACATCCAGGGTGAGCCATTGAGTCCCATATATATGTATATATATTTGATTAAAAACCTTGTATTGGATATATTAAAGTTGTTTGGTAATTGAACAATTTTCCTTTGATATACCTTTAGACTGCCTTGGCGGTAGAAATTTCCTCAAAAAATCTCTCCTGAAGAAGCCCGTGAGGGCGAAACATGTAGGGAGTAACTACATTTACCTAACCAAGTTTGAATCTCAGTTGGTATTCATAGAACTGAAATTGTTTTTATGTTTCTGTATTTTTTCCTTTCTTGTGTTTTTTACAAAAATACGAAATGAACATTATATAACATTTAATGTGTGGTATTCATGTCCATGCACCCTGAAAGTCCCATTTTCTCTATTGAATATGTTTAATCCCTACACTTAAACCCCCCCCCCCCTTTTTCCCCCAGTAACTGCAGTGTCAGTAGATCAGATACATTGCACACAAAACTGCAGGGCTAGCAAGATCAGGCCTGAGCTCTGCTAGCACTTGTAGGTAATTCTTGTTTGTAGTGATTCAAGCAGTCCCTGACAGCTAGGCGCGCTTTGTCCCATGAGTTGCACTAGGTACCTATAAATTTAGTGGCCAAAATGTCCAACGAAAGGTACTCTAGTGAATAGGCCTACATGATTCTGAGCATGCCAGATGAGAGCAAAGGGGAAGCCTCACTGACAGAATACAAACCTGTAGAGAGCAGCAGCACCCTGACAGATAGCTCAGTCGATGGAGTAGAGGTCCCTGCTAAGGTCAGGCATTCCCGACCCCATTCCCAGGTTGCTGAGGTGTTAGAATAGCATGATGATTCTCATATGCCAGTACTAGTGCTGTTCTGCCTTTTGGTGAACTGACAAGCACCAGCTGCCTAGTACATTCTGGTATTTTTATATCATCACTGCAGTATCACTTGGTGACGTAGCAAGTCCCAGAAGTGCAAGCTGGTGCGGTGGTGAGCACAAGTAGTGGCCCACAGCCACCAAGAATTCGCACACAGGCCCATAGAGCCCATAGTGTCCTTCCGGATGAGCTTGCAAATCCTGATTGTCAGCCCACAAATTCTGCAGCACCTGTACTTCCCCCATTCACTGCCCAACCCAGAATTCCGGTGGAAACAGAATGGAACTACTCGCCTTGATTTTGGATTTTTTATTTTTTTGGAACTGTTTTTCACAGAAAATCTGTGTAGATTGATTGTGGATCAAAGCAATTTATACGCACAAAACTTTATCGCTGCCAACCCAAATTCAAACCTTGCCAGGCCATTTGTATGGAAACCCATTACGGTTTCTGAATTGAAAGTTTTTTGGGGCATAACCCTTAAAAAATGGCCATTGGTAAAAAAAATGAATTGTGGTTGTATTGGTCCACAGACCTGATACATCATATGCCCATGTTCTCTGCTGCTATGGCCAGGCATAGATATGAGAGTATAATGTGATTTATGCATTTCAATGACAATACACTCTGTTGTCCTCGGAGTGACCCTGAATTTGACTGGCTCCACAAAATTCGGCTCCTTGTAAATCACCTTAACCAAAAGTTTGCAGATGTCTATACTCCCCAGAAACACATCTGCGTTGATGAGTCCCTCATTAATTTTTCTGGCCGCCTTGCGCTGAAACAATTTCTCCCCAGATTTATGAGGGAAAAGATAATCACGTGGAACCCCCCCGGATAACCAGACTACGTGGAGGGCAACAGCAAGATAGTTTGGGACTTCGTTTCACCCCTTTTCAATATGAAGTACCACTTATACGTGGATAATTTTTATACAAGCGTGCCACTATTTAGACATTTGTACAATTTTGAAATTGCCGCATGTGGCACCGTGTGACCTAATCACCAGGGCTTCCACCAACGACCTGTAAATACACATCTTAGGGGGAAAAGCCTGCTTGAAAAATGATGAATTGCTCGCAGTGAAGTGGAAGGACAAACAGGATGTTTTAGTCCTGTCTTCCATTCACGCACACACAACCATCCAAATTTCCACAGCAGCTGGTGTTGTTGAGAAGCCCATCTGTGTCTATGAATATAACCTTAACATGGGAGGGGTGGACTTCAACAACCAGATGATGAAGCTGTACTTAGTTTCCCCGAAAATCCAGACGCTGCTACAAAAAAAGTGTCAGCATTTCTAATTCAATTGACTCTGTACAATGCTTTGTGCTTTACAAAGCAGTGGAAGAAGTGGGTCCTTCCTATTATTCCAGGAAGAGATCATCACGGCCCTTTTGTGTCCAAAAGGTGCTATGGCTCAAACCCCCAACTCAGATGCAGTGAGCCGGCTGCGTGAGAGGCATTTTCCTGATTCCATTCCTGGTACCCCAATCCAAAGTACACTCCAAAAAAGATGTTGCGTCTGTAGCAGACACGGAATTAGGTGTGACACACGCTTTTTTTGTCCCTCCTGTCGTGGCCAACCTGGTCTCTGCCTCAAGGACTGTTTCCACCGCTACTATACACTAGTGGAGTATTAGTATAGGGTACAGCATGGCATAGTCTAGGGCACATATATACACAGTATCTCGAAAGATGTTAGGTAGTCAGGAAACTGGATATCCCACCTATAGGATTAAACACTTCAACTAAATCAACCTTCCATATATCCAAAAATATCCATGGCAGCTCTTCCTAATTACTTCAAATAATGAAGTTACAATCTAAACAAAATAATAAAAGGAAAAAAGCGCCAAACAACAACAAACTATGTGTCAGCTGCAATTCCCTACCAAAAAAATAAAAAATATATAATTTGGCACAAGTGAACAATTATATCATAAGGGTATGTGCTATTAATAAATTATATAAATATATCTATCACCATATATAAAGTGACCAAAAAATAAATAAATAAATAAAATATCCAAAAACCATATGGTGTGTGAAATAAATATAGTGTCCAAAAACAAAATATAAATATATCTATTAGTGTCCAAAAATAATTATCTTCAGTGACTTCATAACACTGTGACAAATCCACCACTAAAAACGATTGAATGAACTCACCAGAGCTATTTGCTGGTCAAATTATAAACCAATTAGTCCAATTAGTAGATGTAGTAATACTCAATCACTTTCTAAGTAATCAATAATAGTAAGCAGCCTGAGGAATACTATATCCCGATCATAGAAAATACTCTGCAGCCAAGGATCTCATGGGAAATTTCTCCACTCCATCTCATACCTCCATATATACATGCAGCACAAAACAAGGTGTCCAGACAGACACCAGCTTAAATCGCAATGCTCAAAGAGGTGAGGTACAAATACCGCTCACCGCGGATCACCTCCACCAAACAATGGACAAGGAGCGTTCTGACATCCGCATCGAGTAGGCCACTCCCAATGCGTTTCGTCACCACGACGTCATCAAGGGGCAGTACAGATGGAAACGTCAGATGGCTTATACAAATACCGCCATACATTTACATAATGCTAATAACCCGTCAACCACAGCGGCGCTGTCTCACTCCACCACCGCTCGATTAATCAGGTCATTAGAACTCTCCATTCAATCCGCTCCACACAAATGTAGACAGAATGAATAAATGGCTGAATCTAAACCTTTGTGTGTCTGACCCTCCACAGTTCAAACACCATTGAAGGGCCATCCATACAAACATACAAAAATTCAATACACTTGTGCATGACTCTCCCCAGCTCGTAACAACATTAAAGGGCCATACACACAATTTACAATCCTAATTACAGGGGATGGAAACAGAGAGATACATATGGGGTGAGAAACAATGGAGGAGGTATAGAGGAAAAAGAGGAGGTAAACGAAAAGAAAAGAAAAAGAGATCATTAGGTACTGGGATTTTTAATTTAAGTGATATTTCTCTTACCGAAAAGGAATTAAAAGTTTTGGATTTAGGGCTGAAATATATACCTAGGACAAATGCAAATAAGTTCGAGGTTTTTATTGATTTACAAAAGTTCGTTAGAAAATTGAACATAAAAAAACAGCTACATTCCAGTTTCTAGTGGACATCATCCTAAATGGCTATATAATATCCCAAGAAGTCAGTTTACGAGGATTAAAAGAAACTGTAGTTTAAGGAAAGATTTTGTTGACCAAACCGATCTATTGATAGACAGGTTTTTTGATAAAGGATATAAAAAACCCTTTTTGATGGCTGAAAGGGAAGTGATTGATAGAAAAGATAGAAGTAGTTTCCTGTCTAAGAGAAAAATTAAAAATGATAGATTTGATATTGCCTTTATTACCAACTTTAATAATCAATATAAAAAGATTGAGGGTATTTTTAAAAAATATTGGCCAATTTTGTTAAAAGATGAGACACTGAAAAAGACTATTCCTGAAAGACCTAAATTTATTTATAAGAAAAATAGATCTCTAAGGACGAAATTGGTACATAATGTTTTAGATCCACCTAAAGAAGTAAACTTCTTCCCTGATCTTAAGGGTTTTGTTTATTGTAATAAATGTAAAGCATGTAGAACGGTTAATAGATCTGGGAAAATAAAAAAGAAGAAATTTGTTTCAAATATAACTAAAAAGGAATATAGTATTGATCAACTTATTTTATGCAATTCCTCTCATGTAATATATGTTTTAGAATGCCCGTGTCAATTTCAGTACATAGGAAGAACAGGGAGACAGTTAAAAACCAGGATAAATGAACATTTGAATAATATAAAAAGAGGATTTGAGAAGCACAGTGTCTCAAGACATTTCAAATTAAAACACAATAGTGATCCAAGTTTAGCGACATTTTATGGAATTGAGAGAGTAAAAAGACATTGGAGGGGTACTGATTTGATTAAAGAAATATGAAAGAAAGAGACGTTTTGGATATATGAACTGGATTCTTTAGTACCAAAAGGTTTAAATATAGATATTGATTTGAGTTGTTTTTTGACTAATTTTTAATTATAGTGGCTAGTTATAGAGATTGGAGGATGGGAACTGGCTATACATATATATTATTTTTTTTGGAGATTATAATTTTAGGATGATGGTGGTTTTTTATATATTTTTATTTTTTATTTTTATTTTATTTTATATTCATTCCTTGTATTAATATTTACATGCAGGGGAAATAGGAATTAGGTTATCTATTCCCTTTCTTTTGTGTGTACATTAATGATTGTTTTTATATATATTTGGTATTTGATATATATTTTATCTTTATGAGAAGACTGATGGGGAGAGTCATGCACACGGTAAAGTGTATTGAATTTTTGTATGTTTGTGTGGGTGGCCCTTCAATGGTGTTTGAATTGTGGAGGGTCAGACACACAAAGGTTAAGATTCAGCCATTTATTCATCCTGTCTACATTCGTGTGGAGCGGATTGAATGGAGAGTTCTAATGACCTGATTAATCGAGCGGTGGTGGAGTGAGACAGCGCCGCTGTGATTGGCGGGTAATTAGCATTACGTAAATGTATGGCGGTATTTGTATGAGCCATCTGACGTTTCCATCTGTACTGCCCCTTGATGACGTTGTGGTGACGAAACGCGTTGGGCGTGGCCTACTCGATGCGGATGTCAGAACGCTCCTTGTCCATTGTTTGGTGGAGGTGATACCAATAGATATATTTATATTTTGTTTTTGGACACTATATTTATTTCATACACCATATGGTTTTTGGATATTTTATTTATTTATTTATTTTTTGGTCACTTTATATATGGTGATAGATATATTTATATAATTTATTAATAGCGCATACCCTTATGATATAATTGTTCACTTGTGCCAAATTATATATTTTTTATTTTTTTGGTAGGGAATTGCGGCTGACACATAGTTTGTTGTTAAAAGTGGCGCTTTTTTCCTTTTATTATTTTGTTTAGCTGCGTTACTTTAACTGACAATTGTGCAGTCATGCAACGCTGCACCCAAATTAAATTTACATCCTTTTTTTCTCATGAATTAAACTTTCTTTTGGTGGTATTTGATAGCCTTTTTATTTTTAAATTTAAAAAAAATCAAATTTCGTCATAAATGTAGGCCAAAATGTAACCTGCTACATGTCTTTGCTAAAAAAATCCCAGTATGTGTAAATTAATTAGTTTACCTGAAAGTTATAGCATTTACAAATAGCGGTATAGATACTAGGATTTTTTTTTTTTTTCAACTAGTAATGGCAGTGATCAGTGACTTTTAGCGGGGCTGCGGGACTGTGGTGGACATTCTGACACTGGGGGGAACTTACTTGGTGTCACTGACATCCCCAGTAACACCAATACAGTGATAAGTGCTAATAAAAAGCACTGACACTATACTAATGGCACTGGGTAAGATGGGGCTAATGTGAGGGGTGATCAAAGGGTTAACTATGTGCAGGGAGTGTTTTACAAGGGAGCGGGGAGTGTGTGCTGTACTGTAAGCACACTGATCGGGATGGCTGTGCTGTGCACAGCCACCCTGAGCAGTGTACCCGAGCTGACAGGAAGGAAGACTGTAAACAAAACAGTCTTCCTCCCCATTGGTGACTGTCGGTAATAACCGGGCACCGGCGGGTAATTACCGACCAGGACCCAGTGATTGACATCCGTGGCTGCGAATGGCGGCGCGGATAGGGCGCACGAGCCCCCTACCCGGAAATGCAAAGTCACGTATACTGTATGTACGCCACGCTGTAGCAGTATTTCTTAAGCGGTTAAAAAAAGTAAAAAAAAACAGAAAAGAAAAGAAAAAAAACAAAAATAGTTGTCCTTTTATTGAGTTACAATTTTATTGTTTACCATTGCTGTTGTCTTTGCAGGAATGCCATTCAGGTGCAGCGCTGATCTGTTTATTCTGACAACAACAGGAGTCTTGCTCTCAGAATATACGTAAGTATGTGCAGCGCTTCGGGGTGAGATTTTTGATCCCCAGTTAAAAAAAGAACATATATGCCCAAGCATGGGGGACTGGGGTGGCCAGTAGGTGGATTGATCCTATGATTCAGCATATACACTGTACTGCCAAAAGTATTGGGACACCAACTCTTCTGGGAAGGCTGTCCACAAGGTATAGGAGTGTGTCTATGGGAATGTTTGACCATTCTTCTAGAAGCGCATTTGTGAGGTCAGGCACTAATGTCAGACAAGAAGGCATCTCCACTGCTCTAGAGTCCAGTGGCGGCGTGCTTTACACCACTGCATCCGATGCTTTACATTGCACTTGGTGATGTTAGGCTTGGAGGCAGCTGCTCTGCCATGGAAACCCATTCCATGAAGTTCTCTATGCACTGTTGTTATGCTAATCTGAAGGTCACATAAGGTTTGGAGGTCTTTAGCTATTGATTCTTCAGACAGTTGGTGATTTCTGTGCAGTGTGCGCTTCAGCATGTGCTGACCCCGCTCTGTCATTTTACTTGGTCTACCACTTCGTGGCCAAGTTACTGTTGTTCCCAGTTGCTACCACTTTGTTATAATACCACTAACAGTTGACCGTGGAATATTTAGTAGCAAGGACATTTCACTGATGGACTTATTGCATAGGTGGCAACCTATCATAGCACCATGCTTGAATTCATGGAACTCCTGAGAGCGACCCATTCTTTCACAAATGTTTGTAGAAGCAGTCTGCATGCCTAGGTACTTGATTTTATACACCTGTGGACATGGAGGTGATTTCAACACCTGAATCAAATGATTTGAAGGGATGTGCCAATACTTTTAGCAATATAGTGTATATTTTACAATGTTTTTTGGCACTGGTTTCAATAAAAAAATTTGATTTATTGAGTTACTATTTTATTGTTAACCATTGCTGTTTTCTTTGCAGGAATGCCATTCAGCTGCAGCACCGATCTGTTTATTCTGACAGCAACAGGGTCTTGCTCTCAGAATATAAGTGTGTGCAGCACTGTTGGATGAGATTTTTCATCTGAAGTTAACAAAAGAACACATATGCTCAAATATGGGGGACTGGGGTGATCAGTGGATGGATTGGCATATATTTAAAATTTTTTTTTTTGTAGAGATTTCTTCATCCACATTGATCAATGTGAATAGAGGAATCTGTTAGGTTCTTTTTTTTCGTTCAACTCGTGAGCCCACTACTAGAAGTGGGTGGTTGCAGGGCAGTGTATTCTAACGGTGGGCATACCACACACTTTTTCTGTCAAAGATGTCTTCCCAGCCCACAGGCTGCAGAAAAAAGAGAGCATAACATATATACCCAACAAAGACATGTACTGGTATATCACTGGACTTTGAGTGGTTATACCAGAATGATGCCTACAGCTGCAGGCATCATCCTGGTATAATTTTTTTTCAGCCGGTGATCCGTTTTCATTTAAAAGCAATCCTAGTGGCTAACTAGCTGCAGGATTTCTTTTACAAGCAGTGGGAGTAGATGCCCCCCTGCCTCCCGCTGCCTTCCACGACTTTCTCTGGCAGTCCCATGCCATCGGGGAACCTGAGAATGCAGCCAACATTTTCACCAGCTGACCACAGAACTGATTAGAGACTGGAATGGCCATTTTTAAGTTGGGAAAACATCTGATCACACCGAACTTGGTGAGGTCAAATGATTTAAGGGCAGAGGAGATATCTACAGTCTAAGGGACCCCAAATTTCTCAGAAAAGATTACCTGTCACTGCCTATTGCTATCACAGGGGATATTGATATTCCCTGTGATAAAAATAAAAGTGATTAAAAAAATGAAAGGGACAGTGTAAAAATAATTTTGAAAAAGCAAAATAAAAAAAGCACTCTCATCCCCTCGCATGTACGTGCAACATCGTACGCAAGCGTCGACCCCGTGTCGGTATGTAAACAGCGATTGCACCATGCATGTGAGATATCACCGTGAACGACAGATCGAGGGCAGTAATTCTAGCACTAGACCTCCTGTTTAAATCTAAAATGGTAGCCTTTTTAAAAGCCTCACCTATGGATATTAAAAATGTATGTAATTTGTTACCATTGCCTGGGGCGTGCACAGTTTCAAAGCATGTCATGTTTTGTATCTATTTACTCAGCATACCATCATCTTTTACATTTTATCAAACTATTGGCCAATATATTGTATTTTTGCGCATTAAAATGAAAAAACAAAGTGCGTTTGAAAAAATGCTGCGCAAGTACTATGTGACATGAAAATCTGCAACACGCACCATTTTATTCTCTAGGGTGTCTGCTTTAACAAAAAAATATATAATGTTTGGGGATTCAAAGTAATTTTCTAGCAAAAAATACAGATTTTTTCATATGAACAAAAAGGGGTTTATTTACTAAAGCTGGAGAGTCCAAAATCAGACTCCCTTCTGCATAGAAACCAATCAGCTTCTAACCTCAGCTTGTTCAATGAAGCTTTGGCAATGAAACCTGGAAGCTGATTGGTTTCTATGCAGAAGGGAGTCTGATTTTGGACTCTCCAGCTTTAGTAAATAAACCCCAAAGTGTCAGAAAAGGCTTGGTCTTCAAGTAGTTAGAAGAGTGATGTGTGGCATGAGCTTCTAATTCTGGGCATAAAATGCCAAGATAACAACCCTCCCCCAAACGACTAATTTTTGGAATGTTGATACCCCAAACTATTTGCAGAGAGGCATGTTGAGTCAATAGAAGAATGTATTTTTTACCACACGTTTTTTTTTTTTTTTACACAAAGTTGTCACTTGATATATTGCTCACACATGCCATGGGTATATATGGAATTACACCCCAAAATACATTCTGCTACTTTCCGCGTATGGGAATACCACATGTGAGAGACTTTTTGGCAGTCTAGCTGCGTAATGGACCCCAAAATCCAATAAGCACCTTCAGGCTTTTAAAGGGCTTTATTTCCTCATTACAATTCCTGACTACCTATCACAGTTTTGGAGGCCCTGAAATGCTGGAATAGTACAATCCCCCCTCAAATGACCCTTTTTTGGAAATTAGACAACTTGTGAGAAAAAATGGGATCTGCAAAATACTCACCATGCCTCTTATTAAATTCCTTGGAGTGTCTACTTTCCAAAAAGGGGTAATTTAAGTTGGGGGGGGGTTGTGTTATCCTGGAATTTCAGAGCCTCTGAAACTGTGATAGGTAGAGAGGAAGTGAACAGGGGTGTATTTACCACAAGGCAAACAAGGCATTTGCCTAGGGCGGCATTTTTCAGGGGGGCAGCAGCATTTTTCAGAGAGGCAGCGCTGTCCCCGAAAGAAGGAAAGGAAGAAGGGACACACACAGCACGGGTACCAGGGGTTATTGGATTTCAGGCTCCTGTATGCGGCTAAGCTGCCAAAAAGTCTCACACAGGATATCTCCATATTCAGGAGAAGTAGCATAATATATTTTGGGGTGTAATTCAAAATACACCCATGGCATGTGTGAGCAATATACCAAAAACTTGTGGAAAAAAAAGTCTTCCATGGACTCAACATGCCTCTCATCAGATAGCTTACAATGTCTACTTTCCGAAAAGGGGTAATTTGGGGGTGTTTGTAGTGCTCTGGCATTTTACCACCTCGAGAAATGTGATAGGCAGTCAGAAAGTAAATTCCAGTATCCATACCATAGTTTGTAGACTATAGGCTACAACTTTCACACAAACCAATTAATATACACTTATTGGGATTTTTTTTTTTACCAAAGACATGTAGCAAAATACATTTTGGCTTAAATTTATGACTAACTTTGAGTTTATAGGATATTTTGTTATAACCAAAATGAGAAAATATTGTTTTTTTAAAAAAATTCCAGTCTGTTTTTGCTTAGAGCACAAAAAAAAAAAAAAAACCCAGAGGTGATCAAATACCACCAAAAGAAACCTCTATTTGTGAGGAAAAAGCAGCATAAATTTTATTTATGTACAGCATTGCATGACCGTGCAATTGTCAGTTAAACCAGCGCAGTGCCGTATCGTAAAAAATGGCATAAATTTCATTATCTATACCATAGTTTGTAGACACTATAACTCACATAAACCAAATAATATACACTTATTGGCATTTTCTTTACCAAAGACATGAAGCAGAATACCTTTTGGCCTAAATTTATGACTAAGTTTGAGTTTAACATATATATATATGTTTTTATATATATATATATATATATATATATATATATATATATATATATATATACACAGTGAAGGAAATAAGTATTTTAATCCCCTGCTGATTTTGAATGTTTGTCTACTCACAAAGTAATAATTAGTCTGAAAATCGAATGGTAGGTGTATTGTAACACTGAGAGACAGAATAGCAACATAAAATTCAAAAGAAATGCATGGCTAACGAATTATGCACTGATTTGCATGTTCATGAGGGAAATAAGTATTTGATCCCCTTCACAAAGCATGACTTAGTACTTGGTGGCAAATCTCTTGTTGGCAATCACAGAAGTCAGACGTTTCCTGTTAGTGGCCACCAGGTGTGCACGCATCTCAGGAGGGATTTTGTCCCACTCCTCTTGGCAGATCCTCTCCAAGTCATTAAGGTTTGGTGGCTGACGTTTGGCAACTCAAACTTTCAGTTCACTCCACAAATGTTCAATTGGATTAAGGTCTGGAGACTGGCTAGGCCAATCCAGGACCTTAATTTGCTTCTTCTTGAGCCACTCCTTTGTTGCCTTGGCCGTGTGTTTTGGGTCATTGTCATGCTGGAACACCCATCCATGACCCATTTTCAATGCCCTGGATAAGGGAAGAAGGTTCTCACCCAAGATTTGATGGAACATTGTCCCTTTGATGCGGTGTTGATGCGAGTTGAGTTGATCATCTGACCACAAAACGTTTAACCAGTCCTTCTCTGCATCATTCAGATGTTCAGTGGCAAACTTCAGATGGGCCTGGACATGTGCTTTCTTGAGCAGAGGGACCTTGCGGGCACTGCAGGATTTCAATCCTTGTCAGCGTAGTGTGTTACCAATTGTTTTCTTGGTGACTGTGGTCCCAGCGGCCTGGAGATTATTGATAAGATCCTCACGTGTAGTTCTGGGATGACTCCTCACTGTTCTCATGATCATTGACACTCCACGAGGTGAGATCTTGCATGGTGCACCAGACCTAGGGAGACTGACACTTGTTTTGTGTTTCTTCCATTTGCGAATGATTACGCCAACTGTTGTCACCTTCTCACCAAGCCGCTTGGCAGTAGTTTGGTAGCCCAGTCCAGCCTTGTGTAGGTCTACAATCTTGTCCCTGACATCCTTGGACAGCTCTTTGGTCTTTGCCATGGTGGAGAGTTTGGAATCTGATTGTTTGATTGCTCCTGTGGACAGGTGTCTTTTATACAAGTAACAAAATGAGATTAGCAGCACTCCCTTCTAATCTCAGCTTGTTACCTGTATGAAAGACACCTGGTAGCCAGAAATCCTGCTGAATGATAGGAGATCAAATACTTATTTCCCTCGTGAACATGCAAATCAGTGCATAATTTGTTAGACATGCATTTCTTTTGAATTTTTTGCTTCTATTCTGTCTCTCAGTGTTTCAGTACATCTACCATTCAATTTTTAGACTGATCATTTCTTGGTGAGTGGGCAAACATTCAAAATCAGCTGGGGAAATACTTATTTCCTTCACTATACATTACACATACATAAAATTACATATATTTCACTTGGGTACAGCATTGCATGACCGCACAATTATTAGTTGAAATAGTGGAGCACCAAATAGCAAAAAATGGCCTGGTCAGGAATGGGGTGTAAATCTTCTGGAGGGCAAGTGGTTGAGGAGACCCTTGTACTCAACAACAGTAATGTATTGTGGGCTGTAATAATATCCACAGACCATATAGTTATTTCAAGGAGTCCTGCAGAGTAAAAAAACAAGAAAAAGGCTGCTTGTCTAGTATTGGCATGTGTGAGATCAACCATGCTTAGTATTTAGAATACCAAATATGTTGTTGTAATATATGTGACACTATTGGTTACTGGATTAGCACAAATGTAATAGGTCATTTCTCTGTTTGACTTGGAAATTGTTCTTTTGTGTTTAGTTGCACACCCCAGCAAATATATGTTGAAGTTAGGAAATTTTCCTATGCATATGTCATCTCTCCCTCCCACTAACATTTTAGCACAGGTTTTTTTTTTTTTTTTTTTGGATTACATCACTGATTGAAGATACAGCTCTGTTCCTTCTCTTTGGGACTAGAGGAGAGAAACATTACAGCAAAGAAGCATTAATTCTATGTAGCGCTGACCCACTTTGTCAGTGCAGTGAACAAGCTGTGCATACTCTTGAGGAAAAACAGAGCCTGCTCTCTGAAAAAGTATAATTTTTTATCAGATGACTTTTTTTAGCCAAGACACACACTTGATAAAGTTGTTAATGACTTCAAAATAATATCTGACAACACAAAATTAACACTACCAGAGAAACTTGCATAAGTTGAAAAAGCTGTTAATGATAACCTGGTCCAGTACACTGTGATGAATATTCTGATACACCTTTATTTATGAGACTAGTCTACAATGGAAAATATTCTAGATTAGCCATTGATGATATAGCTTTTAGTGACTGCAATGTTCTATTGGAACGTTTATGTGCTTTACATCTGCAGACAGTCAGGACTTACTCAGAGGTAGTACCATGTATTTAAAAGTTAATAGGTACAAGATAGCTTAAAGTGGAACTACGGTTTGAATTTAAAGAAAGAAATCCCGAAGCAAGTACTCTAAAAAATAAAGAATGCAGCTTTGGCTGCAAAACTCGGCTGTGCTGTCTATGCATTCATTTCTTTCTGACACTAGATGCCACCAGTCTTCTAGGTTGAAAAACTGAGTGCATCATTCACCACATTTCCTCTCATGGACCCACCCCTGGTGGGACATCATCATGTCAGCTTGGACTACTGCTCTGAATGTTAGCATTACATCAGCTCCATTTCATGAAGAAGTAAGAACATCTCACTGGAGCTGCCAGAGGAAATGAGGAAGAATCTGTGATATAACCAGACTGGCCAGAAGACCCTTAGAATAGATAGGGGACTCAAGGAAGGGTATGAACCTCTGTCATGCCTCTGCTGTTTAGGGCCCCTGCTGGGGATTTTATGCCTGTTCCAGGATAAGAAGTGAGGTCTCAGGGACACAGCAATAAAAAGTAAGCACTATGTGCACCTCTAAGGCCATGTAGAGACACATTGTATCTCCTCTATATCTCAGTATGTTCTCTTCTTATAAAGCTAATGATGATGAGGCCTGCTCAGCATGGGAGACAGACCTGGAGAATAAATTCACAGAGGAGCATATTAACCTGTCAGTTACCAAGGGCTCCATGTTTGCCAATGTTCAAGAAAGTGGATACAATCTGGGATCCTGCTGGTACAGAACTCCCTTTTAAATGGAATTTACCCATCAAACCCTGATGTATGTTGGCACTGCAAATAATTAGAGGGCTCTTTGCTGAACATTTGGTGTCATTGTTTGGCTATCCAAGCTTTCTAGGAGGAGGTACATAGAGTTCAGTGGTGGAACTACCAGGGTCGCAAAAATCGCACTTGAGACTGGGCATTCGGACACTGTGAGGGGGAGCCCAACACAGCAGGAAGGGGGCCCATTGCAGGCCATATGAAAAGGCCCCACTGCGGGACCTGCGAGTAAAGGGCCCCAGGATCTGTGTGAAGGGCCCCAGAGGCCCTTCATGGTTTCTTGCACTGGTTCTAGTTAAGTCTGATAGGGTTATTGACTACCTATACCAGGGGTGTCCAAACTTTTTTCAAAGAGGGCCAGATTGGATGAAGTGAATATGGTGGAGGGCCGAACATTTTTCCGAACATTCTTTGAACCATTACAATTAAATGCAAATAAATTATTTTATGCCAAGTTAATTGCAAACGACATACTTTTCATTTCATAACATTAAGATCAACTGACAGCTGAGTTTTCACAATGTATTGAAAATAAATTTAAAAAAAACTTACCTGCACTAATGTGAAGGGTGAAAAAGGTAGCTGGAGCTGAAGTCTCTGCTCGGCAGCCGGGAGGGGAATAGAAACACACTTCACGCTGGAAGCCCGGCCCTGACTTCACCGCCCTCTGTCGCTCCCAGTGCGGAGCAGTCACGCATGCGCACTGCTCGCAAGCAGAAGACTGTCTGACACAGAAGGGAGGGCCGTGTGACAGCCGCATTTACACAGACCAGGGAGAACGCGCCGCAGTCAGGCATGCGCACTGCCCTCTGCTCTCAAGCAGAAGACTGTCTGCCATAGAAGGGAGGGCCATGGGAGGGCCACATTACACAGAGCAGGGAGAGCTTTTGGAGGGCCGTATTAAACCGACCCCTGGGCCGTAAATGGCCCGCGGGCCGGAC
Source organism: Staurois parvus (assembly GCF_062004578.1). Lineage (NCBI taxonomy): Eukaryota > Metazoa > Chordata > Amphibia > Anura > Ranidae > Staurois > Staurois parvus. The sequence continues at coordinate 1,357,365 of NW_028318087.1, forward strand.
TTTGAACATGCCTGACCTATACTATGGATTTCATCCCTACTAAATACCTAGCTCATCATACCTCTCTATCTCACAGACAAAATTTCACATCTCTGGTCATGCTAATGGTTAATGCAACCAGAATGCGTGCACCAGTGCACTGGAAATCTAGGATTTTTTTTCTTTTTTGTATTATCCACCTTCCTCACCACAGAGAGAGTACCACAACAGATACAGTTCAGCCTCGGTTTTAGTGGTGTTTCTACATCCAATAGAGCTTTTGGAATGTTATTGAGCCAGTGCAATGAGAAATAATAGTACAGCAGGCAATCTCACATAATTCTATTGTCAGTTGCACGTGAGCAGTGATTCTAGCCTTCCTCGATTCTATTAAAAGTACTGCTGCTGTGTACCTGTGAGCGATTTCTCCTCATTTTCTGTTTTAGTGACGAAATTAAAGAAAGCCCAAGTACCACATTGCTTGCACACTGTAGTTGTTTACTGTGTCTAACTTTCTAATCCAGATTCCAGCAGTGAGGGAAGGTAGTGCATCAATCTTCATTCAGATGTGAAATCTAATCTCCTGTTCTTCAGGTCTTTTCGCAACACAGGTTTTACAGGATTTTGACAACATATCAGTAAATCAGCCTTCTAAAAAACTGGAGATTTACCTTAAGCTTGTCTCATAAATTGACTGGTGTTTGAAATGTACAGTACAATATTCCATATGTGAATGTTTTGTTGAGACTTTTCAAAGGTTACTTTTTTAATAGTCTTCTTTAGCCTTTGCACATTGGATGCGTTTTTATCCAACAGTGTATATAAAAATGCTAACAGTGCTTAAAGAGACTCAAAACATAGAAAATTTGATTTTAGGCATGCTGTGGCTTGGTTAGTTTTGATTCTCCAACATACTGTACATCCTACTGTGGGTTGGAGGAGGCTGCTTCTCCAGTTTTCATCATCACAGGTATGACAGAAACATTAAAAAGTTTAAAATAAGCACTGAACTTAACATGACATGTTTCACCTATTTAATGTTCTTGTCATACGTATGATGTAATTTTAATTGTTCGATAAAGATACCAAGGAGTGCAGCAATATTCCGAATTTGTGCATGTTACTGAACCTCACAGGTGAACTGTTCAGGAGCCTGTGTTCCAGTTCACAACATGTGAGAGGCGGTCACTCACCTCATCATTTTGGCTTTGCTGCTTCCCGCGTGCCAACCTGCTGCACCTAAAAGACCTCTATCATGTAGTACTGTGTAAACAAAGATTTCACCTGGCAGTGCTGGCACTGAACATGAACTTGAAAGCAGGGGCGGACTGACAACTCATGGGGCCCCCGGACAATAGGGGATCATGGGGCCCCTGTGTCCTTGCCCAAACTCAAAAAGCCTATGAAAAAGGTACCAGGGGCATCTCATGAGGCCCCCTACTGACCCCGGGCCCTCGGGCAGTGCCCGAGTTTCCAAATGGTCAGTCCGCCCCTGCTTGAAACTGAAAGCCAGCAAAACGCAGAAGGCGTTTAGGTCAGTCAGGCACAGTACATCTGCAAATGTTGAAAAGACTATATGTACAGTACACAGATGACAACAACAGGAAAAGTTAGGGCCCATTCATACTTATTCTCATGCATTACAATAATTCAAGATAACCCATGTTGTGCATTGTGGTGCATTTAAATAAAAGGCCATGGACATTTTACAGTTCATTGCCATGTATTGGCAGTACATTATAAATAATCTGTGTTAATGCAAATTATGTGAAATCGCAAAATACTACACGTTAACATGCATGCAGTAATGCATCGCAACACGCTTTATGAGCCTAGGTTCACATATATGCGGTGCGGTATATCACATGTGATTTGCACAGGATCCGCACCACATTCCTGTACAAATTACATGCAATTTGAATGCAGTGCAATTTTGTATGGCTCTAATCTCAACGCACCTGCACCAAAAAGGTGCAGGACCCTTTTTTGGGTCCGCACTAGAATCAGATCGCATGGGTATTCACACTTATGCGATCCAATTCTGCACATCACACCATGTTTTGTGGACCACTTTTGGGGTGTTGTTAACTTAACAGCGGTTCGCATGAAGGGGGTGCGATTCTGATGCTGTGCGGAATTTGCACAGAGAACGCTGTAAATTCCGCACTACATCAGTGTGAACCAGGTCTGAGTATGAAAAGGGCTTTTATAGAGGAGTTTTATTTATCCAGAAGTTTACTATAAACAGTGGTTTAACATAAATAAATCAACTCTCTGGTGCCATAAAATATTTTTCTTTCATTTTGGTCTCGTACTGATAAATCGCATCTTATTTTGTACATCTGGGAAAACGCCAGAGTGACGGGTACTAACCAAGAGCAGCGCATAGGACCACCAGTACACCGGAACCTTCTGTAAACCATGACATGCTTTTAATCTTCTACTCTTGTGAGTGCATTGTAACTATTAACCTCCCTGGCGGTATGATTATGTCAGGAATTTTGTCCCAAAAGCGGTACCATTTTTTTGCATGGAAATTTGGTGTTATGTATTGTAGGCCTGCAATTCTTAGTAATTACTTACGTAATAAATACTCATAAAAAATAATAATATAATAATAATACATTTAATTCAATAATATAATCAAACCAAAAACACTGAAATTTGAAATATAGCGCCAAGTTCGCACATCACTGAGCAAAGTCGCAAAATCGTTTTCAGTGTCTTATGACGAATTTCCCCCATGAATCATTATCACTCAATTCTGCAAGTAGTTCTTATTTACTATCGCTGTTCTCTAGCCGGTCTAAAACCGATTTTGACCTAAAGGGACGCTTTTTGGACGCCGTGGACTTTTCTAAGTTTCCAGGCAGAAAGAACAGTCAAAATGCAGGCAGGGCACAGGACAAAGCAGTAGGGACAAAATGTATGTGAAATGCTTTGATACAGGAATGTTTTGCTATGAAATAATCGTTTTTAAAAAAAGTAATTTTTTTTACATTTTCAAATTTGCCGCCGGTTCCAGCGCCCGTACGTCCCGATGTCACAGGGACCGGAACACGGAAGCCAGATGCCGGCATCGGCCGGAGGAGATGGCCGGGGACGCTGCAGGAGACGCATTGCGGGAGCGAAGGACAAGGTAAGCGCTGTAGGGAATCCCTGTGCAACGCCGCATGGTAAGCCCGAGTGTAGCTCAGGGTTACCGCTTTTGGTACTGAAACTTTACCCCGAGCTACACTCGGGAATACCGCCAGGGAGGTTAAACATGTGTGCCTTTTAATACACTTAGAGTGCTGCCGCTGTCTCTCTTCTTTATTTGTGCACAGGAGTACCTACCAGCTCTTACAGCTGGCTGCCTCCTCCCACAAGACTGTATACCCATACTTCCTCCATTCAAGATTCACTTGGATGACATTCTCTACATGGACCTTTTACTAACATATCACACTGTGGTCCATTCCCCATCCCATACTTGGTTGATGTTCTAAGCGCTCCCCAACTTCCACTATATGAATATCTCTTTAGATTACTAACTAAATGGGGGTTTGGCCCACGGTTTCTTGGGATCTTGCAGACACTCTATTTGACCCCACAAGCCCAAGTGCGACTCCAGGGATATTTCTCTAATCCAATATCTATTGGGAGGGGTACGAGACAGGGTTCTCTCCCCATTTCTCTTTTCATTTGCTATAGAGACACTGGCTGTTGCCATCCGGACCAACCCAGATATTCATGGCATGCACTGTGGTCCACAGTAGCACAAATGTGCCTTGTTTGCGGATGATCTCCTCCTCTTTTTGACATCCCTATTAATCTCCACACCTAATATACTAAGATTACTTTAGAAGTTCAGGGTGGTGTTGGGGCTGGAAATGTACTCATCTGAATCTATGGCATTAAATGTGATGGTTCCCTCTATATTGCTTGATCGTCTTAAAAGTCATTTCCCTTTCATGTGGAGCAAGACTAGCATTCCCTATTTTGGAATACAACTTACCGCTAATATTGACTCGCTTTATATCTACAATTACCTACCGTTATTTAAGAAACTGGAGGCTGATTTGAGATAGTGGTCTGCTCACTATCTTTCTTGGTTAGGCAGGATCTATTCTGTTAAAATGACATTATTATCCCGCTTTACCCCGCTTCCTTTACTTTTTTTGCTCCCTCCTGATGCCAGTCCCTAGCTCAAGTTTGGCTAAATTCCAGTCCAAAGTAATTAGGTATGTGTGGGGTCAAAATGGACATTGATTCTCTAAACAGATTTTGTTTCAACCGAAAACTAAAGGGGGGGCTTGGGCTACCCAACCCATCCTTATATTACCAAGCCGTACAACTGACTCAGATTTTAGTAGTCTACTCCCACTTTTCTAGACCTGATTGGCTACAGATGGAGAGGCAAGCTATACCCTGGACTACCTGTTATATTGCCCCCCTAAGAGAAGACCTTCCATACCTATGGAGCGCTTTCTCTTTCTTCAAATTGCTCACTTTTTACGTTCTATTTGACCAGAGGACCAGGTCCCTTATCAAGTTACTCCTTACAAGAAGTGGTTTACACAGGACTCAGGTCAGCCGGGGGGGGGGGGGGGGGGTTGGGGTTTATGTTTTGTTTTATTTATGGCTTGCTTTTAGGTTCCTCTCTTAAATTTCCCTTCGACTGTTAAAAGGATCTTCTAATGGACAAAGACCTTGATTTCTGGCACAAGTGTCTTTTAAGATCATTTTGATGGAGGCTAGTTTGAATGTCTTCACCCGATGGTACCTAGTCCCAACACGTTTAGCTAAGATGTACCCTTTGGCCTCCCTGTTATGTTTTTGGGGTTGTGAAATAGTCAGGTCTAGGTATCACGTATGGTGGGAATGCAGCAGGGTACAACTCCTGATCTTTTTTATATTATTAGGAGCCAAGATGACAATCGCTAAAACTTGGAAACAGCCTTCAGTTACCCTAGCACAAGCAAACAAAAAAATCTCTTGGATTATGCTGCATGAAACTTTGGCAAGCATTCTCCATGACAAGGCTAAGAAGTTTGTTACAACTTGGGAACTTTGGGCTAAATACTTCAACATTTCATTTGAATCATAAGGCAGATTTGAAGGTTTAGCAGGATGCGTGTATCTCTACTCCTTAGTCTGACTCTTCTACGTTTTCTCTTGTCTCTTTTTCACTTTCCCCCTGTTTTTTTTTTTTCTATTTGTTTTTGTTTCTCCTTACTTCCCTGTGCACCCTGGATACCAGGGCTACAGTCAGTTTTCAGATGGCTCCTATTTGTGAGATTACTTTGTTGTAGATGATTCCAACAAGGTTCTCATTGAATAAAGTTACCTATGTCTTCTACTGTTCATACTGTTTGGTTGCAAGAACTATTTTTGTATGAATAGTGCTTGTTTGTTCTTTATTAAAAAAACAATAAACATATAGAAAGAAGAAAGTAAATGTTTGTTCAATGGGCTGTACAAAGCTCAAATGAGTCAATCTTCTTTCTGTCCACTTTTTGTTGTATCAATCTTTCACGGCCATATTTGACAACTGAGAAGATAAATGCATAGATGAGTCTGAGTTTTGGTTTGAGTGTAATTTCTTTACCTTGAAAACCTTTGTTAGTCTTCATTGTGTAGCTACTAAATGCTAGTCTGCGGAGTATTTCATCGCTACTAGCTGATTCTTTGTGTATGAAAGAGCCAAGGAGATTAAAATGCTTTACAACTTCTATTCTATTGCCATCAAGCTCAAAATTGTCATCATTTTCTGTGTTCATGATCTTCATCTTGTTTATATTCAGTTCTAATCCCATGTGTCGACTTTTTGCCTACCTTTATCTAAAAGTACAGTTCAAAAACTCACATAAGGTTACCATCACAGGGTTTTCAGCATCACAAAAATGAAACAAAAGTTTTCCAGCCTCCTAGCTATTGAGTCTCTGTAGTCCCTGAAAATGTCTCTGCCCTCACTCACCACTTTATCGCATCCAGCTTACTGAAAAACCAATTGTAAAATAGGTGAGATGGAAGCTTTGGTGCATGAAGAGAACTATGATTTAATTGGTATTGCTGAATCTTGGCTTCATTCTTCACATGACTGGGCCATTAATATTCCTGGCTGTGTTCTCTTTTGGACAGACAGGGCAAATAGGAAAGGTGGTGGTGTCTGTCTCTATGTGAGAAGTGATCTCAGCGCGAGTGTGAAAGAGTGAAAGAGGACCTAGTTGATGGAGAGTGTGCTGAGGCTGAAGCAGTATGGGTGGAACTGCACATGGGGGTGCGTACTACAGAGGTAATCATTGGAGTTTGTTATAGGCCTCCCTGTGTTAATGAGGTGTTAATGAGGAGGTGGAGACTAAGCTCCTTGCACAGATCTAAAGGGCTGCAAGGGCTGGGACAGTGATAATAATGGGTGATTTTAACTACCCAGAAATTGACTGGAGTAATGTTTCTGCAGGAACAGTTAATGGGCAAAAACTTTTAAACCTACTACAGGACAATTGTATGGTACAGTTCATTGAGGCCCCTACTAGGAATGATGCTCTGCTGGACCTGGTAATCTCAAACCATGCAGAGCTTATTACGAATGTCCATATAAAAAAACATCTGGGTAGCAGTGACGATAACATGATTTCATTTATTGTTAGCTGTAAACAGCAAGCACATGCGGGGAAAAATAAAACCGCTCAATTTTAGGAGAGCTAATTTTCCAAGGCTGAGAGCTGCTCTCCGAGACTTAGACTGGGCGGGAATATTGGCATCGATGAACACAACACAGAAATGGGAGTTCTTCAAAAAGACTGTATGTGAACACACTGAAAAATATATTCCCATGGGCAATAAGTTTAAAAGGCTACAAATCAAACCTACAGTATGTGGCTTATGGCCAAAGTTAAAAAAGCTATAGATAATAGGAAAAGAGCTTTTATTAAATATAAAAATGAAGGAACGCTATCGTCGTTTAAACATTACGAAGAATATAACAGAACATGCAAAAAGGAAATAAAGATCGCAAAAATTGAAAACGAACTACAGATTGCAAAAGATAGCAGGACCAACCCCCAAAAATTCTTCAAATATATTAATAGTTAAAAGGTTTGGTCCGAGCATGTAGGCCCTTTACAAAATAATCTAGAGTGGGTGACTGGGGTCAAAGAGAAGGCAAATTTATGAAATGCCTTCTTTAGCTCTGTGTATACAAAGGAGCATGGGGGGGCTCTTGTCCATAATAAGCATGGTATTGACACCTCTCCAGATGATCCACATTGGCTCACAATTGATATGATCCAAAAATATATAGACGGGGGGGCGCTCGTGAGCAGCAGCCAGGATGGCTGCCTATTAACTTACTGTCTCGGCCACCAGACAAATCGGCCGATTTCTGACCCTCAGGGGGGGTCCCTCCGCTTCCTCCCTGTCCCCCTGTCCTTCTAGCACCCTGATGGGGAAAAAAACCCCGGCTGCCCGCACCTCCAGCGTCCGACGGAGATCGCGGGTGAAGCCGCGGCCTCGATTTTGGGCCGGCCGCCGGAGGCTTCCAGGACCCCGGCCGCGGATTCGCGGTTTTTGCCCGGGACAACAGCTGAAGCCCTGGCTGCAGGTTTGGGTCCCCTGCCATCACTACCTGCAGGTGAGATGGATCCTGGCAGTGGGGAGGACCTGGATCCCGAGCCATCCCGGCAGTCGCACATTCCATCCCTGCGGGATGCCGAGCTCCTGCGCCGCTTTAAAAGTATGTTGCAATCAGAATTGTCCTCCGCTACCTCCAAGCTGGCCGACCGTCTTTCGCGGGAAATTCGGGATTTGGGCAATCGGACGAATGATCTCGAAGATAAAATGGACGCTGCGACCACGGTCATTGAAAATCACGAACAGGACCTGTGCGACCTTAAGAAGGAATTGGCGGACGCACTACTGCGGCTTGAGGATTTCGAAAACCGTTCCCGCCGTGGCAATTTGCGGTTAAGGGGTATTCCGGAAACGGTCACGGATCTTACCTCCACTGCTACTGCTCTGTTTCAGGAGCTGACACCCGCTATTCCCATTGACCGGCTCGAATTTGACCGCATACATCGTTCTTTGGGCCCCAGACGACCGGATGGGCCCCCGAGGGACATTATAATCAAGTTTACTTATTACCGCACTAAGGAAACTATCCTCTTGGCGGCCAGAAATAACCCTGATCTTAGCTTCCAGGGGCACCGCTACCAGCTTTTCGCAGACCTCTCTCAGACCACTCTCCAGAAGCGACGCCAGTTGAAGCCCTTCACTTCGGTCCTGGTGAAACACAGAATTAAATATGCCTGGGGCTTTCCGTTCCGCCTCACCTTCACCTACCAGGGCCGCAGTCATTCTGTGGCTACGCCGGAGGAGGCCCATTCTCTCTTGGAATCTCTACATCTTCTCTCGCCGGAAGCTGCTGATCGGAGCCCGGCTCATTCATCTGGATCCTCGGCAAGGCCGCCCGCTCTGGGCCGCATCTGGGAGCGGTCGTCCACCAGGAGGGGGGCTCTCCCTCAGACCCCTTCGCGATCAAGTCCTTCCTGTTCTTCTCCAGGCTGAAGATGCGCCTTGGAACTCCCACATATTGTCTCACCGAGGGACTACCCTGACGAGATCATGAGTTTGGCCCTTAGGGCCTCCCCGGTTTGTCAACATTCTAGGTTGAGACTGCTCCGGCTTGCCCCTTTGGGTTTCATCCCGGGTTGGGGGGGGGTCTCTTCCTGGACTTAGGAATCGGGACTTTTTGCTGCCGCAGCCTGTTTTGGGTCCATGTGATGGTGCTTGGGTCTACGTTTGTGGCCTTGGGTGATGGTTCCCTTGGGCTCCGGGGTGGGAGGTTGACCCGGTGGGCCTGGTTGGGTGGAGGGGGGTTGGCCCCTGTGGTTCTCCGGGTTTCTCTGGGGAGGTTGTTGCGGAGGTTCCTGTTCCTGGGACTTTTAGTTTATTAAGATTTACTATATTCTATTATGTACATTGCCTTTTTGCCCCCTGAGGGCTTCTGTTTTGATGTTTCCATTTGCAGCCATTTGTCCGGTGGTAGAGTTACCCCTAACTGTATCCTTCATGTGTAGGATGCACGTCACCATTGGTGTGACACGATTGCACTGTTGTGTATACTTTTTGTGTCTTTTTCCTTTTTTCTTTCTTTGTTCTTCTCTTTTTCTCTGTTTTTTTTTGTTTTTGTTTTCTGCAGGGTTCCGGGACGCCATGGTCCGATCGCCATTGGGAGTGGAAATTGCTGGCTGCTTTGGGCTTTTTTCTGCTGAGCGTGTTGCGTTGATACCGCCATGGCCTCACCCCTTTTGAAAATATATTCACATAATGTTCAAGTCTTCAATTCGCCTCAGAAGCGGGCTAAAGTTTTTCATCATCTCAAGTCGCAACAAATTGATGTGGTATGTCTACAGGAGACCAGGTTTTCTCAGTCCTCCGCTCCGCGTTATCTTTCACCTCACTATCCCATCTTTTACACGGCCTCGGATCCTGAGAAGCGTCGGGGTGTTCTGATAGCTTTTAAACGCAATCTCCCCTTTGTCTGTGCTCGGAATATAGCGGACCCCACGGGCAGGTATTTGCTTCTGCAAGGCACCCTCTGGGACCAGGAGGTTACCTTTGTCTCTTACTACGCGCCTAACCGTTTCCAGCATAAATTCTTTTCGCATCTTTGCACCATTATTTCTCGACACTCTAAGGGTCTTCTTCTTGTTATGGGGGATTCGAATGTTACCTTGGATTCCACACTGGATAGGCGCTACGCACAAGGAGCGACCCCCTCTCATGACTTGGTGCTGGAGGCATGTATGCGCTCTCTTTTGCGGACAGCGGGGTTAGCGGACGTCTGGAGGGAACTTCATCCAACTGAATGCGACTTTACGTTCTATTCTAACCCTCATGACAGTTTTTGTAGAATTGATCATATATTCATGCAGGTCCAGCAACTCCCCTCGGTCCGGCGGATAACTATTCCCTCCTCACCCTGGTCAGACCATGATCCTTTGGTACTCCTCCTTGCCCTTTCTGGGTCAGAATGACGCCCTTTTCATTGGCGCATCAATGACTCTTTACTGACCACTCAGGCTACCTGCCAAGAAATAGAATTCTTCTTACGGACATATTTTACGGAAAACTCGGGATCGGTCTCTTCAGCAGTGCCCCTATGGGAAGCGCATAAGGCCACGGTGCGGGGTCATGTTATACAGCTGGCTGCGGTCCGGAAGCGGGAGCGGGAACGTCGACTCTCGGAGCTTCATTCTCTCCTGGCCTCTGCGGATGCGCGTTGGAGGTCATCTCCATCCGTGGCCCATAAACGCGCTCGGGACGCTCTGGCGACAGAATTGGACCTCCTTGCCTCTTCGGAGGCGGAACAGGCCTTGCGTTGGACCAAACATAAATTCTATTCGTGTGCTAATAAGCCCGGTCCCATGCTAGCCAGGAAACTAAATTCTGTGGGGAAACCCCATAAACCGATTCGGCTTCGACTTTCCACGGGTGGCTGTACTTCTAATCCCAAGCAGATTGTTTCCCGATTCTCGGACTTCCTTTCGCGCCTTTATGCTGCCCCAGATCCCTTCCCTGTGGCCCAGGCAGAGGCATTCTTTCAGGACCTCCATCTTCCTGGAATAACCGAGGCAGCACAGGCGGCCCTCAATGCAGGTGTCACCGTACCGGAAGTGCTACAAGCAATCAAATCTTTACGGTCCACTGCGGCCCCAGGTCCAGACGGCTTCTCCGGTCTCTATTATAAAAAATTCTCAGCCCTTTTGGCACCCTTTTTAGCTGCCTACTTTAATGAGTTACGACAGGGCTCCTTGCCCTCTCCGGACGCACTTAGGGCACATATCTCTATGATTCCTAAGACAACCGATGATGTCCAGGAACCGCAAGCCTTCCGGCCCATCTCTCTTCTTAATGAGGACTTGAAAATATTGGGCAAGATCCTTAGTTTTCGCATCAATAAATATTTGTGTAGCCTGGTCCACAGGGACCAAGTAGGGTTCGTCCCCGGGAGGCAGGCGGGTGATAACGTCCGTAAGGTGGTCCATCTTATACATTTTCTGCAACAACGGAAAATCCCAGGATTCTTACTGTCCTTGGACATATATAAAGCTTTTGATTCTCTATCCTGGGAATATCTGCGGTTTGTCCTGTCTCGCTGGGGTTTCGGGAATTCTATTCTCTCATGGATTCAAGCCTTGTATTCCTTTCCTTCGGCTTCCGTTAAATACGCTGGATATTTCTCGGATCCCTTTCCTGTTGGGCGAGGGACAAGGCAGGGCTGCCCACTGTCCCCGGCACTCTTTGTCCTGGCGCTTGAGCCACTGGCTTTAGCGCTCCGGACCGACTGCAATGTATCGGGGGTTCCATACGCGGGACAGGAGTTTAAGCTGAGCCTCTTTGCGGACGATGCCCTCTTGACCCTTACTAATCCTCTGACGACGCTTCCTAATTTGCAGGCAATTCTTGAGCGCTTTTCCTTGATCTCGGGTCTACGTATTAATTTGGATAAAACCGTTGCTCTCAATATTACTTTGGCTTCAGATTTGGTTTCACGCCTACAATCCCATTTCCCTTACCGGTGGGCTTCCTCTTCTCTTGAATACTTGGGCATTCGCTTGACCCCCACCTATGACTCCCTTTTTGCTGCAAATTATTATCCTCTGCTTAGCTCCTTATCTTCTCTTATGCATTCCTGGCAATTTCCGCACCTGTCTTGGATAGGACGGGTTCACTCAGTGAAAATGACCATCTTGCCGAAATTGTTATATTATTTTCGCACCCTCCCAGTGCGGGTTCCCCCTCATTTTCTTCGGTTGCTTCAGGCGAAGTTTATGCGTTTTATCTGGGCCAATAAGCATCCCAGAGTTTCTAGAAATACGCTCTTTGCTCATAGACTCCGAGGTGGTCTTGGGGTACCCAATGTAACTAAGTATTATCAGGCGAGCCAAATTGCCCCGCTGTCTATGTTGCACGCTTCCTCCGACGTTCCTCTCTGGGTCCTGCTGGAACTACCTAATTGTGCCCCTATCGCACTATCGACACTTCTATGGCTTCCCCCTGCCCTGCGTCCTACGGCGCTGAGTCCGATGTTGCTCCATGGCCTACGAGTCTGGGACTCAGTACGTTACTCCAGTGGTCTGATGTCGCCTTTCTTGCCCTTGCTTCCAATCGTTAATAACCCTCTTTTCCCGCCGGGTCTAGATCACCCGAGGGCATTTTCTTGGTGGGTGGCTCATGGTTTCTCACAGGTGCAACACTTTTTGATTTTTCGGTCCTTTCCCACCTGGAATGTCCTCCGGGAGTCTCGGGATGTTCCCCCAGCGGAATTTTTTCGGTACCTTCAGTTGCGGCACTGGCTACTCTCGCTGAGGGCCACTTCTGCTTTCCCATATCAGAAATCTGCCTTTGAACGGCTTTGCCAGCAGCGTCCGAGTGCCCCGGGCCTTATCTCTCTTCTTTATGCAGCTTTGAACAGATGCTCGTCGCACACTTCTCTTTCATATGTAGTTCAGTGGGAACGCGACCTGGGAGTGGCTGTGGATCCGGAGGACTGGAATAAAGCCTGGTCACTCATAGCTAAATGTTCGTTTAATACGACCACGCTGGAAGCAGCCTATAAGGTATTGTTTCGTTGGTATTGGGTGCCGGCTCGTTTGGCCCAGGCTAACCCTGCCTGTAGTGATTGATGTTTTCGGGGTTGTGGCCATCGTGGCGATGTACTGCATATCTGGTGGTCATGCCCGAGGTTGGTTCGTTTTTGGTCTCGTGTGTTTGGCCTCCTTTTCACTTTGTTTCATCTCTCCATACGCCGGGATGCTCGGTATGCTTTGCTTCATTGCCCCATACCGGGCCTCTTGGCTCGTCAGCAGCGGTTGGCTTCCTATTTGTTTTTATCGGCCACTAGGACAATTGCCCAGGCCTGGAAGAGTCCGTTTGTACTTTTTCAGGGGGTGCGGGATCGTATGACTACTATGATGCTCAATGAACAGATGTCGAGTATATGCAACGACTCTCAACATAAATTTTTGACAATATGGGAGCCGTGGTTGCAATATGCCTTTCCCACGCTCCCCCCTGCCAGTATAGGGAGGTGAAGGAGTTTTGTATTGGCGCTCATGGACCCTTGCTCTTTGGTGTGTGTTTTTTTTTTTTTTTTCTCTTTCTTTCTTCTCTGCTTTTCTTCTTTCCTTTTCTGTTTGTTTTGATGTGACAGTGGACAGCTGTCTTTAGGTGCGATAATCTGGGTTTCACTGATGTTATTGTAACCTATGTGCCATTGATAGCCCCTACGTGGGCATACGTTTTGCCTTATTGGAATTAGAGCGTTGTCTGCTCTATTATGCATTTTCTATCGGTGCAATTGATAGCCCCTGCGTGGGCGTGTTTTGTTGCCTCTGTTTTATACTGTTTAAAATTAATAAAAACCATTGAAATACAAAAATATATAGACAGAATAAAGTTGAATAAAGCACCTGGACCGGATGGCCGGTCCTTAAAGAATTGAGCTATGTCATTTCAAAACCATTGTTTCTAATTTTTAGGGACTCTTTATTGACTGGCACAGTGCCACTGGATTGACATAGGGCCAATGTGGTGCCAATATTTAAAAAGGGGTAAAAATCTTTACCAAGTAATTATAGACCTGTTAGTTTAACTTCTATAGTTGGGAAGATACTGGAGAGTTTAATAAAAGACCACATAGATGAGTTCTTGCTGGAAAAAAATTTTTTAAGCAACAGACAGTATGAATTCATGAAAGACAGAAGTTATCAAACAAATCTGATTTCTTTTTATGAGGAGGTGAGCAAAACCTTAGACAGAGTGGTGGCGGTGGACGTGGTATACTTGGATTTTGCAAAGGTGTTTGACAAAGTTCCCCACACACGGCTAATGTGTAAGGTAAAGTCTACAGGCTTGGAAAAATCTGTATATAAATGGATAGAAAACTGGCTAATAGATCGTATTGAGAGAGTAGTGGTTAATGATTCATACTCTGAATGGTCTAGGGTTGTCAGTGGTGTACCCCAAGGTTCAGTGTTAGGACCCTTACTTTTTAATATATTTATAAACAATATAGGGTCTGGGATTAAAAATCCCATTTCAGTCTTTACAGATGACACCAAGCTGTGCAGTGGAATAACGTCCTTACAGGATGTCTCCAACTCACAAGCCGATCTCAATGCACTATTTAACCACTTGCCCTCCTGAGGATTTAGCCCCCTTAATGACCAGGCCTCTTTTTGCTACTCGGCGCTGCACTAATTCAACTGATAATTGCGCGGTCATGCAATGCTGCACCCAAACGAAATGTACGTCTTTTTTTTCACACAAATAGAGCTTTCTTTCAGTGGTATTTGATCACCTGTGCGCTTTTTATTTTTCACGCTATAAATAAAAAAAGACCAAAAATTTTGAAGAGAAACAGTATTTTGTACTTTCAGCTATAAAAAATATATAGTAAACTCAAAGTTAGTTATAAATTTAGGCCAAAATGTATTCTGCTGCATGTTTTTGGTAAAAAAAAATCCCAATAAGTGTATATTGATTGCTTTGTGTGAAAGTTATAGCGTCTACAAACTATGGTATAGATACTGCAATTTACGCCATTTTTTTGCTATACAGCGCTGCGCTAGTTTAACGGACAATTGTGCGGTCATGCAATACGGTACATAAATGAAATTTATGTCCTTTTTTTCACACAAATAGAGCTTTTTTTCGGTGGTATTTTATTGCCTGTGCATTTTTTATTTTTTGCACTATAAAAAAAAAAGGCTGACAATTTTGAGAAAAAAAAACATTATTTTGGACTTTTTGCTATAAAACATGTCCAGTAAAAAAAATGTTAAAATCAAAATGTATTCTGCGACATGTCTTTGCTAAAAAAAAAACCAATACGTGTAAAATAATTGGTTTACGTAAAAGTTATAGCGTTTACAAATGGCGGTAAAGATACTGGGATTTTTATTTTTTTTTATACTAATAATGGCGGCGATCAGCGACTTATGGCGGCAATCAGTGACTTATGGCGGGACTGCGGTGGACATTCTGACACTGGGGGGGAACTGACTTGGGGTCAGTGACATCCTCAGTGACACCAATACAGTGATCAGTGCAAAAAAAAACACTGACACTGTACTAATGGCACTGGGGAGGAAGGGGTCAACTTTTTTATTTACTGAAAGGGTAAATTGTGTGAGGGGCATGTTTTACTAGGGGGCGGGGAGGTGTACTGCACGGGAGACAGCTGATTGGAAGAGAAACTCTTCTCTCCGGCTCAGCATGTCAGGAGCTGACAGGGAACTGACAGAATGTAGAGCTACTGCAGCCCTGCTCTCTGTCAGTGATTGCTGCTAATAGGCGACTGACAACTGTGGCCGTGATCGGCAGGACAGCTAGGGTGGTTGTTTTGTAAACATACGTTTTAAAATGTGGTTTTGCCCAGCCGTGCCGCCCTGCCAACGTATTTCTACAGTGGCTGGCGGCATGTGGTTAATTGGACAGCTAGGTGGCAAATGAGGTTTAATGTTGATAAATGTAAGGTTATGCACTTGGGGGCTAAGAATATGCATGCATCATACATACTAGGGGGAGTACAACTGGGGGAATCAATGGTGGAGAAGGATCTAGGAGTTCTGGTAGATCACAAGCTTATTAATGGCATGCAATGCCAAACTGCAGTTTCTAAAGTGAGCAAAATCCTCTCTTGTATTAAAAGAGGTATAGGATCTGAGGGCGGGGGCGGAGCCCGAACATGGCGGCACAGGAGAGCGGAGTATAGGAACTCTCCGATAGCCTCCCCCACCTATCCTCCCTAATTTGTCCCGAGAGACTGACTAGCTGAGTCGGAGGGCGGCTGGAGACTGACCTGAGGAGAGGGGAGATCCCGGCGGTGATGCGGCTGTTGACCGGAGAGTAGAGAAGGAGCGTGTCCTTCCCCTATGAACTCTGCATGCGGTGATCCTGGGGAGAGAGTGTGAGGTTGCCAGGAGACAAGGAGGAGTGGCGATACCACGTGGGCTGCCGAGGTGTACAGCTGGGAGAGAAAGAGACCGGCCGGCGTCTTAGGAGGCAGGGGAAGAGCCGACATTCACAGCAGAGCTGTCTCCAGGGATATCTCGGGGTATATGCAGAGGAGGACAAAGAGACCCAAGGGAATTCCCTGGAAGAGGAGGACAAGGCAGCAGGAGAAAGGGCATCCCAGGACTGCAACTCGGAAGCTACTCCAGAAGGGTGAGTGAGAGCTGTGGGTCTCCCCCAAGTGTTAGTGTTAGTCTTTCAAGCTGTGCTACTGACCAACTGACATCCAACATAAAGAATAAGAAGGGAATTCCCAGAGAGGGTCTGAAGAAAGCAGTGACAGTTTTAAGTATATACCCCAGAATCTTGAAAAAGCTCTAATAATCTTATATGCGACATGAAAGGGAAAAATAGTAAAGGAAATATGCCTAAGAACTCCCAAACTGGAACAATAAAAAAATACACGTCGCAGGGAAAACTAACTCCAGTAAAAATCCAGGAAATAAGTGATAGAAGTGAACTGGAAATAAGCTTAGACAATAGCTTAAGATCTTCCCTGGGACCAGCTAACAATAGCCAACAAACACTGGAAAGTATGGAGTTGGGAGAAACTGAAAGAGAACTGCAAGTGCCAAATAAAAAGGAAATGGTGGAGATGTTTGGAAATTTAGAAAAATCTATAAAGCAAGAGATGGGGATAATTCGGAAAGAAATGGGACAGTTGCTATCTAGAGTGGAAGAAACGGAGGAAACAGTTAAATCCCATACCCAAATTATCCCAAAATTAGAAAAACTGATATTAGATACTCGGAAGGAACAAAAAAGACTGCTTTATATGATGGAGGATCAAGAAAATAGGGACAGGAGAAATAACATTAGAATAAGAGGAGTCCCAGAGCTGCAACAGGGGGAAGATCTAAAGGAGATCACAGGAAAAATTTTGAATGCCATAATGGACAGACCTGGTGCGGAAATGTATAAATTAGACGGTATGTACAGGATAGGAAAGCTTCAACAAGAAAAAGGCCCAGAAAAATCAAGAGATATAATCGTTCGGTTCCATAATTATAGAGATAAGGACGAGATATGGAGGAAGATTAAAGGAAGAACGAATATCAATTATGGAGGGAAAAATATTCAAATTTTTGCAGACATAGCAGCCGAGACATTGAGAAGAAAGAGATCGTTGAAACCATTATTGGAACTGTTGAAGAATCAGAATGTGCAATATAGATGGGGTCGATCAGCATGCTTAATTGGATGGAAAGATGGAGTCACAGCTTTTTTGCGATCCTCTGAAGATATGAAGGACTTTTGTAATAAATTTGAACTGCAGAGAATAGAGATACCGGGATGGGAAGAGGAGGAGAGAGAGTTATTTATGTTGGGAAAAGAAGAATGGCAGCTAGTTAGAAGAGAAAACAGAGAACAAATAGATAGAGGGACAACGGGGAGGAGGGGGGGAAGGTGAGCGGCACATGGACGGAGCTGAGCCCCCAGATAGGAATCAAAAGTGGGACTCTTTCCACAGATGATTTATAGGCAAATAAAAAACCTATTAGGGGGGAGGGGGAAGGGGGGAGGGGTTCGTGGTGTTGGAGGGAAGGGGGGGAGAGGGAGGTGGGGGGGATGGAGGGGGGGGGAGAAGGGGAGGGAGAGAAGAGGGAGGAGATTGGGGATAGGGAGTTTCAAAACTGACATCTGGTACGAGAGAAGAGGTATAGGGAAGGGAAAGAGGAAAGGAAATGGTAAAATAGGAAGAAGGTAAATAAAATATGGAGGAAATACGCTTCGTGACCCATAATGTAAATGGATTAAACTGCCCAGGTAAAAGATTTCGACTATATAGAGAACTACAACATAGAGAGGCCTCAGTTGTTTTTTTGCAGGAAACACATCTAGAGTTAAAAAAAAATATTAAGTTATACTCTAGACAACACCCGACATGGTATTATGCAGATTCCCCAGATAAGAGAACTAAGGGAGTAGCTATAGGATTTGCAAAAAACATCAGGTTTGAACTGGAAGAGAGAAAGACAGACCCGGAGGGGAGGTATTTGTTTTTGAAGGGTAAATTACATGACATAGAATGTACGCTTGTTAACATATATTGCCCTAATAAGAAGCCAGAGATGTTTTTGAAAGGGGTTATGAGAAGATTGATGGATTTTGGAAAGGGATATCTAATAGTGGCGGGTGACTTTAATATATGTATGGATCCACAAATAGATACAACATCTGGAGTACAGAGAGGGGGAAATAGGTCCATGGGACCATTGAAAAGGGTGATGAAAGAGTGCCAACTGGTGGATAGCTGGAGAATTGTCCACATGAGAGAGAGAGATTACACTTTCTTCTCTAGTGTACATAGGACATACTCTAGATTGGACTATATTTTGCTGGACCATCGACTTGTTGAGGATTTGGTTAAAGCAGAAATAGAAGCAAAAACTATCTCGGACCATGCACCTGTAGTAATGGAATTAAAATGGGGAGGGAAAAGGTCAGGTGGCTTATCATGGAGGTTGAACGAGACACTCCTCACAGATCCAGATACTGACCGGAAGATCAGGGAGGAGATAGAGAGGTTCTTTGAGGAAAATGAAACAGAGGATGTATCACTAGCTACAGTGTGGGAGGCACATAAAGCATATGTAAGAGGAATCCTTATTGCGATTGGGGCAAAGAAAAAAAGGGAAAGACGCGAGAAGATCAGTGGGCTTTTGAAGGAAATAGCTGAGATGGAACTCCTACATAAAAATAACATAAGGGGAGAGATAGAGCAAAGAGTGATAAAAAAGAGAGAAGAACTAGAGAAAGTAATGGAGGAAGAAAAAATGAGAACTTTTAATAAGATCATTGGTGAAAGATATAGATGGGGAGACAGACCAGGAAAATATCTGATGAGAGCCTTGAGGAGAAAGAAGAATAGGAATTATATAGATAAAATAAAAAACTCCAAGGGAGAGTTAGTCCATTCAACTAAAGATATTGCAAAGGTATTTAAAAATTACTACAGTAAATTATATAATATTGCCCCTAAGGATGTTATAAATAAAGATAAAATGACAAATATTGATAAAAGAAGGGATTATTTAAGAAATGCAGGATTACCAAAATTGAGTGAAGAACTATTAAACTCCTTAGAATCCGAAATCACGCAGGAAGAACTAAAAATAGCATTAAAAAGCTTTAAGACGGGAAAAAGCCCAGGCCCAGATGGATATACTGTGAGGTATTATAAAAAATACAGTGATTTACTGCTACCTAAATTAAAGAGATATATGGAGGCGTTGGGGGGAGAGATGGAAATAAGAGAGGAATCCCTTCTGGCACAGGTGGTCCTAATACATAAGGAAGGTAAAGATATCACCCATTGTGCAAGTTATAGACCGATATCGCTATTGAACGTAGATACGAAGCTGTATGCAAAAGTATTGGCGAATAGGTTAAGGGATCTGATGCCAGATTGGATTCATGGAGACCAGGTAGGCTTTGTTAGAGGAAGAGAGGGTCGAGATAATGGGTTGAGGTCCCTGATGCTTATACAGAAGAGTAAAATGGAAAAAAATCCAGTAGTGCTGCTCTCGATAGATGCGGAGAAGGCGTTCGATAGGGTTAACTGGAGTTTTATGATGGATACACTGGAGGTCCTGGGACTGGGTAGTAGGATGAGAAAGTGGATTGGAAGATTGTATGAAGGACCGTCTGCGATGGTAATGGTAAACGGAGAGAGATCAGAGACCTTTCCAATGTCAAATGGAACCAGACAGGAATGCCCACTGTCCCCACTGTTGTTTGTTTTATCACTGGAACCCCTGTTATCAACAATTAGGAAAAATATAGATATAAAGGGAATAAATGTTGGAAAGATAGAACATAAGATAGCCGCATTTGCGGACGATTTATTATTCTATGTTGGAAACCCAAGGATAACACTTCCTAACTTAATGAAAACACTGAAGGAATATGGGGAAATGTCAAATTTAAAAATTAACCCGAGCAAAACAGAGATATTAAATATAAATCTTCCAAAAAGTGAAAAAGAAAATATACAGAGAGAATTTCCCTTTATATGGAAAAATAGAGAAATAAAGTACCTGGGAGTAAAACTCACTCCCTCACAGAAGAATCTCTATAAAGCTAATTATATCCCAATGTTAAATGAAATCAGAGAGGAATTGAGGAAAATGGGTGGAGGAAATCCCTCCTGGCTGGGCCGTATTAATCTGATAAAAATGGTAATTCTCCCTAAGATACTGTATAAATTCCAGATGATTCCCATTAATCTTCCAGGGGTGTATTTTAGGACAATCAAGCGAATGGTTACTAAATATATATGGAAAAATAAAAAACCTAGGATATCATATGAAGTGCTAAGCAGAAATAAAGAAAAAGGAGGGTTGGGAGTCCCGGATTTCAAAAGATACCACAGGGCAGCCATCCTAGCGAGAATTTTTGACTGGACACACAACTTAAAGAGTAAACATTGGGTCACAATAGAAAATACACTTAGTAGAAAGGATTTGGGTAGGAGCGTATGGGTGCCACCACAATTTAGAGAATTAGAGGAGAGCATGAGTGTATACACGAGGATTGTAATAAGAGAATGGGATAAAATGCACAAACAGAGGAAATGGGATTTTAATTCATTATTAATTTCACTAAGAAATTCAGATTTTTTTCCCCCAGGTAAAGAGGAAATCTCAGGTAGATGGATTATGAAGGAAGACGCTCAGTTGAGAGATGTAATGGAGGGGGTAAACTTAAGAACACTGGAGGATTTGAAAAAGGAAGAGGGAAGGATTTTCACTGGGATAGATAAATGGAGATATAATCAATTAAAACAATTTGTGGAGAAATTAACGAAGCCCCTTAGAACTAGGAAAGAATGGAATGAACTCGAGAAATATTTAGAAGATAGAGGTGATGGGAAACACAGCACTGCCAAAGCATATAAAGCTCTCACGGATTTAGATAGTAAGTTTAAATTAAAGTATATAGAAAAATGGGAAAAGGATTTAGGAGTGGAGTGGGAAGAGCACACACAGAGGAAAATATATAGAATGGTACATGAAAATATTAGTATGCGTGAAGTGGAAATGAATTTTAAATGTTTGACAAGGTGGTATGTCACACCGGTGATAGAGCACAAGATGAGTGAGGAGAAGCAACCCTGGTGTTGGCGAGGATGTGGAGGGTTGGGCACGATGTATCACATTTGGTGGGAATGTCCAAAAATACACATATACTGGGAAAAAGTTACAAACCAAATCAAAATTCTCACTGGAGTGGAGATAGGATTGGATCCTGAAATCTGTCTTTTCCATAACTCAATGATATCTGGAAATAAATATAAAGAACTGGGCATACTGGGCTACCTAAACGCAGCAAAAAGTCTGATTCCTAGGTTTTGGCGTAAGGTCGAGGCACCGAGTGAAGAAGATTGGATGAATAGAGTAGATCAGATTGCTAGATTGGAGAAACTCTATTATCTACAGGAAGATAGGATGGTGATGTATCATGCGAAATGGGAGAAATGGGAGGAGTTCAAAGTAAAGGTAAAGAAAGGTACTGAGTAAGTAAGCATAAAGAAAAGGGAAAGAGAGGATAAGAAGAAACGAAGAGAAAAGAGGTGGGGAAAGGATTAGGAAAAGGGAGAGAATATAGTAATTTGCATCTCTTTCTTTCTTAGTCTTTCTCTTCGGTTCTCAAACCTAGGTTTCCAGAGAATATGAGATACAAGCCAATCAGTCAGATGTCAGGGGTATATAGTAGCGGGGTGGGAGGTGGGCGGGTAATGGGTTAAGGGAGCTATGGGGAGAAAATGAAAATGATACGAAACCAATGGTTTATGAGAAATTGTAATATTATATTTTCAATATATGGAAATGTGTATTGTTTTTTAAATGAAAAATGAATAAATATTTAAATTAAAAAAAAAAAAAAAAGAGGTATAGACTCCAGAGAGAGGGATATAATTTTACCCCTGTACAAATCATTAGTAACACCTCATCTGGAATATGCAGTTCAGTTTTGGGTATCAATTCACAAAAAGAACATTGGGGAACTGGAGAAAGTACAGAGATGGGCAACCAAACTAATAAGAGGCATGGAGGAGCTCAGCTATGAGGAAAGATTAGAGGAACTGAATTCATTCTCTCTTGAGAAAAGGAGA
Organism: Staurois parvus; assembly: GCF_062004578.1. NCBI lineage: Eukaryota > Metazoa > Chordata > Amphibia > Anura > Ranidae > Staurois > Staurois parvus. The sequence goes on from NW_028318087.1 coordinate 1,379,524, forward strand.
TTAAGGGGGGATATGATCAACATGTATAAAATACATCAGTGGTTCAAATAGTGAACTCAGTGTAGAGCTATTCACCCTGTGGTCATCACAGAGGACAAGGGGGCACTCTTTACATCTGGAGGAAAAGAAATTTAATCTCCAAACACGGAAAGGTTTCTTCACAGTGAGAGCTGTGAAAATGTGGAATAGACTCCCTCAAGAGTTGATTCTGGCCAGCTAAGTAGATTGCTTTAAAAAAGGCCTGATACAGATACACAGAATATAACTGGATACTAACATTTATAGGTAAAGTTGATCCAGTGAATATCCAAGCGCTTCTCGGGGGATCAGGAAGGAATTTGTTTTCCCTGCAGGAGCAAATTGGATTATTCTTTGCTGTTTTTTTGCCTTCCTCTGGATCAGCTGTGGGTATAGGATTATAACTTTTTTTTTTTTTAATGGTTGAACTGGATGGACTTTTGTCTTTTTTTTCAGCCAGACTAACTATGTAACTATTTAACTATATATGTAACAAACTGCATCTGGCAAGTTGAAGCATTTCAAAAATGTTAATTTGCTTCCTCAGGAGTACATGCAAAATAAACCTAAACTTATAATCAAGTGTACTAAATTCTGTATGTGGTTTTGTGTGTGATGTACCAGGGCAAACACAGAAAATAACTATAGTGTATATGTTAATTCAAATCCTACATAATGGTTATAGTGTGAGATAGTCCAACATAATACAGTGGTACAGTCTAACACAATCAAGTTTTCAGTGCTGCATGCTGCTCTAAAGCAATGTATATTTCATCAAATTTGTAGTGATAAAATTAACATTTGTGCTCATGTGCACACTCCTGGTGACCCTAACCTCTCCCACACTCACCAAAAATATTTGATCCCTTGTACTAAACAAGCAATCAAAATTTGATTAAAGGCCACCAGGGATAGATGTTCTTGGTACTCAAACTCCATTCCATCTATGTTCCATAAGCAGCTTAATTTACTCATGTTCCACACAGAGGTTGATGTAATGTATGCAGAAAAAAGAGGGGAAAACTTTCCATAATGAAATATCATTTATTATGTGAAAAAATATAAAAGCCAATGCACTTAGATAATGCTTTACGTAGACCACCTGCAACCATGAAGCACCACTCTATACAGAGCATGAGCTCCAATGAGCAGATATGATGTCATCTAGTTCTTCCCAATGCGTTTCAACATCAATAATGGACATCTTCAGGGGCCTTCAGGTTTTAACACTTAGAATCGAGTGATTCTCATTGGTGGCTACTAGAGATGAGCGAATTATTCAAAAATTAGATTCGACTGATTCGGCGAATTCGTGAAAAAAAATCGATTCGAGTCGAATATATTCGCTGCGAATTTAACTTATAAAAGGGTGTTTCTAGGCTTCAGAGAGCCTTTATATTAGTGCAGAACACTGTACCTTTAATTTAAATGCCCTTGGAGTCTGCTGGGGAAGAGAAATAATACTGTCAGTCAGTATGACATGCAGATGAGTGCCGTCGATCTTAGAATCACCGCACACTTCACTCATTTGGGCAGTCACGGGGCCAAAACCAGAGTGTGGAGCCACAGTGTGGCAGTGGAGGCAGCAGCAATGGGAGGCCATACAGCACCCTATGACAAAATGGAACCCACCAGCAGTGTGTCACCCTATGACAAAATGGAACCCACCAGCAGTGTGAGGAGACCTGAAAGTGGCACATGGCAGAGTGTGGCGATGGAGACAGCAGCAATGGGAGGCCGTACAGGGACCCATGAGACACTGTGGACCTGGCAGCAGCATGAGGAGGCGGTACAGGGGCCCATGGCAGATTAGGGGCCTGGCAGCAGCATGAGGAGTCGGTACGGGGGCCCATGGCAGATTACGGGCCTGGCAGCAGCAATGGGAGGCCGTACAGGGACCCATGACACACTCTGGACCTGGCAGCAGCATGAGGAGGCGGTACAGGGGCCCATGACAGATTACGGGCCTGGCAGCAGCATGAGGAGTCGGTACGGGGGCCCATGACACACTCTGAACCTGGCAGCAGCATGAGGAGGTGGTACAGGGGCGCATGACAGATTACGGGCCTGGCAGCAGCAACTTGGACAGGAGGACGTTCAGCTTCTGCACCGTCGGGTGCGTGCTCGCAAACTGTTGTCTCTTGGAAACGGATTCCAAGAAAGACTGCTGACGGAATATGCCAACAAGCGACAACAGGGGCCCATGACAGATTACCGGCCTGGCAGCAGCATGAGGAGTCGGTACGGGGGCCCATGGCAGATTACGGTCCTGGCAGCAGCAATGGGAGGCCATACAGCACCCTATGACAAAATGGAAACCCACCAGCAGTGTGAGGAGACCTGAAAGTGGCACATGGCAGAGTGTGGCGATGGAGACAGCAGCAATGGGAGGCGGTACAGGGACTCATGAGACACTGTGGACCTGGCAGCAGCATGAGGAGGCGGTACAGGGGCCCATGGCAGATTAGGGGCCTGGCAGCAGCAATGGGAGGCCCGTAATCTGCCAGCACTCTATGACAAAATGGAACACACCAGCAGTGTGAGGAGACCTGAAAGTGGCACATGGCATGACACACTGTGGACCTGGCAGCAGCATGAGGAGGCGGTACAGGGGCCCATGGCAGATTAGGGGCCTGGCAGCAGCAATGGGAGGCCATACAGCACCCTATGACAAAATGGAACCCAGCAGCAGTGTGAGGAGACCTGAAAGTGGCACATGGCAGAGTGTGGCGATGGAGACAGCAGCAATGGGAGGCGGTACAGGGACCCATGAGACACTGTGGACCTGGCAGCAGCATGAGGAGGCGGTACAGGGGCCCATGGCAGATTAAGGCCTGGCAGCAGCAATGGGAGGCCCGTAATCTGCCAGCACCCTATGACAAAATGGAACCCTGGGCTGGGGCAGGCAGAACCGCCGTATCTTTATCACGGTTTTCCCAGGCCACCGAATGGCGTCGCTGCATATGCTGATGCAACGCTGTAGTCCCAACATGGACCCCCTGGCCACGCTTGACTTTCTGGCCACATAGTCGACATACGGCTACGTTTACTTCCTCGGGCGGCTTGAGGAAAAATTGCCACACCGCCGAGTAGGAAACTTTGCCCCCGCTACTCCTCACTGGCTGACTGCTACTTCCTCCGTGCACACCGGCACCACTACTGGCCGTGGTGGTAGGCTGCAGTGGAGCTGGTGCTCTACTCCGTGGCCGTTTGCCTCCACTGATACTGCTGCGACCCTGCTGCCTCTTGGCAGCAACAATGGGAGGCCGTACAGGGACCCATGACACACTCTGGACCTGGCAGCAGCATGAGGAGGCGGTACAGGGGCCCATGGCAGATTAGGGGCCTGGCAGCAGCAATGGGAGACGCCCGTAATCTGCCAGCACTCTATGACAAAATGGAACCCAGCAGCAGTGTGAGGAGACCAGAAAGTGGCACATGGCAGAGTGTGGCGATGGAGACAGCAGCAATGGGAGGCGGTACAGGGACCCATGAGACACTGTGGACCTGGCAGCAGCATGAGGAGGCGGTACAGGGGCCCATGGCAGATTAGGGGCCTGGCAGCAGCAATGGGAGACGCCCGTAATCTGCCAGCACCCTATGACAAAATGGAACCCAGCAGCAGTGTGAGGAGACCTGAAAGTGGCACATGGCAGAGTGTGACGATGGAGACAGCAGCAATGAGAGGCGGTACAGGGACCCATGAGACACTGTGGACCTGGCAGCAGCATGAGGAGGCGGTACAGGGGCCCATGGCAGATTAGGGGCCTGGCAGCAGCAATGGGAGACGCCCGTAATCTGCCAGCACTCTATGACAAAATGGAACCCAGCAGCAGTGTGAGGAGACCTGAAAGTGGCACATGGCAGAGTGTGACGATGGAGACAGCAGCAATGGGAGGTGGTACAGGGACCCATGAGACACTGTGGACCTGGCAGCAGCATGAGGAGGTGGTACAGGGGCCCATGGCAGATTAGGGGCCTGGCAGCAGCAATGGGAGACGCCCGTAATCTGCCAGCACCCTATGACAAAATGGAACCCAGCAGCAGTGTGAGGAGACCTGAAAGTGGCACATGGCAGAGTGTGACGATGGAGACAGCAGCAATGGGAGGCGGTACAGGGACCCATGAGACACTGTGGACCTGGCAGCAGCATGAGCAGGCGGTACAGGGGCCCATGGCAGATTAGGGGCCTGGCAGCAGCAATGGGAGACACCCGTAATCTGCCAGCACTCTATGACAAAATGGAACCCAGCAGCAGTGTGAGGAGACCTGAAAGTGGCACATGGCAGAGTGTGGCGATGGAGACAGCAGCAATGGGAGGCGGTACAGGGACCCATGAGACACTGTGGACCTGGCAGCAGCATGAGGAGGCGGTACAGGGGCCCATGGCAGATTACGGCCTGGCAGCAGCAATGGGAGACGCCCGTAATCTGCCAGCACTCTATGACAAAATGGAACCCAGCAGCAGTGTGAGGAGACCTGAAAGTGGCACATGGCAGAGTGTGACGATGGAGACAGCAACAATGGGAGGCGGTACAGGGACCCATGAGACACTGTGGACCTGGCAGCAGCATGAGGAGGCGGTACAGGGGCCCATGGCAGATTAGGGGCCTGGCAGCAGCTATGGGAGGCCCGTAATCTGCCAGCACCCTATGACAAAATGGAACCCAGCAGCAGTGTGAGGAGACCTGAAAGTGGCACATGGCAGAGTGTGACGATGGAGACAGCAGCAATGGGAGGCGGTACAGGGACCCATGAGACACTGTGGACCTGGCAGCAGCATGAGGAGGCGGTACAGGGGCCCATGGCAGATTAGGGGCCTGGCAGCAGCAATGCGAGACGCCCGTAATCTGCCAGCACTCTATGACAAAATGGAACCCAGCAGCAGTGTGAGGAGACCTGTAAGTGGCACATGGCAGAGTGTGGCGATGGAGACAGCAGCAATGGGAGGCGGTACAGGGACCCATGAGACACTGTGGACCTGGCAGCAGCATGAGGAGGCGGTACAGGGGCCCATGGCAGATTACAGGCCTGGCAGCAGCAATGGGAGATGCCCGTAATCTGCCAGCACTCTATGACAAAATGGAACCCAGCAGCAGTGTGAGGAGACCTGAAAGTGGCACATGGCAGAGTGTGACGATGGAGACAGCAGCAATGGGAGGCGGTACAGGGACCCATGAGACACTGTGGACCTGGCAGCAGCATGAGGAGGCGGTACAGGGGCCCATGCAGATTAGGGGCCTGGCAGCAGCAATGGGAGACGCCCGTAATCTGCCAGCACTCTATGACAAAATGGAACCCAGCAGCAGTGTGAGGAGACCTGAAAGTGGCACATGGCAGAGTGTGGCGATGGAGACAGCAGCAATGGGAGGCGGTACAGGGACCCATGAGACACTGTGGACCTGGCAGCAGCATGAGGAGGCGGTACAGGGGCCCATGGCAGATTAGGGGCCTGGCAGCAGCAATGGGAGACGCCCGTAATCTGCCAGCACCCTATGACAAAATGGAACCCAGCAGCAGTGTGAGGAGACCTGAAAGTGGCACATGGCAGAGTGTGACGATGGAGACAGCAGCAATGGGAGGCGGTACAGGGACCCATGAGACACTGTGGACCTGGCAGCAGCATGAGCAGGCGGTACAGGGGCCCATGGCAGATTAGGGGCCTGGCAGCAGCAATGGGAGACACCCGTAATCTGCCAGCACTCTATGACAAAATGGAACCCAGCAGCAGTGTGAGGAGACCTGAAAGTGGCACATGGCAGAGTGTGGCGATGGAGACAGCAGCAATGGGAGGCGGTACAGGGACCCATGAGACACTGTGGACCTGGCAGCAGCATGAGGAGGCGGTACAGGGGCCCATGGCAGATTACGGCCTGGCAGCAGCAATGGGAGACGCCCGTAATCTGCCAGCACTCTATGACAAAATGGAACCCAGCAGCAGTGTGAGGAGACCTGAAAGTGGCACATGGCAGAGTGTGACGATGGAGACAGCAACAATGGGAGGCGGTACAGGGACCCATGAGACACTGTGGACCTGGCAGCAGCATGAGGAGGCGGTACAGGGGCCCATGGCAGATTAGGGGCCTGGCAGCAGCTATGGGAGGCCCGTAATCTGCCAGCACCCTATGACAAAATGGAACCCAGCAGCAGTGTGAGGAGACCTGAAAGTGGCACATGGCAGAGTGTGACGATGGAGACAGCAGCAATGGGAGGCGGTACAGGGACCCATGAGACACTGTGGACCTGGCAGCAGCATGAGGAGGCGGTACAGGGGCCCATGGCAGATTAGGGGCCTGGCAGCAGCAATGCGAGACGCCCGTAATCTGCCAGCACTCTATGACAAAATGGAACCCAGCAGCAGTGTGAGGAGACCTGTAAGTGGCACATGGCAGAGTGTGGCGATGGAGACAGCAGCAATGGGAGGCGGTACAGGGACCCATGAGACACTGTGGACCTGGCAGCAGCATGAGGAGGCGGTACAGGGGCCCATGGCAGATTACAGGCCTGGCAGCAGCAATGGGAGATGCCCGTAATCTGCCAGCACTCTATGACAAAATGGAACCCAGCAGCAGTGTGAGGAGACCTGAAAGTGGCACATGGCAGAGTGTGACGATGGAGACAGCAGCAATGGGAGGCGGTACAGGGACCCATGAGACACTGTGGACCTGGCAGCAGCATGAGGAGGCGGTACAGGGGCCCATGCAGATTAGGGGCCTGGCAGCAGCAATGGGAGACGCCCGTAATCTGCCAGCACTCTATGACAAAATGGAACCCAGCAGCAGTGTGAGGAGACCTGAAAGTGGCACATGGCAGAGTGTGGCGATGGAGACAGCAGCAATGGGAGGCGGTACAGGGACCCATGAGACACTGTGGACCTGGCAGCAGCATGAGGAGGCGGTACAGGGGCCCATGGCAGATTAGGGGCCTGGCAGCAGCAATGGGAGACGCCCGTAATCTGCCAGCACTCTAGGACAAAATGGAACCCAGCAGCACTGTGAGGAGACCTGAAAGTGGCACATAGCAGAGTGTGGCGATGGAGACAGCAGCAATGGGAGGCGGTACAGGGACCCATGAGACACTGTGGACCTGGCAGCAGCATGAGGAGGCGGTACAGGGGCCCATGGCAGATTACAGGCCTGGCAGCAGCAATGGGAGACGCCCGTAATCTGCCAGCACTCTATGACAAAATAGAACCCAGCAGCAGTGTGAGGAGACCTGAAAGTGGCACATGGCAGAGTGTGACGATGGAGACAGCAGCAATGGGAGGCGGTACAGGGACCCATGAGACACTGTGGACCTGGCAGCAGCATGAGGAGGCGGTACAGGGGCCCATGGCAGATTAGGGGCCTGGCAGCTGCAATGGGAGACGCCCGTAATCTGCCAGCACTCTATGACAAAATGGAACACACCAGCAGTGTGAGGAGACCTGAAAGTGGCACATGGCATGACACACTGTGGACCTGGCAGCAGCATGAGGAGGCGGTACAGGGGCCCATGGCAGATTAGGGGCCTGGCAGCAGCAATGGGAGACGCCCGTAATCTGCCAGCACCCTATGACAAAATGGAACCCAGCAGCAGTGTGAGGAGACCTGAAAGTGGCACATGGCAGAGTGTGACGATGGAGACAGCAGCAATGGGAGGCGGTACAGGGACCCATGAGACACTGTGGACCTGGCAGCAGCATGAGCAGGCGGTACAGGGGCCCATGGCAGATTAGGGGCCTGGCAGCAGCAATGGGAGACACCCGTAATCTGCCAGCACTCTATGACAAAATGGAACCCAGCAGCAGTGTGAGGAGACCTGAAAGTGGCACATGGCAGAGTGTGGCGATGGAGACAGCAGCAATGGGAGGCGGTACAGGGACCCATGAGACACTGTGGACCTGGCAGCAGCATGAGGAGGCGGTACAGGGGCCCATGGCAGATTACGGCCTGGCAGCAGCAATGGGAGACGCCCGTAATCTGCCAGCACTCTATGACAAAATGGAACCCAGCAGCAGTGTGAGGAGACCTGAAAGTGGCACATGGCAGAGTGTGACGATGGAGACAGCAGCAATGGGAGGCGGTACAGGGACCCATGAGACACTGTGGACCTGGCAGCAGCATGAGGAGGCGGTACAGGGGCCCATGGCAGATTAGGGGCCTGGCAGCAGCTATGGGAGGCCCGTAATCTGCCAGCACCCTATGACAAAATGGAACCCAGCAGCAGTGTGAGGAGACCTGAAAGTGGCACATGGCAGAGTGTGACGATGGAGACAGCAGCAATGGGAGGCGGTACAGGGACCCATGAGACACTGTGGACCTGGCAGCAGCATGAGGAGGCGGTACAGGGGCCCATGGCAGATTAGGGGCCTGGCAGCAGCAATGCGAGACGCCCGTAATCTGCCAGCACTCTATGACAAAATGGAACCCAGCAGCAGTGTGAGGAGACCTGTAAGTGGCACATGGCAGAGTGTGGCGATGGAGACAGCAGCAATGGGAGGCGGTACAGGGACCCATGAGACACTGTGGACCTGGCAGCAGCATGAGGAGGCGGTACAGGGGCCCATGGCAGATTACAGGCCTGGCAGCAGCAATGGGAGATGCCCGTAATCTGCCAGCACTCTATGACAAAATGGAACCCAGCAGCAGTGTGAGGAGACCTGAAAGTGGCACATGGCAGAGTGTGACGATGGAGACAGCAGCAATGGGAGGCGGTACAGGGACCCATGAGACACTGTGGACCTGGCAGCAGCATGAGGAGGCGGTACAGGGGCCCATGCAGATTAGGGGCCTGGCAGCAGCAATGGGAGACGCCCGTAATCTGCCAGCACTCTATGACAAAATGGAACCCAGCAGCAGTGTGAGGAGACCTGAAAGTGGCACATGGCAGAGTGTGGCGATGGAGACAGCAGCAATGGGAGGCGGTACAGGGACCCATGAGACACTGTGGACCTGGCAGCAGCATGAGGAGGCGGTACAGGGGCCCATGGCAGATTAGGGGCCTGGCAGCAGCAATGGGAGACGCCCGTAATCTGCCAGCACTCTAGGACAAAATGGAACCCAGCAGCACTGTGAGGAGACCTGAAAGTGGCACATAGCAGAGTGTGACGATGGAGACAGCAGCAATGGGAGGCGGTACAGGGACCCATGAGACACTGTGGACCTGGCAGCAGCATGAGGAGGCGGTACAGGGGCCCATGGCAGATTAGGGGCCTGGCAGCAGCAATGCGAGACGCCCGTAATCTGCCAGCACTCTATGACAAAATGGAACCCAGCAGCAGTGTGAGGAGACCTGTAAGTGGCACATGGCAGAGTGTGGCGATGGAGACAGCAGCAATGGGAGGCGGTACAGGGACCCATGAGACACTGTGGACCTGGCAGCAGCATGAGGAGGCGGTACAGGGGCCCATGGCAGATTACAGGCCTGGCAGCAGCAATGGGAGATGCCCGTAATCTGCCAGCACTCTATGACAAAATGGAACCCAGCAGCAGTGTGAGGAGACCTGAAAGTGGCACATGGCAGAGTGTGACGATGGAGACAGCAGCAATGGGAGGCGGTACAGGGACCCATGAGACACTGTGGACCTGGCAGCAGCATGAGGAGGCGGTACAGGGGCCCATGGCAGATTAGGGGCCTGGCAGCAGCAATGGGAGACGCCCGTAATCTGCCAGCACTCTATGACAAAATGGAACCCAGCAGCAGTGTGAGGAGACCTGAAAGTGGCACATGGCAGAGTGTGGCTATGGAGACAGCAGCAATGGGAGGCAGTACAGGGACCCATGAGACACTGTGGACCTGGCAGCAGCATGAGGAGGCGGTACAGGGGCCCATGGCAGATGAGGGGCCTGGCAGCAGCAATGGGAGACGCCCGTAATCTGCCAGCACTCTATGACAAAATGGAACCCAGGAGCAGTGTGAGGAGACCTGAAAGTGGCACATGGCAGAGTGTGACGATGGAGACAGCAGCAATGGGAGGCCGTACAAGGACCCATGAGACACTCTGGACCTGGCAGCAGCATGAGGAGGCGGTACAGGGGCACATGGCAGATTACAGGCCTGGCAGCAGCAATGGGAGACGCCCGTAATCTGCCAGCAACCTATGACAAAATGGAACCCAGAAGCAGCGTGAGGAGACCTGAAAGTGGCACATGGCAGAGTGTGACGATGGAGACAGCAGCAATGGGAGGCCGTACAGGGACCCATGAGACACTGTGGACCTGGCAGCAGCATGAGGAGGCGGTACGGGGGCCCATGGCAGATTACAGGCCTGGCAGCAGCAATGGGAGGCCCGTAATCTGCCAGCACCCTATGACAAAATGGACAGCACCAGCAATGTGAGGAGACCTGAAAGTGGCACATGGCAGAGTGTGGCGATGGAGACAGCAGCAATGGGAGGCGGTACAGGGACCCATGAGACACTCTGGACCTGGCAGCAGCATGAGGAGGCGGTACAGGGGCCCATGGCAGATTAGGGGCCTGGCAGCAGCAATGGGAGGCCCGTAATCTGCCAGCACCCTATGACAAAATGGAACCCAGCAGCAGTGTGAGGAGACCTGAAAGTGGCACATGGCAGGGGCATGATTCATGGCGGATTTAGTCAGTTGTATCAGGAACTGGTGGTTTGAAATCCAGACTAATCCACGCCTGATTCATTTTCACAAACGTGAGTCTCTCCACACTTTGGGTGGACAGTCGTGTCCTCCGCGGAGTTACAATACCTCCTGCCGCACTAAACACGCGCTCCGATGCCACGCTACTGTCCGGGCATGACAGCCTTTCAAGGGCAAATTCAGCTAGTTGGGGCCAAAGGTCAAGTTTCGTTGCCCAGTAGTCAAGGGGATTGTCTACCTCGGTTGGCATGGTGCTGTCCAAGTAGGCCCAAGCCTGTTGTTTGAGCTCCTGCTCCAGGTCCACCTGATGCTGCTGCTGCTGCTGCGGCTGGTTAGTAGTTTCCTCACTGCGCTGGTGAAGAAAGCTACTCATCATCGACTGCAGACTGAGGCAGCCGCTGCTGGTGGAGCTGCCACTGCTCCTACCACCCCACCCCTCCCCTGCTGCCATGGCAGCGGAACGCGAGCGCACAGGGCCCACAGTGTCTGAGGATGGACGTTGGCGTAGAAAGGCAGAGACCAACTGACTACATAGGTGGTTTTTATAGTACGTTATTTTGGCCTCCCTCTCAGCAGGTGTGAAAAAGGCCACCATTTTGGAACGGTAGCTAGGGTCCAACAAGGTGGACAGCCAAAAGTCATCCCTCTGTCTGATGGTTATTATTCGGCTGTCGCTACGCAAGCAACCGAGCATGATATGGGCCATTTGTGCCAAGGAATGCGAGGGACTCCCTGCCTCCATCTCCACAGCATACTGCCACGGTGCGTCTGGGTCCTCTGTCTCCTCCTCCTCCTCTACCACATGCTCCTGCTCCTCCACTCCTGTCCGCTGAGTGGAAAAACCACCCATTTCACTCAATAATTCCTGAGCACCAATGTCCTCCTCTACCTCCTCCTCTTCTTCCTGTCCTGCCCCCACAGGGGTCATGTGGCGTTGAGATCTGTGCGCCACGTCTACCGCACCCTGACCAGCCATTGTTAACAGCATTTGTTCCAGGACGTGCAACAGAGGAATGACGTCGTTCATCCCATAGTCCTGCCGACTCACGAATAGCGTGGCCTCCTCAAAGGGCCTGAGCAAGCGGCAGGTGTCACGCATGAGCTGCCAATGGCTGACATCGAAGTTACACAGGGGAGTACCTTTATTTGCTTGTAACATCAGGAAATCGGTGATGGCCTTTCGCTGTTCATAAAGGCGGTCTAACATGTGTAGGGTTGAATTCCACCTTGTTGCAACGTCGCAGATCAGGCGATGCTGTGCAATTCCGTTCTGCCGCTGCAGCTCAAGGAGGGTGTGCTTTGCGGTGTAGGAATGGCTGAAATGCATGCAAAGTTTACGTGACATTTTAAGGATGTCTTGCAGTGGGATGGTGGATTTTAGGAACCGCTTGACAACCAGATTGAACACGTGAGCCATGCATGGTGCATGGCACAACCTTCCTTGACGCAGAGCAGACACCATGTTCTTTCTGTTGTCGGTCAACATGGTTCCGATTTTCAGTTTGCGCGGAGACAGCCATCTGTCGATTTCTCTGTTCATTACACTCAGAAGTTCCTCCCCTGTGTGACTACGTTCGCCAAGGCATACCAGGTGCAGCACAGTGTGACACCGTTGCGCCCTGCACATGTGATATGCCGGTCGGGTAATGGGACTTGGCACGGGGGTGGCGGCTGAGGACACAGCGGAAGAAGAGGTGGTAGAGGCGGACATGTTTGCTGGACCAAGGACGTGCAAACGTGGAGGCAAAAACGTCGTGACCTGTCCAAGTTGCTGGTGCGGCTGTGCCGGCACCACGTTCACCCAGTGGGCCGTAAATGACATGTACTGTCCCTGACCGTAGTTACAGCTCCACACGTCGGCGCTGCCGTGCACTTTGGCAGAGACCGACATGCTCAAAGACTGGCCCACCATCTCTTCTACATGTGAATGCAGGGCTGGCACTGCCTTTTTGGCGAAGAAATGCCGGCTTGGCACTCTCCACCGCGGCGCGGCACAAGCCATCATTTCTCGGAAAGGTGCTGAGTCCACCACTTGGAAAGGGAGGGACTGCAGCACCAGCAACTTGGACAGGAGGACGTTCAGCTTTTGCACCGTCGGGTGCGTGTTCGCAAACTGTTGTCTCTTGGAAACGGATTCCAAGAAAGACTGCTGACGGAATCCGTGAAGAGGAGTAGCAGGAGAAGGAGCATCTGAACGAGCGGAAGATGCCAACGAGCGACAACTCCCCTCAGCAGAGGTGTTGGAGCCTTGACTGGCTGATAGAGGGCGATTGACGTCGGGTGACGGAGCAAGTAACGGAGCGGGTGATGGAGCGGGGGCTGGGGCAGGCAGAACCGCCGTATCTTGATCACGGTTTTCCCAGGCCACCGAATGGCGACGCTGCATATGCTGACGCAACGCTGTAGTCCCAACATGGGCCCCCTGGCCACGCTTGACTTTCTGGCCACATAGTCGACATACGGCTACGTTTACTTCTTCGGGCGGCTTGACGAAAAATTGCCACACCGCCGAGTAGGAAACTTTGCCCCCGCTACTCCTCACTGGCTGACTGCTACTTCCTCCGTGCACACCGGCACCACTACTGGCCGTGGTGGTAGGCTGCAGTGGAGCTGGTGCTCTACTCCATGGCCGTTTGCCTCCACTGGCACTGCTGCGACCCTGCTGCCTCCTGGGCAACCCACCGACTGTTTTGCTCGCTGCCAAGCTGGCACCCTCTTCTCCTGATGATGCGGAAGAAATTGCCTGATGACGACGAGGCTGCCAAGTGCGATCAGCCTCCTCATCATCAATTAGGGTCTCCGCCTCACTACTAGCCCCCTCGGCTGTGTGTGGGTCAGGAGACAGACCTGTCTCTAGACCGGCTACCGAGCCACTCTCCTCGCCAGTACTTCTTCGCCTGGCTGCTGAAGAGGCGGATGTCTCCCCCCGTTCCTGACCGCCCTCTGTTAGCTCTTCCTCACTGTACAGTGGGGCTGAGCCCACAGCATGCGATACTTCGCTTGGTGAGGGAACAGCAAAGGACAGGGGCAGGTAGAGGACACGTGATTTCAGTGGGCTTGCTCCCGGGCCATGCCAACTAACGGTTGTGTCTGACGTACACACCGACCGTTGGCTGTAGGTGTCAGAGGTGACCTGGGAAGAGGAAGACGACCGAGCCAACCAATCGATGACGGCAGGGTTGTCGGTGGAGACACGACCGCTGGATGACACCGGGAGCACTGGCCTCTGGCTGTGACTAGTGCTGCCTCGACCCCTTCCTCTGCTGCCACGTCTGCTCGCTCCTAAAACATTGCCTCCTCTGCCACTCCTCTGCGTGTTGTCTGACATACTCTTTAATTCAATGATTCTGTGTCCCTGAGTAACAATTCTGTGTCCCTCAGTAACAATTCTGTGTCCCTCAGTAACAATTCTGTGTCCCTCAGTAACAATTCTGTGTCTGTCACTGAGTAACAATTCTGTGTCCCTGAGTAACATTCTGTGTCCCTCAGTAACAATTTTGTGTCCCTGAGTAACAATTCTGTGTCTGTCCCTGAGTAACAATTCTGTGTCCCTGAGTAACAATTCTGTGTCCCTCAGTAACAATTCTGTGTCCCTCAGTAACAATTCTGTGTCTGTCCCTGAGTAACAATTCTGTGTCCCTGAGTAACAATTCTGTGTCATTCAGTAACAATTCTGTGTCCCTCAGTAACAATTCTGTGTCCCTCAGTAACAATTCTGTGTCTGTCCCTGAGTAACAATTCTGTGTCCCTGAGTAACAATTCTTTGTCCCTCAGTAACAATTCTGTGTCCCTCAGTAACAATTCTGTGTCCCTGAGTAACAATTCTGTGTCCCTGAGTAACAATTCTGTGTCCCTCAGTAACAATTCTGTGTCCCTCAGTAACAATTCTGTGTCCCTCAGTAACAATTCTGTGTCTGTCACTGAGTAACAATTCTGTGTCCCTGAGTAACATTCTGTGTCCCTCAGTAACAATTTTGTGTCCCTGAGTAACAATTCTGTGTCTGTCCCTGAGTAACAATTCTGTGTCCCTGAGTAACAATTCTGTGTCCCTCAGTAACAATTCTGTGTCCCTCAGTAACAATTCTGTGTCTGTCCCTGAGTAACAATTCTGTGTCCCTGAGTAACAATTCTGTGTCATTCAGTAACAATTCTGTGTCCCTCAGTAACAATTCTGTGTCCCTCAGTAACAATTCTGTGTCTGTCCCTGAGTAACAATTCTGTGTCCCTGAGTAACAATTCTTTGTCCCTCAGTAACAATTCTGTGTCCCTCAGTAACAATTCTGTGTCCCTGAGTAACAATTCTGTGTCCCTGAGTAACAATTCTGTGTCCCTCAGTAACAATTCTGTGTCCCTCAGTAACAATTCTGTGTCTGTCCCTGAGTAAAAATTCTGTGTCCCTGAGTAACAATTCTGTGTCCCTCAGTAACAATTCTGTGTCCCTCAGTAACAATTCTGTGTCCCTCAGTAACAATTCTGTGTCTGTCCCTGAGTAACAATTCTGTGTCCCTGAGTAACAATTCTGTGTCCCTGAGTAACAATTCTGTGTCCCTCAGTAACAATTCTGTGTCTGTCCCTGAGTAACAATTCTGTGTCCCTGAGTAACAATTCTGTGTCCCTCAGTAACAATTCTGTGTCCCTCAGTAACAATTCTGTGTCCCTCAGTAACAATTCTGTGTCTGTCCCTGAGTAACAATTCTGTGTCCCTGAGTAACAATTCTGTGTCCCTGAGTAACAATTCGGTGTCCCTCAGTAACAATTCTGTGTCTGTCCCTGAGTAACAATTCTGTGTCCCTCAGTAACAATTCTGTGTCCCTCAGTAACAATTCTGTGTCTGTCCCTGAGTAACAATTCTGTGTCCCTGAGTAACAATTCTGTGTCCCTCAGTAACAATTCTGTGTCCCTGAGTAACAATTCTGTGTCCCTCAGTAACAATTCTGTGTCCCTCAGTAACAATTATGTGTCTGTCCCTGAGTAACAATTCTGTGTCCCTGAGTAACAATTCTGTGTCCCTGAGTAACAATTATGTCCCTGAGTAACAATTCTGTGTCCCTCAGTAACAATTCTGTGTCTGTCCCTGAGTAACAATTCTGTGTCCCTCAGTAACAATTCTGTGTCCCTCAGTAACAATTCTGTGTCTGTCCCTGAGTAACAATTCTGTGTCCCTCAGTAACAATTCTGTGTCCCTCAGTAACAATTCTGTGTCTGTCCCTGAGTAACAATTCTGTGTCTGTTCCTGAGTAACAATTCTGTGTTTGTCCCTGAGTAACAATTCTGTGTCTGTCCCTGAGTAACAATTCTGTGTCCCTCAGTAACAATTCTGTGTCCCTCAGTAAAAATTCTGTGTCTGTCCCTGAGTAACAATTCTGTGTCTGTCCCTGAGTAACAATTCTGTGTCTGTCCCTGAGTAACAAATCTGTGTCCCTAAGTAACAATTATGTGTCCCTCAGTAACAATTCTGTGTTTGTCCCTGAGTAACAATTCTGTGTCTGTCCCTGAGTAACAATTCTGTGTCTGTCCCTGAGTAACAATTCTGTGTCTGTCCCTGAGTAACAATTCTGTGTCTGTCCCTGAGTAACAAATCTGTGTCCCTAAGTAACGGTTCTGTGTCCCTAAGTAACGGTTCTGTGTCCCTAATTAACGGTTCTGTGGCCCTAAGTAACGGTTCTGTGTCCCTAAGTAACGATTCTGTGTCCCTGAGTAACAATTCTGTGTCCCTCAGTAACAATTCTGTGTCTGTCCCTGAGTAACAATTCTGTGTCCCTCAGTAACAATTCTGTGTCCCTCAGTAACAATTCTGTGTCTGTCCCTGAGTAACAATTCTGTGTCCCTCAGTAACAATTCTGTGTCCCTCAGTAACAATTCTGTGTCCCTCAGTAACAATTCTGTGTCTGTTCCTGAGTAACAATTCTGTGTCCCTGAGTAATAATTCTGTGTCCCTCAGTAACAATTCTGTGTCCCTCATTAACAATTCTTCGTCCCTCAGTAACAATTATGTGTCTGTCCCTGAGTAACAATTCTGTGTCCCTGAGTAACAATTCTGTGTCCCTGAGTAACAATTGTATCCCTGAGTAACAATTCTGTGTCCCTCAGTAACAATTCTGTGTCTGTCCCTGAGTAACAATTCTGTGTCTCTCAGTAACAATTCTGTGTCCCTCAGTAACAATTCTGTGTCTGTCCCTGAGTAACAATTCTGTGTCCCTGAGTAACAATTCTGTGTCCCTCAGTAACAATTCTGTGTCCCTCAGTAACAATTATGTGTCTGTCCCTGAGTAACAATTCTGTGTCCCTGAGTAACAATTCTGTGTCCCTGAGTATCAATTGTGTCCCTGAGTAACAATTCTGTGTCCCTCAGTAACAATTCTGTGTCTGTCCCTGAGTAACAATTCTGTGTCCCTCAGTAACAATTCTGTGTCCCTCAGTAACAATTCTGTGTCTGTCCCTGAGTAACAATTCTGTGTCCCTCAGTAACAATTCTGTGTCCCTCAGTAACAATTCTGTGTCTGTCCCTGAGTAACAATTCTGTGTCTGTTCCTGAGTAACAATTCTGTGTCTGTCCCTGAGTAACAATTCTGTGTCTGTCCCTGAGTAACAATTCTGTGTCTGTCCCTGAGTAACAAATCTGTGTCCCTAAGTAACGGTTCTGTGTCCCTAAGTAACGGTTCTGTGTCCCTAATTAACAGTTCTGTGGCCCTAAGTAACGGTTCTGTGTCCCTAAGTAACGGTTCTGTGTCCCTAAGTAACGGTTCTGTGTCCTTAAGTAACGATTCTGTGGCCCTAAGTAACGGTTCTGTGTCCCTAAGTAACGATTCTGTGGCCCTAAGTAACGGTTCTGTGTCCCTAAGTAACGATTCTGTGGCCCTAAGTAACGGTTCTGTGTCCCTAAGTAACGGATCTCTGTCCCTAAGTAACGGTTCTGTGTCCCTAAGTAACGGATCTGTGTCCCTAAGTAACGGTTCTGTGTCCCTAAGTAACGATTCTGTTACACAGACAGGTGTGCCTCTCTTGAATGACTGGAGGCTAATGGAGAATTCTAAAATGGCCGCAATTTATAGCTCGACCATTACACAGTGCTGGCTGGCTGGCTGCTGATTGGCTAATGCGATCACATGTCATGAATGAATGCATTATGGGTCAGCGCGCCTTGTCTGCGCGCCTTCCCAGAGATCCCCGCTCCGTCGCCGCACATGTCGCTGCCATTTTAGGAAAAATTTTGATTCGAGCATCCGAAGTCTGCTAATTTTCGGATTCGGCGCGAATCGAAATTTTCCTAATATTCGAAACGAATTCCACTTCGCCTAGTTCGATTCGCTCATCTCTAGTGGCTACCCCTGACCATCTTTGTGCAGCCATGTAAATGTAGCGTAAGGCTGAGGAGGAAAGGACTAGATGCTAATGAAACTGTATATTAGAGTAAACTCTTAACAATATGTAAAATTGTGTGTCTAGTATCCCCAATAGATAAAAAGATGACTGATTGCACCAACCAGGATTCATTACTAGTTAAAATGTCAGTTTTGGATTAACCATCCCATCCATACAAATGAAAGATTACTAAATATGTTCAGATATAATGTAGAGCTTTTTTTTAACATACTAATGTTATGCATGCCTTGCTTTTAATTCTGGGCATAAAAGCAAAGAAGCTTGAAATAATGCAGTAAAACACCTTACAAACTGCATGGAAGCCAGAACAGTATAATCTGTCTAATACCTTATTATAACAGACGGAAAGTACCTGAAAAAATTTTTTAAATAAAATACTCAGCTGTCAGACTTGATAACCGTAAAGATGAACAAGAAACAAGCACAAGTACATTCAGTTCACTGCGGCATTTGGATACCAACAAGAGCATTTCTGTTGGCCCTGACAATTCCATTTAAACAGCATTTGAAATGCATAAAAACAAATCCAGAAATTTGTATGTATTCAATTTTTTTTTTAGCTGTAAACTATTTATCACCTTGTAAACACACATCCGGGGAAATTATTGCTCAATTACAACCAACTGGAACCCTTTTCAATAATGCTCTGACAGTCATTGTGCTATTTTAATGTTTCCAGGCAGAAAATTGATCAGATAAAAAGGTTTCAGGCATTGTGTTCTCTAACCAAAGAAAATAAAATGTTATTGTGTTATATCCTGTTCCTGCTATATTTTATTTTTTAGCTTTCTGTTAAATATGATCTTTCAGAAAGATAAAAAGATATGCTGTATTCCCATTTTTAAAGTAAATGCAAACCCAATCGCAGAGATCTCATAGGAGCTATACCATGTTAATGATATTTCAAAAGGTGTTTTAATATCTTTAAATATGCAGCTTTCATTAAAATAACATCGGAGGATCCTTCCAAAAATGTCCTTATTTGGGCACGTCCTGTTATAGTGTGACAGTTGTAGCCAGGAGCTTGGCTAGAGACAGAGAGCAATTTAGGACACTGTGCTGCAGGGCTCCCTGTGCTCCCAATAGACTGTAGATGAATGGGTTAACACTACCATGCCTCCATCCACCAGGGGGAGCTGACAAGCAGAAAGAGCTTAAGAGACTTGATGGTTGGTGTGACGGCAGTCACTTTGGGTGGGGGGCCCATGGAAACCAGCTCACTTTGGAGAGATGGGGAGACCCCTCTCTCAGCTCCCCATATCCCTCTTATGTGTAAATCACCCTGTGCCTGTTAGGGGTACAGGGTAATTTGTCCTAATATTGTGTGGGCTTTGTCTCAGACTGTATAGACATGTCTAGGAGATAAGTGGGGTGGGGGTTGTGGATTGTTTGGTGTTATGTGGTTGCATCCCATTGTTCTATTGTTTGTCTTGCTTGGAAGCAAACTATTATGGGATGTATATCTTTATGTGTATTAGCTTAGTGGGGGGGGGGGTCTCCAGCAGCCTTCCCTCCTGATGGGACTGTCTGCTGGTGTGAAGTTTGAGTACCTGTGTGTCTCTTGTTACTAAATGTAGATTGCCCCGCCCTGTGTCATTATGCAGGAAGGAGTGGAGTTTCCCCAAAGTGTATATATCTTGTATCTGTGTTGAAATAAACTGGTCTGACTCCTGGATTACTTCAAGACTGGTGTCAGCTAGTCTTGTATGGTCGGCTGTGGTGTCTGTTGTTGGTGTTCGGACGGTGAAGCGGTATTCTAACAGAAGTACCCAAGTGCAGTCTGGGGTCGGTTCCGTTACAGTTGGCAGCATTGAATCATGGGAGATGAAGTTCAGGAAAGAAACTTTACTATTGCAGTTAATGGATGGTTGGACTACAACTCCTAATGCAAGCCGGGTATATGAGGAGAGAAGAAAAAATATTTATGGAGGGAAAGCCCCCATAAGGAAAGAAGGTACTACTAAATAACTGTAATAACAGCTTTATTGAAATCACATATAAACATTTCTGCAGATGCATATACAAAAGTCAAAACATGTCTCCACTCGTTACCATTAAATACATGACAACGTTGTCACTTAAACATTAAGAGACTCTAGGTTTGATATTAAAAATACACAATGTCAAGTCCCCAAGATGGTTGATCACTAGACTCTGAACCACCATTACAGAAAATTAACCCAATAATTACCACCATCGAGGGGTGTATGGTGGCAGAGTTATGATATAGCATGGAGGAGGATAACAGATCCTAGTATATGCAATGCTGAGGCTAAACATCAAATATACATATATTCATCAATGTTGGAGTATTTACATTTCATGAACCTCGGCCGATAATGCAATATGGAAAAACTGAAGCATCAAGCAAGGATCAAAAACAACTAAGAATCATAAAATTATGTTAAGGTGGTACCTTACCCCATATAAATTGTCTAAATTTCATTCTTCCCAGTCCCTATTGTGCTGGAGGCAATGCAAGCCGACTGGTACTTTGTATCACATCCTTTGGTTATGCAGCAAATTAGAACACTATTGGATATCAGTGTTTGATATTCATACTCAGGTCACTGGATTATCTATACCGCCTTCTCTTGCACTAGCTATCCTGAACCTAGGGATAGAGGATATTCCTCCTCCCTTTAGAAAATTTACGACTCATTTATTTTTGGCTGCAAAACTGGCTATTCTACGTACAGTATATGGAGATCACCATCTTCCCCTAATATAAATGAGGCCATACAGATACTCCACACCCACTACTCATATGAAAATATGTTAGCCACTAATGCTGGGAAATACTCCACCTTTAGCAAGAACTGGCAGGACTGGACTGAGTGGTACACATGCCACAGGAAAATGTGTATGTAAACTTATTTTTTTTGTTATTTCAGTATTTTATCTAGAAAACCGGAGCATGTCTAGAGTCTTCAGCCATAAAAAGTTTAATTACTTTGGTATAGTTAATTTGTATACTTTTATACTCTGATTTCTTTTTTACAAGTGACTGTGTTTTATAACTTTATGTGGCACAGTTGGCTCCGAAATACTCCAGGTTGCCTATGGCGTAGCGTATTCTTACTGAACTTGCCATATAATTGTGTAATGTTATTTCAGTTGGTTATTGTACACCTTTTTCTGATCTTGTTTTACTTAAATGTGAAAATCACAATAAAGAGATATTGAAAATAAAAAAAAAACAACTAAGAGTTACCTTCATAAAAGTTGTGTGGAAGTAGCAAATAGATCATTGGAGCGCAATCATATCTGGATATCAAATAGACGATAAAAGCCGTGATGGAAACAAACCGATAGGTACAGTGGCATCTGGTGAATTAAAGAATACAATCATTGTGAACCTACAGGAGGAAATCTGGTTGGGGAACATGGCTGTTATCGGGTCTGATTTGGCAGTCTCAACAGGCAGCAGTCCAAACAGGGTATAACTAAACAGGATGCCTCAAATAGTGACCATCAAGCCACAATGGTTGCGGATAAGATCCTTTTTAGTTAGTCTGGCTGAAAAAAGACAAAAGTCCATCCAGTTTAACCATAGAAAAAGTTATAATCCTATACCCACAGTTGATCCAGAGGAAGGAAAAAAAAACCAGCAAAGCATGATCCAATTTGCACCTGCTGGTAAAAAAATTCCTTCCTGATCCCCCGAGAGGCAATCGGATATTCCCTGCATCAACTTTACGTATAAATGTTAGTATCCAGTTATATTCTGTGTATCTAAGAAACAATCCAGGCCTTTTTTGAAGCAATCCACTGAGCTGGCCAGAACCAACTCTTGAGGGAGTCTATTCCACATTTTCACAGCTCTCACTGTGAAGAAACCTTTCCATGTTTGGAGATTACATTTCTTTTCCTCCAAACGTAAAGAGTGCCTCCTTGTCCTCTGTGATGAACTCAGGGTGAATAACTCTACACCGAGTTCACTATATGAACCACTGATGTATTTATACATGTTGATCATATCCCCCCTTAATCTACTCTTCTCAAGAGAGAATACATTTAGTTCCTCTAATCTTTCCTCATAGCTGAGCTCCTCCATACCTCGTATCAGTTTAGTTGCCCTTCTCTGTACTTTCTCAAGTTCCCCAATGTTCTTTTTGTGAATTGGTGCCCAAAACTGAACTGCATATTCCAGATGAGGTTTTACTAATGATTTGTACAGGGGTAATATGATATCTCTCTCTCTGGAGTCTATACCTCTTTTAATACAAGAGAGGATTTTGCTCGCTTTAGAAACCGCAGCTTTGCATTGCATGCCATTATTAAGCTTGTGATCTACCAGAACCCCCAGATCCTTCTCCACCATTGATTCCCCCAGTTGTACCCCCCCTAGTATGTATGATGCATGCATATTCTTAGCCCCCAAGTGCATAACCTTACATTTATCAACATTAAACCTCATTTCCCTCATAGTTGCCCAATTAAACAGTGCATTGAGGTCGGCTTGTAAATTGAAGACATCCTGTAAGGACGTTATTCCACTGCACAGCTTGGTGTCATCTGCAAAGACTGAAATGGGATTT
Organism: Staurois parvus; assembly: GCF_062004578.1. Classification (NCBI taxonomy): domain Eukaryota; kingdom Metazoa; phylum Chordata; class Amphibia; order Anura; family Ranidae; genus Staurois; species Staurois parvus. The sequence continues at coordinate 1,402,058 of NW_028318087.1, forward strand.
ATAATCCCAGACCCTATATCATTTATAAATATATTAAAAAGTAAGGGTAACAACACTGAACCTTGGGGTACACCACTGATGACCCTAGACCATTCAGAGTATGAATCATTAACCACTACTCTTTGAATATGATCTTTTAGCCAGTTTTCTATCCATTTACATATGTATTTCTCCAAGCCCATAGACTTTACCTTACAAATTAGCCGTGTGTGGGGATCTGTGTCAAACCCTTTTGCAAAATCCAAGTATACCACATCCACCACCACCCTCTGTCCAAGGTTTTGCTCACCCCCTCATAAAAAGAAATCAGATTTGTTAGACAACTTCTGTCTTTCATGAATCCATGCTGTCTGTTGATTAAAATATTTTTTTCCAGCAAGAACTCATCTATGTGGTCTTTTATTAAACTCTCCAGTATCTTCCCAACTATAGAAGTTAAACTAACAGGTCTATAATTACTTGGTAAAGATTTTTACCCCTTTTTAAATATTGGCACCACATTGGCCTTATGCCAATCCAGTGGTACTATACCAGTCATTAAAGAGTCCCTAAAAATTAGAAACAATGGTTTTGAAATGACAGAGTTCAAGGGCCCGTGGGTGTATGCCATCCGGTCCAGGTGCTGTATTCACCTTTTTTCTGTCTAAATATTTTTGGATCATATCAATTGTGAGCCAATGTGGACCATCTGGAGCTGTGTCAATACCATGCCCATTATGGACAAGAGCTCCCCCATGCTCCTTTGTATACACAGAGCTGAAGAAGATATTAAAAAAATGTGCCTTCTCGTTGTCCCTAGTCACCCACTCTAGATTATTCTGAAATAGGGAGACTACAATCCAATCTCAATGGTTTGTGCAGCGGGGATCCTTGGTGAAATAAATAAGGAATAGAGCTAGATGAAAATCCCACTTACGTCCCGAGTGCCACCAGGGTTCAGGCGCATCGTGTCCACATACCAATGGGAGATTGGATCGACGCTGCCTCATGTGCAGGTGGCTATCACCATCTTGAGGCAAACAGCAACCACATGGACAGTCCAACGTTCTAGCTCCACATTAACGCCACATCACTCCTTCCGGGTTCAAAGCAAATCCAGACCTCCAGACCCGTGAGTCTTGATAAAGCCCATAGTCAAAGTAAACGGGCGAAATGCGTCAACAGTAGCTCCTGTATTATAATTCACCGGGACTTTGTCTCGATGTCAAGCTATCCATAATTCACCTGTCTGGCTAATAGTAGCAGAACCTGACTAGCCTTATCTAATGGAGGTCTGGATTTGTTTAACCACATTCCTGCCGCCCTATATAGATATATATAGCACAAAATCACGTATATATGCATGATTTTGCATTTCTAGGTAAGGGGCATGCGCAAGCCGCGGCTGTCAATCACCGGGCTCTGCCCATGATTACTCGCCGGTGCCCAGTGATTGCTGAGGATCTCCGACGGGGAGAACTGTTTGGTCGTGCACACTGCTTTGTATGGCACAGCCATGCAAAGCAGTGTGCGTACAGTGAAGCACACACACATACAGCACATAGTAAAACATCACTCAGCACACAGTTAACCCCTTCCTGACCAGTGTCATTAGTACAGTGTCAGTGCTCTTTATTAGCACTGATCACTGTATTGGTGTCACTAGGAATGTCAGTGATACCAACTCAGTTCCCCCCAGTGTCAGAATGCCAGCCGCAGTACCGCTATGATTGCTGCCATTACTAGTAAAAAAAAAAATTCCAGTATATATACCGCCATTTGTAAACACTATAACTTTCACATAAACCAATTAATTTACACGTATTGGGATTTTTATTTAGCAAAAACATGGAGCAGAATACATTTTGGCCTAAATTTATGATGAAATTAGATTTTTAAATTTTTTTTAGTGAACATGTTTAATATCAAAAAGTCAAAAATATTGTTTTTTTCTCAAATTTGTTGTGCTTTTTTATAGCGCAAATAATAAAAACCGCACAGGCGATCAAATACCACCGAAAGAAAGCTCAAAACGTGGGAAAAAAGGACTTAAATTTCATTCGGGTGCAGCTTTGCATGACCGCGCAATTGTCAGTTAAAGAAACACAGTGCTGTAACACAAAAAATGGCCTGGTCAGGAAGGGGGGGTAAATCCTCAGGAGGGCAAGTGGTTAAGTTTAACAAAAGGCAAAACTTTTTTTGTTTTAGATAGAATGGAGAGGGATTAGAACACCTGACAGTTTGTGATTGCTGTCTGTGTCCCCATTAAGGGAGATTCTTGCTCTATATTTGTCCTGTTTACCATTATCATTGAGAATAAAAGTAAAATAAAATCCTTCCCAAAGGAATTCCCTTAACCACTTTACCCCCCTTCCTGACCAGGCCATTTTTTGCGTTACAGCGCTGTGTTACTTTAACTGACTATTGCGTGGTCATGCAATGCTGCACCCAAATGAAATTTACGTCATTTTTTTCCCACGACTTCAGCTTTCTTTCAGTGGTATTTGATCTCCTTTGCGTTTTTTATTTTTTGCACTATAAAAAAAAGACCAACAATTTTGATAAAAAAACAATATTTTAGACTTTTTGCTATTAACCAATTGCCGCCCGGCCTATGGTCAAATGACGAACACTTTGTCCCTCCGGGAGGATGCTAAATGGCGTCCTTCCCAGATCGAGCTTTGCGTGTGCCCACAGGGCCACGCTGTAGCGAGATCTGTCACCGGATGTGTACCTCAGAAACAGCCGATGACAGATCTGTGTACCGGCCCTGTTGCCAATCACAGCAGGTCACATGACAGTTGTATACAATGGATGGCTTCCTTTCATGCCATCCATTGTATACAACTGTGTCTTGCTGTAAATGGAACAAGGGGAAAAAATGGTCCGATGGGCACACACTCCCTCCTTTCTCCTGCTCCAATGAGAAAAGTTCTTTCATTGATTGCACTGCTTGTAAATGCACTGACACTGTAACCTGTGAGTGGAAAATCCAGTGACTCTCTCCCATTCCCAGGTAAGTGATGTGACTAAAGCTAGGTTCACATTGGTGTGATTCGAGTTTGATCCGACTTTCAAGCAATTACGTAGTGCAACTTGGATTCTACTTTGAAGTTTGCATATTCTTTGGGGCTCAAATCACGCTCGAATCACACCAAAGTAGTACAGGAACCATTTCCAAAATTGTGCCATGCTAAGTTGCATTGAAGTGAAGGGGCATCATTGAAAACAATGTGATTTCCATTGTCACGCGATTTGGTGTGACTCAAGCTGCATCTGAAATTGCATTACTGTGAATGGAGCCTAAAGCTCTAGGAATTGTATTTTACCTAAACTTCAGATTTAACAGTGCATGAATCTACCTTACATTTAATTTAAGTACTGTATTTCATTTAAATAATTACTATGTCATTAACTGAGGGATTACATCTGTTTTTATTCAATAATGCAAGGAAACACATTATAACTGAGCTTTAACAGTAAAGTCTTAACACACTGCCAACATATTCTGAGATATGCAGGTACGCAATAGATTTCCTTGCTGTGTGCCTGCTATGGCAAGTGAGTCTTCCTATGTAACTCGGAGACCAATGCAATTACATACTGATTGCAGCCAATTAGCACATTGTCAATTCACTTCTTCTCTCGAATTGTTTGCACAAAGAGATATTAGCTTATCTATACTTGGGGGGGATCAAATGAGATGGCCCTTACTTCGCAACCATTAAAGCCAAATGTTCCTGCTAAACGGGAGTCTTGCAGCCGTTCTACAGTGTCTTCAGGGCTGCTGTTAGAAACCATAGGGCCCCATACAGCCAACCTGACAACACCCCCTAAAAAACATAGTTTACTATGCTTCAATTATGGTACTGATCACCTCTTGTGTTCAATGTATGGTGCACATGGAGGATGATGGGTGGAGTGGGGGACAATTACTGGAGCTGTACCCCTATATGGCTCTTATGGCAGCAGCTGAAAGCCAGAGGGAGGGAGAGGAGAGGAGAGGAAGCCAGCCTTCAACTGCTGCAGAGAGAGCCACACAGGTGATCGGTTCCAATAATTGCCCCCCCCCCCCCCACAGTGCTGATCACCCTTCCTGCCCACATCCAATTTACCCAGGCAACCTGGGCCCCTCTGCTGGCTTGGGCCTTGTACAGGAGGACTGGTGGTACCCCCTTATCCACGGCCCTGAGTTTCTTCAAATAGAAGAGGGGCTTCCCCATAGGAGATTCCTAGTCCCCAGGATAATTCACACTTACTTGACCTTGCAGGAAGTAAGTCTACATTGGAAAATAGCTTTCAAAGATTTACCCAATCTTGTTAGCTAGAACAGAATGACAAAGAAGGTGTAATACCCAAACCTCACACAAGGCTACTACAGCTCCCTATTTAGCAGTCGCTTGGTAGGTTTGGACATTCAGGTGCATCAACCTGCACCTCTCCTGGAACTCAGCAGTTACAAAATAAGGGGTTTCAAAGAATGTATCTCTGCTCTCATGATGACCTTAGCATCACTTGGCATTCACATTTAAAGTCTGCTCACACAGAGCGGCAATACCCTTTAGGCCCAGACTCCAGTCCACGGAACTCAAACCAGATAAAAAAAAGTCTTCTAAAAGCAGAACTAAACCTGTTGATTCAACTGTTTCTCAAAACTGTTATATTCAAGACATACCATGACTGATAACTGTCACAATTGCTTTTCCCGTCAAATGGCTGGTGTCATAACCGACCACATGCGCAGCCCCTTGGCAATTGTACTGTATGTAGTGCTACTCCCATAGGAGCCACAGGAATACTGTCCAGGTCCTCCCCAAATGCTCTGCTATGCAGCCAGGCACATAGGCTTATTTACACATCTCTCCAATAACCAGTCTATTGGTGTTGTTTTTGTTATTTATATTTCTGGAGAACGTGGATGGCGTTGAGGGAAGTGAGCGGGATACTCTAAAAAAAAAATAGGAACTATGTACAGTTGAGGACTCTATCTAATCTTCTAGGCAAGCTATGTTAGAGTCTGTGCTTTAAACAAACAGTGGACATCAGCTTCTATGCAGCTATAGTAGTAGTAACAAAGTAGAGCAGAGTCCTTTTAGGTAGGAAACCAGTGTTCTCTTTATCTAGACCCACAGCTGACTCCCTACCACCAGAGGGGGGTTATGTAGCACACAGTCTCTAAGATCCTTTAGTGTTGTGCCAAGGCCCAAAGCAGCTGGCCGCCTTCCTCCATGATACCAGAGCAGATCTCCAGTAGAGAGCCCCTCAGTCAGCTTTAGTAGAACCCTAAGTATTAGTACTCAGGCCCCCGGGTCGCCCACCTGAGGCCTAGGCAGAAATTACCTGGAAGGGCAGCGTGCTCTGTCCCAGGCTGGAACAATACTATGCAGGAAAGACCCAGTGTGCTCACTGAATATATACAGTTGCCCAGCAGGCCATGAGGGACAATCTCTCTGGGCTAGGCTGGGGCTGTATCAATATTCATGCTGCCATCTGCATAGCTCCATAGCTTGGATCCAGAAAACTCTCACTCCCTTTGATACAGTGTGTGTACACGAAACGCGTTAGAGAGGTGCCCCTAACTATTGCTAACACACCTCACGGCCCTTATGGACGGCCGGTGGCCATCTTGGATTTTTAAATGTAAGTGTGTGTTCATTTGCCTTTGATGTCACTTTTATTTTGAGTAATAAAATTACTACACTATTGGAGCCTTTCTTCTCTTGGGCTTGTTTTGTTCCTGCGAGCCCCCCTTTTGAAGGTGATTCCTGACCTGACGTATACATATGTGTATGATCCCCCTGGTGGCTGAGATCTGTGGAGCTGGAGACTGGTAACCTGTCCTAGATGTATGACACCTGGTGGTTGCTTCTGCCCTGATGACTTCATCCATTTGCAGCGTTTCCAGATCCTGAGCACCTAGGAGTAGGTCTTATATACTCCAATGCGCAAGTGATTGCGCTATCTGGTTAGTGCAATATATATCCATTTTTCACAGCCACAGGAATCACGGATGTTTACACTATATGGTTTCATTGACTTTACCACAATTGTCACTTGATGTACCTTTCCAGGATTTTCACATAAGACTGTTCTGTATGCTCTTCAGCATTGTCAAACACAATTTAAATTTTGCTTTATACGTTTAAATTACTATCACGATTATTTGTGATTACATATTGTCTTTATAGCGCTGCATACTTTATACTTATATACATCTCAAGTTTTCTGCATGCAGAGGGATCAACCAGCCTGGCAGAAGCTGATCACACTGAGCAGACCTAATTAGCAGAACAATGCATCACTGATTGCAGTGAGCCAGTTATGCTTTTACCTAACAATAAATTACAATCACACTGACGGCAGTGTGATAGCTAAATTAATCAAAACAGAACTAAAGCTATCTAACTAAACCTAGCACATTTATTTCATGGAGTGGCACTATCCTTCTAGATTGTAAGCTCCAAGGAGCAGGGCCCTCAAATCCCTCTTGTATTGAACTGTATTGTTACTGTATTGTCTCCCGTTATATTGTAAAGTGCTGAGCAAACTGTTGACGCTATATAAATCCTGCATAATAATAATAATTCTCACAATAGAAGAAAGGCAGGCTGCATTGACTTTACATTAAACTTGAAGATGAGGGTGAAGGGAATGCAGGATACCTGAAGGGTTACCTTTCCAGAACAGTCTCTGCACATCTTTTTAAACTCTCTGGGTCCCTCTCTCACTTGGCTAAGCTAGCCAGGCACTTATTTGACTTACATGACACACTGACAGTTGAGATTTATTCATTTATTTAATTGTTCAATCCAATTTTTATGTTGTAAGGCTGGAGAGCATGGAAAGTTTCCTGTGTGTAATTTCCACTCAGCTAGTCACTTACCATTCTTCTTCAGGGGAAAAGTTACAGCTTGATTGCTCTAAGTCAGAACGGGACTTCACTTGCAACCTTCAAGGTTTCCTTCTAGGAGGACATATTCTTACAGAATTCAAGATCCAAAGGCCTGTAAGAATGGCAGTCCTCTTAGAAGCATCCTCACCAGGCAAAAACCCAGCAGGGAAGAAATGTTTCAGAATGTTACAGAAACATTCAACACCTTCTCAGCCAGCTCACTAGGCCCCCCAAGCCTGCTCACTGGTTTGGTCTCTAAGCCTGGGTTCATACTGATGCGGTGCGGAATTCGCAGCGTTTTCTGTGCGAATTCCGCACCGCATCTGAATTGCACCTTGTTCATGTGAACTGCTGCGGGTGTGCATGTTAAGATAACAACACCCCGAAATCGGTCCGCAAGATGCAGTGCGATGTGCAGAATCGGATCGCATAAGTGTGAATACCCATGCAATACAATTCTAGCACGGACCAAAAAAAGGGTCCTGCACCTTTTTGGTGTGGATGCGGTGCGATTTGAGCCATACAAAATGTATGGCTCCAATCGCATCGCACACTATTCGCATGTGATTTGCACAGGAATGCGGTGCGGTTCCTGTGCGAATCACATGCTATATACAGCACCACATATGTGTGAACCCAGCCTAAATATCCATAACACAGAATGCCACCTCTCTAGCACACCCTGTTGGAGCAAGCTCATTAACTAGTTGCCGACTGCAGATAGCCGAATGCCGGCTGCACTGCGGCCGGACACAGCTGATCACGTGATGTGGTAAAAGGCCAATCACAGCGGCCTTTTACCACGTGATCAGCGGTGTCCAATGACACGCTGATCACAGGGAAATGCAAGTGCCGGTTCTCGGCTGCACTTTCCTCACGCTGTCAGATCGTGAGGAAAGTACTGCCGAGAACCGGCAGTTGTCAGAGCGCGGATCGGCACCGATCATCAGGGCACTGATGATCAGTGCCCTGATGATCGGTGCCCAGCAGTGCCACCCGCAAGTTCCGCCCACCTGTGCCCAGCAGTGCGCCCACTAGCTCCGCCCACCTGTGCCCAGCAGATCACCCACCTGTGCCCAGCAGTGCATCCACCTGTGCCCAGCAGTACACCCACCTGTGCCACTCTGCAGTGTCACACACCTGTGCCCAGAAGTGCCACCTACCTGTGCCCAGCAGTGCCACCCACCTGTGCCCACCAGTGCCACTCACCTGTGCCCACCCACCAGTGCTGCCCACCAGTGCCACCCACCAGTGCAGCCCAGCAGTGCTGCCAGTCAGTGCCACCAGTCAGTGCCCAGCGGTTGTGCCAGTCAGTGCCGCCAGTCAGTGCCCAGCAGTGATGCCAGTCAGTGCCGTCTATCAGTACCCATCATCAGTGTCACCTATCAGTGCCGCCTATCAGTGCTGCATATTAGTGCCGCCTATCCGTGACACCTCATTAGTGCTGTCTATCAGTGCCACCTCATTAGTACTGCCTATCAGTGCCCTTTAGTGCTGCCTATCAGTGCCCATCAGTGCTGCCTCATCAACGCACATCAGTGAAGGAGAAAAATTACCTGTTTGAAAAATTTTATAATAGAAACAAAGAAACTTTTTTTTTTTTTTCAAATTTTTTGCACTTTTTTTATTTATAGCTCAAAAAGTAAAGCACCCAGTGGCGATTAAATACCACCAAAAGAAAGATCTATTTGTGAGAAAAAAATGATCAAAATTTCATATAGGTACAATGTTGCATGACCGCGCAATTGTCAATCAAAGTGCAGCAGCGCTGAAAGCTGAAAATTGGCCTGGTAAATAAGGGGGTATAAGTGCCTGGTAGGCAAGTGGTTAAGGAAGTATCCGAGCCAACAGGAGCTGTAGGCAGGCAGCCCATTCAAGTCCATGACGCCACAGCAGCTGCATGTACACAGCCGCTCATTCTAATTAGATAGGCGTGTGGGTGCGGGTGAGTGGTCCCTAATGCAGACAGTGTCAAGAGCATGTGGCACACTCATGTCCCCCTAAAATTCATACCAGGCTCAGAGCAATTTTTATTATTCTTTCTGTTGGATGTACTACAGCAAAAGTGACGTTTGCAAGAAAAAGTGATACAGTTTAACTTGCCAGCAAATGAGCACACAGACTCCTCCAAATTTGCCCCAAAATACACATCAGACCCTTGGAGGAGGCCCATGTGTTTTTTTTTAATAAGAAGTTGTCAATGAAATGTAATTTGCTGGGAATTTTAAACACTTTTTTTCTTTGTAAATGTCAGTTTTGCCATAGCACTTTCAGTACATCACAAAGATGTGTTCCTTCGCAGGCAGGATTTAGACAGCCCCCCCCCCCCGACATGTTATTAAAAGGAATTGGGCTCTCTGTTTGTTCCCAACCTCTCTCTTGTAAACTTTAACTATCATTGGATATTATCAGTTCGGGCTACCCTTGCCCATAACTGACCTGTTTGATTTTGTGTTTCAAGAGACATTCTGTTTGATTGCCCGAATACCCAGATTTTAGATGCTTTTGATCTGTGATACTGTACTGTTATTCTATGCTGATATTTTGTTTATGGCCTCTGTAGCCCAAGTGACCTTTTGCCTTTATTGAAAATGAAAACATTTAACAATAAAAAAAGAATTGGGCATTTTAATTGTAGCAGTACCCCGTTAGGAGTTGCTGAGTTATTTTCAGTCTCTGTTGTCCTGGACCCCTTTCTGAAAGCCCAACCCCTGCTGACACCACAGGATTTTTTGACCTGAGTAAATTGAGTGAATTACCATCAGAAAGTAGACCCACACCAAATTAGGGTAAACTGATATGAGGGTTATATTAAACTTCAATGTAGACTTGGTTAAACTGTAAAAAATGGTATGGGTACGTGGAATGGCAATGATTACTCTTGGCAATTCTAAGAAAAGAAACAGCATGTCCAGCAGAATCTCAGTCATTGTTAGTAGGCCTGCTTTCAGAAGTTAACCCAATACCTTCAACCTCTGCAGTGTCAACCCCAGTGAGCAATGAAAACTAGCAACAAGAGAACTAGCTCATTTCTGATATAAAATAGCTCTTTTACCAGCATAGCCAATGTCCCTTTAAATGTAGTGAGGACTCATCTGCGCGCTTGCTGGGGCCCCGTTCATGCACAAGTAGGAAGTGATGTAGGTGGCATTTCCTTACAGGATCAACACAAGGGGAGGAAGAAAAAAGGACAAGTATTTCCCCTTAAATGGCACTTGAATTGGGTGTTGTCCCCTTTAATGCACTGAGAAAAGGTCATCTTTAGGCAAAAAAAGGTGTCAAATTGGCAATAAGGATTGTTGGCAGAGGACAATTCCACTCTGCGCTGTAGTAACTAATGGAAACGATGGTAAAAGTTCCTTTAGAAGGGTATGCCAATGGTTAAGGGAGCACTGATGTGATCTGGCCTGCAGAAAGCGTGTACTGCGGTCAGCTCTGATGATGGGACTGTGCTGCAAATGTGTTCAACAATAGCGGCTATGGGAAGTAGGCCGCAACACATATTAAGTGAGTGCAATGTCCACAACTGTGTGCAGTTAAAGTAGCAGGTATGAGGAGAATTTCAGTGTTTTCTTGCTTAACTGGTGTATGGGACTCTCTCACCAAATCGGTGGCTTCCAGCTGGTTCTGGCTGTCTCTCTCTTTCAGCGGATGGGGGCTCCCACAGGCTCTCTGGCCTCAGTTGCAGTGTCCCGTACGGTCACTGTGCTCCGGGTCACCTACTGGCAGACTGTATCGCTGAACAGGGTGGCAAGGCTAGTGGGCAGTGACTCCTACTGGCCTCTCCTCTCTCTGTCTCTGCAGCCTGGTCCGCTTATCTGGCAGTCAGCACAACTCTCTCTCTGCTTCTTCTCTCCAGCTCTCTCCCGTCTCGCTTCCTGTACCTGTTCCTCGGCTTCTACATGTATACGCCTCCGCCCAGTTCTTCCGGGAAAAATGTGTAGTCCCCCAATTAGCAGCCTTCTAAGAAAGTCCTGCAGTTCAGATCCATAAAGCTTTTACCAGAGTGTATGTCACTGAGTTGCAGGACACTGCCATTTTGTGTTGGTTTTCACATATTGCAAGTTGACATTACAGCAAGGGTGTTAACTTTAGGCATTTAATAAAACACTGCCCCTGGCTCAATGAAATTTAGTATATGTTCCCCAGGGCAGTACACATCCACCCCGTTTCTATTTTTTTACACCCCTTTTCCTTTTTGCCAAGAAAATTGGCCGTTTTGGTTTCCATTGATTTCAAAGGGATTTGGGTTCGGCACCTGAACATCTTTAAGGTTCGCCAAACCTTGCTTGGACCTATTCCAGTGCAGTTCAACTTAATCCTAGTAATGGCATATGGACTGTAAGTTCCTTTGAAGGAAAAAAATGTGCACGACTCACAACTTGTAAAACTCTTCTTTCAGACAGTTTTAAGTAAGAACTTAAATAAAAAATATAATAAAACAAGGTTTTATTTATGTATTTGATGAGACTGAATCGAGTAAATAAAGACATAACTGTGTGCAAAAAGGTAAATACTCAAATCGGCAACACTTTAAAAACCTTCATAGCTCATCAATTTAATAATAATCATAAAAAATAGCCCTAGAGCTGTTCCCCTCACTTGGCGAAGCCTATTATGTGTTACCCAACTGCTGCTTAAAGTGTTACTAATCCCACAACAGTAAACTCAGTCTGTATATGCAGTAAAGCATGCTTGTTATACTCACTGTGGAAACTAAGGGATTAATCCTTTGCATTGTGTAAAAACACTGTTTGATCCTGTCTTCTCTGATCCTCCCCTTCATCCAGTGTCCCCCTCTTATCTCCTGATAACACATATCATGTGGAGTCAATCTGCACATTCTCAATTTGGTGTGTATTGCTAGAGAGGTTTTTATTCTTGGGAGAGTGCATGTGATTAGCACAGGGTCAAGCAGCACTGTCCAGACAGAGGTCAGGAATCCTGTATCCTCCTACAGAAAAATTAAAACTCCTCCTACAAGCATTATCCAGAGCTTTTCTGGGCACTGGCTATGTTCTCTTTCGGAAAGACAGGGTAAAAAGGAAAGGTAGTGATGTCTGTCTCTATGTGAGAAGTGATCTCACAGCGAATGTGAAAAAGGACCTAGTTGATGGAGAGTGTGATGAGATTGAAGTATTATGGGTGGAATTGCAAATGGGGGTGCGTACTACAAAGGTAATCATTGGAGTGGAGACTCAGCTTCTTGCACAGATCGAAAGGGCTGCAAGGGCTAGGACAGTGATAATAATGGGAGAATTTAACTACCCAGAAATTGACTGGAGTAATGGTACTGCAGGAACAGTTAAAGGGCAAACATTTTTAAACCTACTACAGGACAATTTTATGGTACAGTTCATAGAGGCCCCAACTAGGAATGATGCTCTGCTGGACCTGGTAATCTCAAATCATGCAGAGCTTATTACGAATGTCTATATAAAAGAACATTTGAGTAGCAGTGACCATAACATGATTTCATTTATTGTTAGCTGTAAACAGCAAGCACATACAGGAAAAATAAAACAGCTCAATTTTAAGACAGCTAATTTTCCAAGGCTGAGAGCTGCTCTCCAAGACTTAGGCTGGGAGGGAATATTGGCATCAATGAACACAACACAGAAATGGGAGTTCTTCAAAAAGACTGTATGTGAACACACTGCAAAATATATTCCCATGGGCAACAAGTTTAAAAGGCTAAAAATCAAACCTATGTGGCTTACGGCCAAAGTTAAAAAAGCTAATAAGAAAAGAACTTTTATTAAGTATAAAAATGAAGGAACGCTATCATCATTTAATCATTGCAAAGAATATAACAGAATATGCAAAAAGGAAATAAAGGCCACAAAAATTGAAAATGAACGACAGATTACAAAAGATAGCAGGACCAACCGCCAAAAATTCTTCAAATATATTAGTAGTAAAAAGGTCCGGTTCAAGCATGTTGGCCCTTTACAAAATAATCTAGAGTGGGTGACTGGGAACAAAGAGAAGGCAAATTTATTTAATTGGTATGGGATCCTCCTGCGCTCATGGGAATAACTAACACAATACAGCTGCTGTCACTTTAACTAATACCAATAAGTGCAAGAAATAAACATAAAATTAGTGAAGCGCTTGTATCTCATGAATACAATCATGTGTCTCCATAAAGTATAATAGTAAATCAAAGTGACCACTATATATATTAAAAATATGTGAACTCCCTCTAGTGGATAGAAAAAATAATGTCAACCGAAATGACTATAATAGCTAAATATCACACATTAAGAACCTAAATATGTAGTGCATAAATCAGATATACTAAACAAAGTATATATACATGAAAACAGAATAATTGGCCACATACAATGGTGTCTAAATCAAACATAACTAATATATGCCATAAGTGAAAAAGACAATATCAAAGGTGAAAAAATATTCCATGCATGTGACTGTGCTTTAAGCTGGAACACACACGTGATCTCCACTTCTAAGTGCAAGTACTCTCCTTCAAATGGCAGCAATGCCTGCTCACCTCCCTTCCTCGACCCACACAGGGCCTCAAAGCAGTTACCACCTCAGTGGTGTATTCCTCTGGCAGACTCCTTAATCCTCCTCCTCTCTTATGCAACTCATAAAAAGACAAGAAAGCCTTCCATAGTGTAGTAAGTTTTAATAGGCAAAGTAAAAAGTGACAAAGTAAACCACTCACATGCTCCTTTCCATAAACAAGCGTTTTTCCCAGCCTGTGGGTAGATATGCATGCACCTGGGGGAATCCAATATGGCCACTGCGTCCGGACATACGTCACCAGGAAGTAGACAAACCGACGCGTTGCGTCACGTGCATCGTGACTTCATCGGAAGTCACGATGCACGTGACGCAACGCGTCGGTTTGTCTACTTCCTGGTGACGTATGTCCGGACGCAGTGGCCATATTGGATTCCCCCAGGTGCATGCATATCTACCCACAGGCTGGGAAAAACGCTTGTTTATGGAAAGGAGCATGTGAGTGGTTTACTTTGTCACTTTTTACTTTGCCTATTAAAACTTACTACACTATGGAAGGCTTTCTTGTCTTTTTATGAGTTGCATAAGAGAGGAGGAGGATTAAGGAGTCTGCCAGAGGAATACACCACTGAGGTGGTAACTGCTTTGAGGCCCTGTGTGGGTCGAGGAAGGGAGGTGAGCAGGCATTGCTGCCATTTGAAGGAGAGTACTTGCACTTAGAAGTGGAGATCACGTGTGTGTTCCAGCTTAAAGCACAGTCACATGCATGGAATATTTTTTCACCTTTGATATTGTCTTTTTCACTTATGGCATATATTAGTTATGTTTGATTTAGACACCATTGTATGTGGCCAATTATTCTGTTTTCATGTATATATACTTTGTTTAGTATATCTGATTTATGCACTACATATTTAGGTTCTTAATGTGTGATATTTAGCTATTATAGTCATTTCGGTTGACATTATTTTTTCTATCCACTAGAGGGAGTTCACATATTTTTAATATATATAGTGGTCACTTTGATTTACTATTATACTTTATGGAGACACATGATTGTATTCATGAGATACAAGCGCTTCACTAATTTTATGTTTATTTCTTAAATTTATTTAATACCTTCTTCAGATCTGTGTATACAAAGGAGCATGGGGGAGCTCTTGTCCATAATGAGCATGGTATTGACCAGATGGTCCACATTGGCTCACAATTGATATGATCCAAAAATATTTAGACATAATAAAGGTGAATAAAGCACCTGGACCGGATGGACCTTAAAGAATTGAACTCTGTCATTTCAAAGCCATTGTTTCTAATTTTTAGGGATTCTTTAATGACTGGCATAGCGCCACTGGATTGCCATAAGGCCAATGTGGTGCCAGTATTTAAAAAGGGGTCAAAATCTTTACCAAGTAATTATAGACATGTTAGTTTAACATCTATAGTTGGGAAGATACTGGAGAGTTTAATAAAAGACCACATACTGTAGATGAGTTCTTGCTGGAAAAAAATATTTTAAGCAACAGACAGCATGGATTCATGAAAGACAGAATTTGTCAAACAAATCTGATTTCTTTTTATGAGGGGGTGAGCAAAACCTTGGACAGAGGGGTGGCGGTGGACGTGGTATACTTGGATTTTGAAAAAGCGTTTGACACAGTTCCTCACACACGGCTAATGTGTAAGGTAAAATCTACGGGCTTGGAAAAATCTGTATGTAAATGGATAGAAAACTGGCTAAAAGATCATATTCAAAGAGTAGTGGTTAATGATTCATACTCTGAATGGTCTAGGGTTGTCAGTGGTGTACCCCAAGGTTCAGTGTTAGGACCTTTACTTTTTAATGTATTTATAAATGATATAGGGTCTGGGATTAAAAATCCCATTTCAGTCTTTGCAGATTACACCAAGCTGTGCAGTGGAATAACGTCCTTACAGGATTTGTCCAATTTACTAACCGACCTCAATGCACTGATAAATTGGGCAACTATGTGGCACATGAAGTTTAATGTTGATAAATGTAAGGTTATGCACTTGGGGGCTAAGAATATGCATGCATCATACATACTAGGGGGGGGTACAACTGTGGGAATCAATGGTGGAGAAGGATCTGGGGGTTCTGGTAGATCACAAGCTTAATAATGGCATGCAAGGCTAAGCTGCGGTTTCTAAAGCGAGAAAAATCCTCTCTTGTATTGAAAGAGGTATAGACTCCAGAGAGAGGGATATCATGTTACCCCTGTACAAATCATTAGTAAGACCTCATCTGGAATATGCAGTTCAGTTTTGGGCACCAATTCACAAAAAGAACATTGGAGAACTGGAGAAAGTACAAAGAAGGGCAACCAAACTGCTACGAGGCATGGAGGAGCTCAGCTATGAGGAAAGATTAGAAGAACTGAATTTATTCTCTCTTGAGAAGAGGAGATTAAGGGGGGATATGATCAACATGTATAAATACATCAGTGGTTCATATATGTTATTTAACCTGAGGTCATCACAGAGGACAAAGGGGCACTCTTTACGTCTGGAGGAAAAAAAATGTAATCTCCAAACACGGAAAGGTTTCTTCACAGTAAGAGTTGTGAAAATGTGGAATAGACTCCTTCAAGAGTTGGTTCTGGCCAGCTCAGTGGATTGCTTTAAAAAGGGCCTGGATTCTCTCTTAGATACACAGAATATAACTGGATACTAACATTTATAGGTAAAGTTGATCCAGGGAATATCCGATTGCCTCTCGGGGGGATCAAGAAGGAATTTTTTTCCCTGCAGGAGCAAATTGAAACATGCTTTGCTGTTTTTTTTGCCTTCCCCTGGATCAACTGTGGGTGTAGGATTATAACTTTTTTGTTTTTTTATGGTTGAACTGGATGGACTTTTGTCTTTTTTCAGCCAGACTAACTATGTAACAACAACATTACTTTTTTTGATACTCATATATATTTCAGTAAAGCTTCTCTGGGAAGAGAAGTTATATAAATGAAAGCATCTCCTGCATCTCTTCTACTGGTGCTGCAGACCATATACTGTATACTGTACTTTCTATACATACACTTCAATCTAGTGGTTGAAGGGGACAAGTACAACCATGTATGTAAGATGGCTTGCAGGCAAAGCCAGGTTTTGTGTATTTACGTATGACATAGATCTGCCAATTAGATGGTTAAATGAAAAAGCAGACACAGTAATAATGGGATTGCTTTGTGAATGTCTCATCATGTGTGCAAAAGTATCATAATATCCATAATGCTTGTAATTTGTTTAATGACAGTTCCTATTTGTTGCCTTTGGCTGGGCACATTTTTAAGAGAAAATCCCCCTATGAATATTTGACCATAAGAGTTAAAGAATATTTGGCGGATAGAGTAAATAGCTTAACACTATAGGTTGAGAACATTCAACCAGAAGAGGTGTTTGGCTGAACAATTTAGTTCAGCTCTGAGGAAGGGGACACGTCCCTGAAACGTGTTAGTAGGCCGACCTCACCACCATTCGTGTACTATGCCGTTACGTTGGGCCATCTCAATGGTTTTACAGGGTTTTACATGCATCTCTTTTGTGAGTATGATTTTTGTTTTTAATTTTCTAATATGCCTTGGATAACGCACTAGATGTTTGCGTCCCTGTGTGCTTTTTTTTCCAGTGTTTGGTTAATCCCCCAGTCAGAGGAGGGCTGCACCGCTAAGACCTGGTTCCGAGGCCAATAGCATGTTTGATTCCCTGGTCTGTCTCCCAGAATTCACCTCTTTGACGTGCTGGAGAGGTTGTTCTTTTAGTCCTAACAACCAGTGACTCATCCATGCCTGGCACATTCAGCTGGTAATCAATGATTCCTGGATGACCGGCAATTGTAAACCAAAGAGATAGTTACACAAAAAAAGTGTAGAGTCCTCCAAAATATTCAGAACAGGATTTTCAGGTGTGGGATGGATTTTAAGGGTGAACCCCAAGCACAAAAATAGAAAAAAAATTGTGCCCCCCCCCCGAAAAAAAATCCAGACCAGTACCTCATCCAAGCATGCAGTCTGGCTGGCCAGGGAAAAGGAGTAGATGAGTTTGTGCCCTCCTCCATCCTCCTAAACCATACCAGACCACATGCCTTCAACATGGGGGGGGGTACTTTGCACAGGGATTGTAGAGGTCTGCATTTGAGGGGCTTATTGGGATCCTAAAGCCCTCTTCAAAAATAAGAGGTCTCCCAGATCCCCCAATCCCCTGCGTGAATGAGTAAACAGTACCCCTATGTATTTGCAAAAAAAAGTCTATAGCAAATACACACAGTTCACAGTTTTTGCCAAGTCCTCTAACAAAAAAAGGTGTCCCACATCACATTGTCCATCAATGCAGATCCACAAAGTTACATAGTTAGATTGAAAACACACAACACACACACACACACACACACACATAGAAAACCTCCATATACATACACTATCCTATACCCACAGTTGATTCAGATCAAAGAAAATCAATAAAGCATTGTCCAGCTCCCTGCAATGAGGTATAAAAATTCCTACCTAATCCCCGATGAGGCAATCACAATGCCCGATAGCTGCCAGCCTGCCGGCCAGAAAAAAAAACGATACCCACCGACATGTCAGAACCCATCACTTGACTCCCACCAAATGACATACCCCGGTCCCCAGCACTGCAGGAGGTGACTTTATTGACCATGTGTGCACATGATATGACCATTTGATCATTGACATCACTGGGATCTCCATGACGTAATTGATCTTTCACCTGGGAAACCCTGACTGACAACCAAATGTGTGAGGCAGGGATAAGACACTAGGGGGTTTATTTACTAAAGCTGGAGAGTCCAAAATCAGACTCCCTTCTGCATAGAAACCAATCAGCTTCTAACCTCAGCTTGTTCAATGAAGCTTTGGCAATGAAACCTGGAAGCTGATTGGTTTCTATGCAGAAGGGAGTCTGATTTTGGACTTTCCAGCTTTAGTAAATAAACCCCTAGGTGTTAGGTGAATCCTGGCTCCCTAACAGTCAGGAGCCTTGAGCAGGATGCTGCCACATTTAGCAATATTATTAATACAGATGCCAAATGCTTAATTTAACACTGCAGCTGGAGGTTTGCTTGGCTGCACAACTATTCGTTCAGCCATTCACATAGAAATCTCCATAGACTGTTTACACTGTGCAGAGGTCTCCCTCATAATATTTCCCCTTCTGGTCAAATGTTCTTAATCTAAAGTGTTAGACCTTTTCTCTTTTGGGGGAATACTCTGTAAAGTGGTTGTAAACCTCAGACATGAAATATGCACAAAGCATATCCGTCTATAGTGTGTACTTGTCACCATCCAGAGCACTAAGTGTCATTTCTGTCTGCTGCTTTGTTCCTCTGCTATCAGCATGAGTCGCTTCTGACAGGCTCTCCTGACCTCAAGAGAAAAATGGTGACAGGGGAGGGACTTCCAGTAGATTGATAGTCTCAGCAGTGTTCCTGCGAGCTGTGTGGAAGGGGGGGATGTGTCTCTTCCTTCTACAATATATTTTAAGCGCTGCGCACATTGACAGAGCTATATACTGTAAGTACCTGTAATAAATAAATAAATAATAATTAGCTCCCATAGCTGTCCTCACTGAGCTCTGCAGAGTATAATTTCAACTCTCTGCTCCCTGTTTTCTGAACTCTCAGACAAGCTTTATAAATTCAGCACTTTGATCAGATGTAGAGAAGAGGAGACTGCAGATAAACAGGTACAGCTTCTGCAGGAGAATTTTTTTCATCTCTGTGTATCACCTGCGGCCAATCACTTCACTGGGTATATGTAAGGGTTTACAACCACTTTAACTCTTATGATCAAATATTTTTATGGCTATTTGCTCATAGAATCAAATGATAATGAAATGTCACTTTCTCCCAGTGAAAGACAATAAATACAGACTGACATTACATACATACAGTGCCTTGAAAAAGTATTCATACCCCTTGAAATTTTCCACAATTTGTCATGTTACAACCAAAAACGTAAATGTATTTTATTGGGATTTTATGTGATAGACCAACACAAAGTAGCACATAATTGTGAAGTGGAAGAAAAATGATAAATGATTTTCAACATATTTTATAAATAAATATCTGAAAAGTGTGGACTGCATTTGTATTTAGCCCCTTCTACTCTGATACCCCTAACTAAAATCTAGTGGAACCTAATTAGTAAATAGAGTCCACCTATGTGTAATTTAATCACAGTATAAATACAGCTGTTCTGTGAAGCCCCCAGAGGTTTGTTAGAGAACATTAGTGAACAAACAGCATCATGAAGGCCAAGGAACACACCAGACAGGTCAGGGATAAAGTTGTGGATAAGTTTAAAGCAGGGTAAGGTTATAAAAAAAATATCCCAAGTTTTGAACATCTCACGGAGCACTGTTCAATCCATCATCCACCTAACCTGACAGACCGGGCAAGGAGAGCATTAATCAGAGATTCAGCCAAGCAACCCATGATAACTCTAGAGGAGCTGCAGAGATCCAACGCTCAGGTGGGAGAATCTGTCCACAGGACAACTCCACAAATCTCATGCACTCCAGAAATCTGGCCTTTATGGAAGAGTGGCAAGAAAAAAGCCATTGTTGAAAAAAACCCATAAAAAGTTTGCAGTTTGCGAGAAGCCATGTGGGGGACACAGCAAACATGCGGAAGAAGGTGCTCTGGTCAGATTAGACCAAAATGTAACTTTTTGGCCTAAAAGCAACATGCTATGTGTTGCAGAAAACTAACACTGCACATCACCCTGAACACACCATACCCACTGTGAAACATGGTGGTGGCCGCATCATGTTGTGGGAATGCATTTCTTTAGCAGGGACAGGGAAGCTGCTCAGAGTTGATGGGAAGATGGATGGAGCCAAATAGAGGGCAATCTTAGAAGAAACCCTGTTAGAGTCTGCAAAAGACTTGAGACTGAGGTGGAGGTTTACCTTTCAGCATGACAACGACCCTAAACATACAGGCAGAGATACAATGGAATGGTTTAGATCAAAGCATATTCGTGTGTTAGAATGGCCCAGTCAAAGTCCAGACCTAAATCCAATTGAGAATCTGTGGCAAGACATGAAAATTGCTGTTCACAGACGCTTTCCATCCAATCTTACAGAGCTTGAGATTTTTGCAAAGAAGAATGCACAAAAATGTCACTCTGCAGCTGTAATTGCAGAGAAAGGTGGTTCTAGAAAGTATTGACACCGCGTGGCTGAATACAAATGCACGCCACACTTTTCAGATATTTATTTGTAAAAAAGTTTGAAAACCATTTATTTTCCTTCCACTTCACAATTACAGTGGGGCAAAAAAGTATTTAGTCAGCCACCAATTGTGCAAGTTCTCCCACTTAAGATGAGAGAGGCCTGTAATTGGCATCATAGGTAGACCTCAACTATGAGAGACAAAATGAGAAAAAAAATCCAGACAATCACATTGGCTGATTTGGAAAGAATTTATTTGCAAATTATGGTGGAAAATAAGTATTTGGTCACCTACAAACAAGCAAGATTTCTGGCTCTCACAGACCTGTACCTTCTTCTTTAAGATGCTCCTCTGTCCTGCACTCATTAACTGTATCAATGGCACCTGTTTGAACTTGTTATCAGTATAAAAGACACCTGTCCACAACCTCAAACAGTCACACTCCAAAGAGCTGTCGAAGGACACCAGAAACAAAATTGTAGACCTGCACCAGGCTGGGAAGACTGAATCTGCAATAGGCAAGCAGCTTGGTGTGAACAAATCAACTGTGGGAGCAATAATTAGAAAATGGAAGACATACAAGACCACTGATAATCTCCCTCGATCTGGGGCTCCATATAAGATCTCACCCCGTGGGGTCAAAATGATCACAAGAACGGTGAGCAAAAATCCCGTGTCCCCCTGCTTAAGCCAGTACATGTCCGGGCCCATCTGAAGTTTGCTAGAGAGCATTTGGATGATCCAGAAGATCCAAATTCATCTGTCATATGGACAGATGAAACCAAAATAGAACTGTTTGGTAGAAACACAACTCGTCGTTGCCAACAAAGGATATATAACAAAGTATTGAGATGAACTTTTCATATTGACCAAATACTTATTTTTCACCATAATTTTCAATAAATTCTTTCCAAATCAGCCAATGTGATTGTCTGGATTTTTTTTCTCATTTTGTCTCTCATAGTTGAGGTCTACCTATGATGCCAATTACAGGCCTCTCTCATCTTTTTAAGTGGGAAAACTTGCACAATTGGTGGCTGACTAAATATTTTTTTGCCCCACTGTATGTGCCACTTTGTGTTGGTCTATCACATAAAATCCCAATAAAATACATTAAGTTTTTGGTTGTAACATTTTATTATTATTATTATAATTAATATACAGTATTTATATAGCGCCAAAAGGTTTGCTCAGTGCTGTACATTATAGTGGGGGACAGTACATGAGACAGTACAGTAACAAAACAATACTCGAGGGGTTCGAGGGCCCTGCTCTTTCGAGCTAACATGACAAAAAGTGGAAAATTTCAAGGAGTATGAATACTTTTTCAAGGCTGTTAGAAGCTTTCCATATCCTAATTGCTAATATCTGCTTAATAACAGTACTAACATATGTATGAATATGTATGAGTGTGTTGGATCTTAATAGAATAATTGAGTTGTTATATTTTTATTTGTTCTAGATTGGGAAAAGTGAGATAAACATACTATTGTTAGTCTGTGTGAATACATATGTATATATCTTTTTCTCTGCATTCAAGCAACATGTGGCAGTAATTAGTCATGAATTGGTTAGCTAGCTTTATCTCCCCCATCTTCCCCCATCTCTGTGGGTAGGAGCTAAAGTTTCACTAATAAGAGAATTGTAAGAATCTATTTCATACATGTTAAGCATACACATTTTATACTGTAATATTTCTTGATTAGGATATTTATATATGATATAACGTTTTATATTAAGATTAATTTTGGGAGATTGTGTATATATATATATATATATATATATATATATATATATATATATATTAGTATAAATGTGTATCACATCCCATTCCCTCTGACTGATGCAATGTCCGTTTAGTTTTGATTAGAGGTCTCAAGGATTACATTTCAGACTCTCTCCTAGGGGAGGGGAGAAGACTAAAGGTTTGCTCTATACATCTGTTGCCAAATATCATTGTAGGACTATAAGAGACAGAAAGGAAAACCAGCCCACTTTTAGGAGAAGGTGAGGGCTGAATTGCTCCTTATAGAGCAGAACAAAGAATTTTTGGTGGCACACTTTTTTTTTAGAAGCTGGGCTAAGGAGCCTACAGATTCACACTACACAAACACAATTTTACATACAATTTTTTATCTCAAGAACATAACTATATTTTTTGGACATTATCTAAACATTATGTATACCAATATTTTATTTCTAATTTTATGCAATATTATTATTAAATCAATTTTTGAGTTTATGCAAGAGCTGGAAGGACTTTCTATTTTGGACTTTTCTCACCACTACAAATTAACAAAATATCAAGACAATCCGGTATTTTACAAAGGTGCTGTATTATAAACATTAAAGGTATTATTTGTTACTTTTTCACGACTGATGAGAAATTTGCAAAGCAGTTTTCTACACATAGACCCCTAAGAGTCATTAAGGCTGTTAGTCTCTATTTTTTGTTAAAGTGAATAATATAGATACATATGCTGCTCTCTGGAGTTTTAATTTTATTTAACTGTCATTGTAGAGCCAGGCATTGCCTTCAACACAGGAGTTCTCTGCTGACAGTCTGTGATCAGTCAAGTGACAACCCGATCATGGCTATACGATGCCTATAAAGGGGGTGGTCAGGATGATGGCAATATGGTAATGTTTCCATAACCAAAGCAAACAAATTGCATTGAAATTGCTGATTTTCTAGAAGGCATATGAAGAATCACAATGCATGAAACGGTGATATGGGAAAGATAATCCAAATTATAGAGAACAAAGATTGTTAATACTGAATGGGAGGAAACTCAAGAAGAACAGAACCATGGCTTTTGTGATTTGTTTTCAAGCATGAAGAAGCAGGAAAGCTGGGTTTTGATTACTGCTAAGAAGTAGATTAATTGGAAAACACAAATCCCAATGCTAAGCTCTTTAAACTGTGTGGCCAATGCATTAGAAATTACTTTAGTTCTGACACAGCGGATCATGGAGAATTTTTGTACAGAGGATTTACGCACTTTAGAGGGTACCATTCATAAAATGAATTTACTGTTTTGTAGTCTTCGGTCAAGCTACAGTGGACACAAATGGTTCACCCCTATCATAAAGAACCAGATCAATAATTATCTACTGAAAAGTGGAATACATGAACTCAGCGGTGAATCTTGTATATTTAGTTGAAACCCAAAAGCAGAACATGTATTATATTGCAGCTTAGCAATTCTAAGATGTGGTCGCTGAATTCGGTTTCTTTTTTAGGCTTGCTTTCTTTTTTTTTCACCTGGTGATCTGGCCAGTAAATCAGTAGTTTTTCAAAAGAACAAGCTCTCTTGCAGATATAGCAGTTAGAGGGATGAGCTAAACCACTGACAGGAGTGCTTACAATTGTCAGGTTATATTATGTATGTAAAACCTTTAGCGCAAAAGAAAGAAATATGTTTGCTATAACTACTTATAAAGTGTATCTGTTAGGACTCGTTCACACCATGGTGCAGAGACCTCAGTTTTTCTGTACTCGTTCTGCAAGGGAACAACAAAATCAATTGTTCTCTATGTACCCTGTTCACACCACAGCACTATTATCACGTGCAGATTTTTTCTGCACAGGAATCTGTAACATATGGAAAACTAATTGAAGTGGGCATGAAATCTGCACGTCAATTTCCATCAATTTTTCTGCATGTATGGTGTGAATGAGGCCTTAGTGTATCTAAATCTGCTAGTACATCTAATACTCCCATCCCACTAGACCGGGGTTGGCCAACCATCAATCACGGTCTGTCAACAGGCACCTGTGCTGCCAACCCCCACTTTTAGTTGTTGGTCCCTCTCCCCCCAGCCTCCTCCACTACTGCTGGCATTCTCAGTGCACAGCAGAGAGCAGAAGACAGCAGGGCTCAGGACGGAGGTTGAGAGGAGGAGCTGGCCAAACTAACTTTTCATATGAACCTGTGGGTGATTGGTTGCTAGGTCAGTCCTAGAGGACAATGCTATGGGAAGGGCAACCCCCATAGCAATGTTCTCTACCATCCTGCATTACACCCTCCCCCCCACAGTAGTGTCCTCTGCCCCCCCTTTCCCCCATAGCAGTGACCTGTGGCCCCCTTCCCCCCAGCAATGTCCTCTGCCCCCCTTTCCTACATAGCAGTGACCTCTAGCCCCCCTTCGCCTCCACCAACAGTGTCCCTCCCCCCTTCCCTCCCATGGACAGGTATTTTAAAAATGTGAATTCCCAGCAAGTGGCTGAGGATTGGGATTTTTCTGGAGCCCCCCCACCCCACTATACTGGTGCCCCAAGGCAGCTGCCTAAGCAGCCTTATGCTGGCACCCTGTATATGGCTGCTTAGACAGCTGCCTTAGGGCACCAAGATAGCTGGGGGGCAGAAAAATCCCAATCCCCAGCCACATGCTGGGAGTTCAGATTTTTAAAATACCTGCTTTCTGTCTATCCCCTTTATTGTTCTCCTGGAGCAGCTAAAAGCTAGCATCTCCTCCTCGCTCTCTCACCGTCGTACAGCTGCTGCAGGAGGAAAGTCCAGGGGATTGGTTCTAGTAAACGCCTCCCCCGCTGCCCCTACCGTCCTTGTTACTCCTTTTTTCTGCTGTCTGTCCCTTCCCCCAAGTGCTTCCCTTTCAACAGGGCTCCTAAAAACTTTTGAAAGTATTAAAAAATAATGTAAAAATAAAAACTACTGACACCATCCACTGCCCTACTGACACCAACCTCTGCCCTACTGACACTGTCCACTGCTCTACTGACACCATTCTCTGCTCTACTGACACCATACACTGCTCTACTGACTGACAACAATCTCTGTCCTACTGACACTGTCCACTGCTCTATTGACTGACACCAACCTCTGCCCTACTAACACCGTCCACTGCCCTGCTGACTGACACCATCCACTGCTCTACTGACTGACAACAACCTCTGCCCTACTGATATTTGCCACTGCCCTACTAAATGACACCATCCACTGCTCTACTGACACCATCCACTGCTCTACTGACTGACAACAACCTTTGCCCTACTGACTGACACTGTACATTTTTAAGGTAGGCTAAGTTTGTATTTTTACAGTGACATTTGTTTTAATATATTTTTCTACATTTTCCTTGCTATGTAGAGCTGAACCCCGGTGATCCTTGATCTCTTTCATGTTGTTCAGGTAAATCTCCACCTCTCAAAGGTTGCCTACACCTGCCCTAGACTAACAATGCTGTTTTCAAAGGTGACCCTGTGCTCCTTCATCGAGAGTGGGGGCGCTCTAATATAGGAGGTTTCTTACTGGCCAGAACACCAGGTGAAAACAGAGGGGAAAAAGCCTACAAAAAGAAAACAGATGCAGCCACCACATCTAATGATTGGTAAGCTGCAATATAATACATTATTGGTTTAGCGTTTATTACCATCTAAATTATTAGTTTTTGAAAGACAGGATCTTTTTTATAGTATCATTATATGTGTGTTGTAGGGTTATCGTATACATATTTACTGTATATATAATTATTGTCATATCTTTTTTTATGATATGTGCATAGTTTTTTTTAATGTTATTATCACTGTTTATAGACATGCTGATGTCTCTTAATCAGTATGTCACAAGTGACTCTACAATACCTTAACTATTTAAATACTATAGGGGCAGCTGAGTACTAAGGTGAAAATGAATTGCTTACTAAAACTGGAGCACTCAGAATCTGGTGCATCTGTACATGATAGCCAATCAGCTTATAACTTCAGCTTGTTGAATTAAGCTTTGACAATAAAACCTGGGAGGTGATTGGTTTCTATGCACAGCTATACCAGATTTTGCACCTTGCAGTTTTAATAAATAACCCCCAAAGTGTATCTAATGCCAAAAACAAACATGTAATATATCATTGCCCAGGGCCGTCTTAATAGCATCATGGGCCCCTGGGGAAAATAATGTACTGCCTGCCCCAATTTACCAATTTACGCACATACGCTCAAGAATTAAATTATAAATAGTTGATAGAATTAAACATATATTTATTAGCACTTTCAATAAAAATCATATTAAACAGTAAGAAAACATGCCATAAATCAAGGACTAATCAACACAAAGGCTACTGTACAGGGGAAGGGGGAGGCAGAAAGGCATAGTACAAGGGGAGTCAGGAGGGCACAAAACTGAGATCATGAGGTCACAGTCCATGTTCTGGGATGCTTCCCCGGGCCATCCCGGGACAGCTTAGTAAAAAAGCGTGATTGTCCCAGCAAATCCAGGACAATTGCCAAGTATATTATAATGCAAGATTATCCTGGGGCACCCATGCACCTTGGACCCCTGGGCATTGCCCATGTATTAAGACAGCCCTGTCACAGTCTAACAATTCTTAAATGCAGTAGCTGCATTCATTTTCTGTGCTTAGCTTTTTTTTTCCTTTATTTTCACCTGGTGGTCCACCCAGTAGCACACTTTCTGTCCAAAGGTTGCTCCTCTATCTGAGGAGCCATACAGACAAACTTGCATAGCAGCATTGTCTGGAGAAGAGAGAGAACAATGTTAGATGGACAAGTAGATTTAGATGGACTATACATAAGGCACTAACAAATTAAAGCCAACCTAATACTTTTTAAGCACACACAGAAAATGTTTTTCCTCTTGGTATAAAAATTTTAACTATATGAATAAACACTGACCATTATAAGCATCCCTGTTAGTCCTAAATGCTTTGCGTCAACCATCTAACTTCCACTTTTGTGTGGTCTGCTAAAGGAATTTGAAAATAACAGCAGGATTAATAGATCCAGCTATGCCTAGGAAGTTGAAAAATAACAGCAGGATCAGCAGGTCCAGGCAACTGTCAAAATACCCAAACAGTGGCTGCATCTGATTGGATGCAGCTGGTTTTCATCTGACAATTTTGCACCCAGCTTCCTCTCGGCTTTGTACTAACAGAAAGTGCAGTAGTGTCACTTGGGACATCACTACCCTACACCGGGATGGCTTTTCACATGATGTGTGCCCATTTAATCAAAGAACATTTGTGAGATCAAGACCTGAAGAGCAAGACCTGGTTTGCTATCGGCATTCTAATTCATCCACAGGGTGTTCAATAGGGTTTAGGTCTGGGTTGGATGCCCAAATATAGTAACCTAAAGAAACCAATGAAATATGCGGTTCCTTGAATCAACTGATTTTTAACTTAAAAGAGAAGTTGGGGGCTTACAAAGAAAAATGTATACTCACCAAGGTGTCCCCCCGCCACCTCTGCACTGAGAACTGAGCAATCAAACACCGCTGTTCTCCCCTCCATTTGAGACTGTCAGTCACCGGCTCTCTGCTCTTCCCCTCCAGTGCTCACTGGAGTATCGGCTGTGAGAGTGGGAGCAACTGGTTCAGGCTCTCAGAGGAGTAGCTGAGAGGCTGAGCCAGCTGCCGGCCCAGGTATCTGGGTGGATCCTGACTGTAAACTTGGGACCGTTCCCCAGCCTGGGAGTGACATCAGCTGACAGCTCCCTTTAGCTTGCTTGCCGTGGGCTGAAAATGGATCACAGGAGTACAGAATGAACTGCACTCCTGTTATCCATAGCCGAAGTATAAACGAAAAATCTTTGGCTGTACTTCTCCTTCAACTAATGTAATCTGAATTCTAATGTGTCATTATAGATCACAGCACTTTGCAAACTGCTGTCTGTCTTATTGTATAAGCTCTTTGTTGGTATAAACGCGTAGCTGTTTTTGTGAGCTTAATTTCAGAAGCTATGCAGTAAGCCATTTCTGCTTTGCTTCCGTGTAGCTAATGACAGTCAGATTATACTGGATGGGAATCATTCACAGCATGAAACAAGAGATTGATGTTTAGTGCACTGTGTTTATCTCTATGTGAGGCTGCTGGTCTCTCTGTCCAGCATCCTGTAGCAGTCAAAGGCAGTTATAGCAACATGGAAGAGTAAAAACCCCATCATTGACAAGTATGATTTCAAATCTAAATCAGCAAGCACAAGATGTAATATCTATATAAGAACATAAGGTAAATGAAGCCTAAGGCTACTCATGTGGCGTCATATCTAATTGTAACTATTACTTTTTGAAATAGGAATTTCTTCTATTATGACTGAGCCAGAAAATTCCTACAAATTCATGTTGTACGGCATTCCCCCTTTTACAACCTCGCATGTCGACTACAATTATTTAAAGTGATATTAAAGGTACTCATTTTTTTAAAATAACAAACATGTCATACTGCCTGCTCTGTGTAATGGTCTTGCATAGAGCAGTCCTGATCCTCCTCTTTTTGGGTCCCCCTCTGGGGCTCCTGCCCACCCACCCCCCTGCTGAGTGCCACCAGAGCAAGCTGCTTGCTCTGGAGGCACTCATGTGTGCTCACTCCTAAGCAAGGCTCTGTCCTGCCCCCCCTCCTCACTGGCTGGGGGAACATATGAAGAGGCAGAGACCCGGGGGAGCTGGTGCTCTCATGCACATCGCTGGCTCATGATGGGCTTGGCTGAGTATAAGGGAGGGGGGCTTAAGAGGGAGCTGAACACTGAAGTTTTTTATCTTCATGCATAGAATGCATGAGTCAGAAGCGTTGCTGTTCTGAAAGTACGCTGCAATGTCAGAACAGAACTGTGCTGCTGCATTTGCATAAAGGCTACAGTCATCAAGGAAATCCAGTGTGCTGGAAGAAAGCTGTGTCACTGGTATCATATCACTACAGATTTGCTGCCAACACCATAGGTTCCAGTCATTACAGAGCGAGAGGAGGCTTCATAACACACTGCAAAGGTTTCAACCCCATTACCCTCCTCCTAAAGGGAAAGTGGCACCCTAAAGCCTAGTAAATATGATCAGAAAATTATACACAAAACACCGCTTTCGAAGCGATCATACAAGAATCTGATTGTTAGTACACAACTTTTGTCCAAAAATATCTGAAGGGACAAGCACAAAAATTTTTCTCATACGATACCAGATTGTATGATTTTCATTTAATCAGTACAGTTTTCGTCTGAAAATACAACACAAATACATTACATCCCTTCCTAATTTTCTTTCTGTCGTACACAAATTTTCGTAACTTTATTAACCTCTTCACTTTTGATATGAGAGCAGCATGCAAAAAAAAAACAAAACAGATGATCATTCATCCAATATTCTCATCATGTGTATGGGACTTAGTTTAGAACTTATTCTTGAGACTAACACCATTTACCATGAGATACAAATATAACTGAGAGCTCCAATCAAGCCTGGGCCCCAGCATTTATTGCCACACTTGCCAGTGGGAAAGGTTTTGGAGAGACTCAAGAATACTTTATCATCTAGTACCACCTTTAGTTAGGACCCCCTTTTCCTAGATCTAGGGTTCAGGTACAGAACTATTTGATCCTGTAATCATTTGTTGTATTCTACAGATTTGCGTTTTTTCTGGGAGAATGTGCTGTGGACTGTCGAAACAAAATTACAGCTTTTTGGTAAAGCTCATTATTCTATTGTTTTCAGAAAAATAATTGAGGCCTTTAAAGAAAGAATACAGTCCCTACAGTCACACACGGTGGAGGTTCACTGATTTGGGGTTGCTTTGCTGCTTCAGGCACTGGATGTCTTGACCGTGTGCATGGCATTATGAAATCTGAAGACTACCAAAGAATTCTGGGGTGCAATGTAGGACCCTGTGTCAGTAAGTTGGGTCTCCATCAAAAACATGTCAAAAAGCACCCAGAAATGGTTTCAGACAAAGCACTGGAGCAGGGGCGGACTGACCTTTTGGAAACTCGGGCACTGCCCGAGGGCCCAGGGTCATTCGGGGGCCCCATGAGATGCCCCTGGTACCTTTTTCATAGGCTTTTTTGAGTTTGGGCAAGGACACAGGGGCCCCATGATCACCTATTGCCCAGGGGCCCCATGAGTTGTCAGTCCACCCCTGCACTGGAGAGTACTTGCCAGCAATGGGTCCAGATCTCAATTTCATAGAACACCTGTGGAGAAATCTCAAAACAGCAGTTGGGAACAGGAAGGCCTCTTTCACACGGGCATTCCGTATGTCCATTTTTTATCTGTCTATTTACGGATGAAAAATGGACCCCCATGTATTTCTTTGGACTTGTGGATGTAAACGGATGAACATCTTTTTACATCTGTTAATGTCCGCAGCCGTTAACATCCATTTTTTTTTGAACGGAAGAAAACCCTATTCTTCTTCCGCAAAAAAAAACGGAACGGACGAAAAACGGATGTCAACGGATTGTATGCAGCCCGGCAGGTCAGGAAAGGGGGGGTGGTAAGCGAGCGCTCCCAACCCCCCTCCTGAACCATACCAGGCCACATGCCCACAACATGGGGGGATGAGTTTTTAGTCATCAGCTGTCAGCAGGGTTCCCCGGCAATTAAAAAATTATTGAAAAAATGGCATGGGGTCCCACCCTCCATCCATACCAATCCCTTTGGATCTGGTTTAGATTTTGAGGGGAACCCCCAAGCCAAAATCCATACCAGACCCTTATCCAAGCATGCAGACCGGCAGGTCAGAAAAGGGGGGGCGAGCTCGAGCGCCCCCCCTCTTGAACCATACTAGGCCACATGCCCTCAACATGGGGGGGTGCTTTGGGGACACCTTGTCCTTATGTTGATGGGGACAAGGGCCTCTTCCCCACAACCCTGGACTGTGGTTGTGGGGGTCTGCGGGCAGGGGGCTGAGAAAACAGATGAAAAAATGGATGTAAACTCATCCGTATTTTCTTTGAAAAAAATGTGACTGAACTGAAGAAAAAAAAACGGAACGCCAATGTGAAAGGACCCGAGCCCTTCAAATCTGAGAGATCTGGAGCAGTTGACGAAGAAGAGTGGTTCAAAATTCCAGTAGAGAGGTGGAGGAAACTCATTGATGGTTACAGTAAGCGATCGATTTCAGTTATTTTTTCCAAGAGGTGTGCTACCAAATATTAAATTTATCCAGTCAATTGTGGGGGTTTTCCATGGAAGGTGTCAGATTTTGCTTTTTGTTTTTCGACTTTTTTATTTACTCATTTATTACAGGTACTTATACAGCAGTCAGTTTATGCAGCACTTTACATGTGTATATACATAGCACATTCACATCAGTGCCTAACCCTCAAGAGGCATAAAATCTAAGGTCCTTAACTCACATTCATACATACACATACTAGGGCCAATTTAGACAGGAGCCAATTAACCTACCAGACTGGGATCCAAACCAACAACCCTAGTGTTGCCAGATGGAAGTGCTAACCATTTAGCCACTGTGCTGCCCACTTTTTTTGTGTCATACCAATACAAACAAAAGACATAAACATGAGAATACCTAAACATTTGTAATTGCAACAATGTTGCATCAATAAAGTATTCAGATCCACTTCGCTTTTTTCAATTTTGTTATTGCAGTCTGATACTACAGTTGTTTAAATCCATTTTTTTCTCTTTAATCTACACTCAGTACCCCATTGTGACAAAGTAAAAACAGAAATGTTTGTAAATGTATTAACAAGAAAAAACTGAAATTTCTCTATTCTTTGCCACCCTGCTTGAAATTTAGCTTAGGTGCCTTCCATTTGTCTTGATCATTGCTGAGATGTTTCTACACCTTGATTGGAGTCCACCTGTGGTAAATTAAATTGATTGGACATGATTTGGAAAAGCACACGCCTTTTTCTAAAAGGCCTCACAGCTGACAGTGCAGATACTGTATCAGTGCGGATCTCTAATCTTTCACTGATGTACCCATCTGTTCCTTATAGGTCATGATTAGCACTCTCCTGTTATTCCGTTTTTTTTCTATTGTGTTGGTACTTTACATACATTTAAATGAACATACATTTATCATACTACTCTTAATCTCTTTGGCTTGGCTCATATAGCTGACATAATGGTCACCTTTGTATATAATCATTGTTGATGATAATGCATACCCATATATTTTGGCATCCAATGTGGCTATCCCAAGCTGACCAAGCTGACCAGCTAACCATCAAGATCCAATTGGTTGTAAAGTTTGGACATGCATAACATGTTCAGCTTGGGATACCACTGTCTATAATCTTTTGATATTTTGAAATAATTCTGTAATCTACCTTTTCAAATAAGGATGCACTAAAGTACAATGTTATTATCTCTTTGGAGAATAAGCATGTAGACTGTATTATACCAGACACTTTGTTTTGGATTATACTTTTTAATGTTGATTTGTTTCTTTTAAAACAAAAAAGAACAATCAAAGTATGTTTTTACAATTCTTTTTCTGGGTATTTGATTGCCTTAAGAGGGTGATTCAATTGCTATATTTTAACAGGGATGGTGGCAACCACACCCACAGTCACATAGACAGTTCTGCTTCAATGTGGGTGCCACTTTGGATTATAGCTCCATGGACTCATATCTTTCCAGCATCACACCTGTCTTGCATTTGTCCCCTGGGTCTGCATGGGTCTTACTGCCACAGCTCCCAGGATAGACATCCTTGATGATTTTAATTCCAAACCCACTGATGCTCAAGCTGATTTGTAAGTAGCAGGGCTATTGGTTGGCCTAGGGAATAATCTGCTTGACTATGTGACATCAATATCTGGTACAACTATCCATTTCTTATTGATATTCTACTTTATAGATATATTTTGCATCTACTCCTGAGAAAGAGAATTGAAATTCACAAAACGAATTGAGTTGCCACATGCAGTTTGTTACATACCTATATATTTATATTGAGAGTGTATATGTACAACAACACTGTAATTATGTATAACTTATATATTGTAAATCAGCTTAATGTAATTTTTACTGGATTTTATGATTATGAAATGTGTATTTTTGTATCAATAAACCTGTAATCATGTGTAATAATCTAAATATGTGGTCTTGTGCATGATGTACCTCACTCAAAGTCCCAGGGCAAACCTTGAAAATAATTGTATTTATATTGAATTTGGGATCGAGATACATTACAATAATCTGTGGTTGATCACAACTTATATTTATTTTACTGTCTCAGAGCAAAAGCCATGAGGTCACAAGAACTGCCTGTAGAGCTCAGAGATAGGATTATTGCAAGGAACAGATGCTGCACTGAAGTTTCCCAAGAGCACAATGACCTCCGTAATTCTCCAATGAAAGAGAGACTTCTGTATAGCACCAGCATGTTATCAAAGGGATAAGCCTACCCAGAGGACGCCTGGACTTAAATAATCCCCTGCGCTTGCGCGAACGAGCACCATTACAGCGTACCATGCATGCGCGAGCGGGACGGACCGGAGAGCGGACACTACGTCCTCTTTCCCACGGTCAAGGCCACAGAAACATCATTTTGACCAGGTGGCTGCATTAATTAGTCAATGTAGAAGAACATTGTGTGCATAAGGACTAAAATGAACGATCCTAAATGGAACAGACGGACTGCCATATTATTGGAGGCTGACTCAAATATAAAAACGCCACCATTTTATTGGAGACCAGCTCAATCTCCATGCGGTTGTAGACCTTGTAAATGCACTATTTAAAGTCCAGTAAAAAAGGGACAACATTGGGTGCCAAAGTGTGTCTTAGGGAAGTTCCTAGGGAAGTTCCCTAAGACACACTTTGGCACCCAATGTTGTTGATCCGCCTAAGAACTTGTCATTTTCTTTTGGGTTAAAAGGTTTTTTTCCATGCAATAGATGTATGGCCTGCCAGTACAATGGCTCTCATAAGCATTAGTCCTTATGCACACACAGTTCTTCTACATTGACTTATTAATGCAGCCACCCGGTCAAAATGATGTTTCTGTTGCCTTGACCATGGGAAAGAGGACGTAGTGTCTGCTCTCAGGTCCGTCCCGCTCGCGCATGCGCGGTACGCTGTAATGCCACTTGTTCGCGCATGCGCAGGGGATTATTTAAGTCCAGGCGTCCATTGGGTAGTCTCATCCCTTTGATAATGTGCTGGTGCACGAAACACGTCAGGGAGGAGCCTACCAGAGTGACGTCACACCGCACACGGCCACTAAGAAGGCCGGTGGCCATTTTACTTATCTCTTCATTCATGTGAGTGTTTGTCAGGAATGGACTCGCCAATGGTGGTGGGACTCACCTGCCTTGTGGGCTGCAGTACCAAGGCTGGCCAGTGGGTGCTCTCAGCAGCCAGAATCTCACTCCTGCAATCAGGCCATCACCTGAGGCTGATTGCAGGAGGTGTATTTAAGCAGGACCAGGCCTGTGATCAGTGCCTCTGTGTATGTTTCCCATGAGCCCCTGTACCTGCATCCTGTCTGCTTCCTGCCTGATCCTGCTTTGATCCTCACTCTGAACGAACTCCGCCTGTCCTGACCTCGGCTTTTCCTGACCACTCTTCCGCTCGCTCCTGGTACCCTGTTTGCCCGTTAGCTACCGACCCGGCCCGCCTGACTACGTTGTGCTCCATATATATATATCAGTTTAGGTTTGGGTTTGTTTCACCTTGTTGTATGTATTTGTGTTAGTTTTGGGTTTGGTTTGTTGCACTGCGTTTATGTTTGTGTTGTCCTTAATAAATTATCTTGTTTACACGCTATACCTGAAGTCTGTGTTTCCGTGTCGGTCCACACACCTCTTGTCATTCCCTGACAGTGTTTTTTATTACGGATTTTGCTGCAGCTTCAATAAATACTACACTATCAGTACCTATTTGTCTCTGGCTCGTGATATGCGAGCCCCTAAAGTGGATATCTCCCCCAACCTTGATGCTTCTGATCTGGTGGTCTGATACTAACGTGGAGCTGGCTCTGTGATATCCCTGGTTTGGTGGTCTGAGGTGGAGTCAAGGACCAATACCCCGTTTAGGGCGTGGAGGTCTGGGCGGATACCTCAACTAGAGCCAAAATCTCCCTTAACTCATATTTTGGCCCATAACTTTCCATCTGCACAAGTGACATTTCACCCATGGGTAGATTATTATGCAGACACGTCTGAGGATTGATTTGATATGAATTATGAAATTATACACTGAACGGTTTACGAGATCTACTTTTCGGCTTTCCTATGTATTCGAGACAAGGCGAGTGACCTACCAAAATGTTAATCTCCTCTTAGCCAATCTGACAATATGTCCGGTTTCTATTTAAGTCTCTCATATTCCAAGATATGAGACATAGGGGAAAAATGGATTTTAACAAAGGTTATCTGGTCGTGTTTCCTTGGAATGTTCTTTGAACTCCTGGGAAAGCTTGCCTTATTTTATACGAGGTGTTACATTTTACAAGTTCTTTGGACAACTAGGCCCTGGCTCCCTTGGGGGTCCTATAGCTCATAGCCCCCCTGCTGGCTCTGGCCTGTGACACTTTTAACACACACACACACACACACACACACACACAGGTTGCCATATGTCACTGTACCTCTCAGAGAGGGAGGGGGGAAAGATTGAGGGAATAACATGGATACTCTTAACAAAATGGAGGCTGCGTCCTTCAATGTGTGTACGCTGGTTACAGGGTATGCTTTAATTTGCAAGTGAAGTCGAGCACATGTAGAATTGCATTAACTGCTTACCGTCCAGCCACTGTAGAAAAACAGCCACAAGATGGCACTACCGGGCAAAATCACATTTTAAAACGTAATTTTGCAAAACAGGTAGGGGGCGCATGCGTGGTGCGTGACTGCACTAACTGTGCCGCCAATCGCGGCCGCAGGTGTCAATCATCGGGTCCCGGCCGGTCATTACCCGTCAGGTCCCAGAAATTGCCGGCAAACACTGATACAGAGCACAGTTACATTGTTTATAATGCAGCTCTGCTCCCTGTCAGCTCCTAACACACTGATCCTGAGAGCAGAGCTTAGCTTTCCGGGACAGCGTGTTCCTGTAAAGAACACACCCCCCGCCCACTAGTAAAACACTCCCCTCACACAGTTAACCCTTTCATTGCCTAAAAAAAGTTAACCCCTTCCTCCCCAGTGCCATTAGTAGAGTGTCAGTGTTTTTTTTTTTTGCACTGATCACTGTATTGGTGTCACTGGGGATGTCAGTGACCCCAAGTCAGTTCCCCCCAGTGTCAAAATGTCCGCCGCAGTCCCGCCTTAAGTCGCTGATCACTGTCATAAATCGCTGATCACCGCCATAAGTCGCTGATCGCCACCATTATTAGTATAAAAAAAAATCCCAGTATCTTTCCAGCCATTTGTAGACGCTATCTTTCACATAAACCAATTAATTTACACGTATTTGGATTTTTTTTAGCAAACACATGTCGCAGAATACATGTTGGCCGAAATTTATGACACAATGTGATTTTTTAATTTTTTTACTGGACATGTTTTATAGCAAAAAGTCCAAAATATTGTTTTATTTCTCAAAATTGTCAGCCTTTTTTTTTATAGCGCAAAAAAAACCGCACAGGTGATCAAATACCACCGAAAGAAAGCTCAATTCGTGGGAAAAAAAGGACGTAAATTTAATTTGGGTGCAGTGTTGCATGACCGCACAATTGTCAGTTAAAGTAACGCAGCGACGTAACACAAATCGCTTCTGTAACTACTTCCTGACCGCCTTATAGCAGAAATACTGCTACAGGGCGCCATGTGTGCGCTAA
Organism: Staurois parvus; assembly: GCF_062004578.1. Taxonomy (NCBI): domain Eukaryota; kingdom Metazoa; phylum Chordata; class Amphibia; order Anura; family Ranidae; genus Staurois; species Staurois parvus. The sequence continues at coordinate 1,439,131 of NW_028318087.1, forward strand.
ATCACATATATATATATATATATATATATATATATATATATATACGTGATTCTCGCTCCCGTGGTTATCACGTCCCTCCCAGATAGCGTCAGATTGCCTGTCAGTACACCAGTCATCACATTTAACCCCTTGATTGCCAGGAACATGCTCATGTACAATAAACCTCCATTGCTAGTATAGTGTCTGAATGGATCAATATCTTTAATCAGATCAGCACTATACCAGCATTCACATTAGTATAGCGTCCCCAAAAACGCAGCGTTAGCGGGATCAGCCCCGACACCTGCCAGGACCTGTGTTTAGTCCCTACGCTTACCCCCCCCTTCTCCCCCAGCAAGTGCAGTGTCAGTAGGTCACTGTCACTTGATACATTGCACACAAAACCGCAGCATTCGCAGAATCAGGCCTGATCTCTGTTAGCACTTGTCAGTAAATTTTGATGACTCTCATATGTAGCAGAGTGCCAGTACTAGTGCCGCGCTACCTTTTGGTGAACTGGCAGCACCAGCAGTCTAGTACATCCTGGTCTTTCACATACCTCTTAGATTGTAAGCTCCCAGGATCAGGGCCCTCCTAACCCTCTTGTATTGAACTGTATTGTTGCTGTATTTTTTCCCGTTATACTGTAAAGCGCTGAGCAAACAGTTGGCGTCCTATAAATCATGTATAATAATAATAATACCAGTACTGCAGTATGACTTGGCGACGTTGCGAGTCCCATAAGTCCAGTACATGCCGGTGCGGTGGCGAGCACAAGTATTGTCCCGCAGCCACCAAATTTAACTACTCCCCTTGATTTTTGGAGTTGTTTTCACGGAATATCTGTATGCGTTGATTGTGGATCAAAGCAATTTATATGCACAACAATTATCGCCACCAACCCAAATTCAAACCTTACCAGACCAGTCGCATGGAAACTCATTATGGTCTCCGAATTTACATTTTTTTGGGCCTAACCCTCAACATGGGCATACTAAAAGAAATGAATTGCGGTTGTATTGGTCCGCAGACCCAATTCATCATATGCAATGTTCTCTACTGCCATGGCCAGGCATAGATATGAGAGTATAATGTGTTTTATGCATTTCAACGACAATACACTCTGTCATCCTCGGGGTAACCCTGAATTTGATTGGCTCCACAAAATTCAGCCACTCGCAAATCACCTTAACCAAAAATTTGCAGATGTCTATACTCCCCAGCAAAACATCTGCGTTGATGAGTCCCTGATTAATTTTTCTGGCTGCCTTGCATTCAAACAATTTCTCCCCAGCAAGCGTGCCAGATATGGGGTCAAGATGTAGAAGACCTGTGAGAGGACAACAGACTATACTTATAAGTTTTGGATTTACGAGGGAAAAGATAGTCACATGGAGGCTCCCGGATGCCCAGACTACATGGGGAGCAGTGACAAGATAGTTTGGGACTTGGTGTCATCATTTTTCCATATGGAGTACCAATTATACGTGGACAATTTTTATTCAAGCGTGCCACTATTTAGACATTTGTACAATCTTGGAACTGGCACATGTGGCAAAGTGTGACCTAATGTGTGCCCACCATTAGAAGTGGGTGGATGCAGGGAGGAATATTCTAATGGTGGGCATACCACACGCTTTTTCTGGCAGAGATTTCTTCTCTTTTTTTCATTCAGTCCACAGGCTGCATACAAACAAAAATAGAACATAGCATATACACCCAACAAGGATCAGCGATGTACTGGTACATCACTGGACTTTGAATGGTTATACCAGGATGATGCCTACAGATGCAGGCATCATCCTAGTATCGTTTTTTTCAGCTGGTGATCAGCTTTCATGTAAAAGCAATCCTAGTGGCTAATTAGCTGCAGGATTGCTTTTACAAGCAGCGGGATATGATTCTCCCCCCTCCCCCGCTGCCTTCCACGGCCTTCTTGGGCAGTCCCATGCCATCGGGGGAACCTGAGAATGCAGCCGGTGTTTCTGCCAGCTGACCATAGAGCTGCTTGGAGACCAGAGTGGTGCCAATCATCTCTATAGTCTAAGAATTTGGAAGCTACAAGCATTTCATCACTTGAGTTTCACAGGATATGAACAGCGCCATTTGTAAATTGGGAAAGCATCTGATCACACCGATCTTGGTGTGATTAGATAATGTATGGGCAGAGGAGATATCTAGAGTCTGATAGAACCCAGATTTCTCAAAAAAGAATATATGACAATGCCCATTGAAGTTATAGGGGATATTTGCATTCCCTGTGATAGCATTAAAAGTGATAAAAAAAAATGAAAGGTACAATGTAAAAATAATTTAAAAAATCCAAATAACTTAAAAAAAAACTCGCCCCTCCCATACACGCACACCTGTGTGCACAAGCGTTGACCCTGTGCCGTTATGTAAACAGCGGTTGCACCATACATGTGAGGTATTGCCGTGAACATCAGATCAAGGGCAGTAATTCTTACACTAGACCTCCTCTGTAAATCTAAAATGGTAATTTTTAAAGGCTTTTAAAGCTTTGCCTATGGATATTACAAATGTATGCAGTTTGTCGCCATTGCACGGGGCATGCGCAGTTTTAAAGCATGTCATGTTTGGTATCTATTTACTTGGCATACCATCATCTTTTATATCTTACCAAATAATTGGCCAATATATTGTGTTTTTGTGCATTAAAAGTAAAAAAAGTGTATTTTGTTTTAAAAAAATGCTTTTGAAAAATCGCTGCACGAGTACTATGTGCCATAAAATGTTGTAGTACCCACCATTTTATTCACTAGGGTGTCTGCTTTAAAAAAATATTTAATGTTTGTGGGTTTAAATTAATTTCCTAGCAAAAAATACTGATTTTTTTCATGTGAACAAAAAGTGTCAGAAAATGTCTTCAGGTGGTTAGAAGAGTGAGTGATGTGTGGCATAAACTTCTAATGCTGGGCATAAAATGCCCCCACCCCCCAAAACGACCCCTTTTTGGAAAGTAGACACCCCAAACTATTTGCTGAGAGGCATGTTTAATCAATACAAGAATTTATTTTTTTACCACAAGTTTTTGAAAAATGACAAAAACATTTTTTTTTTTTACACAAAATTGTCACTGAAATGACTTATTGCTAACACATGCCATGGGTATATGTGGAATTACTCCCCAAAATACATTCTGCTACTTCTCCCAAGAATGGGGGTACCACATGTGAGAGACGTTTTGGCAGTCTAGCCAAGTACAGGACCCCAAAATCCAATAAGCACTTTATTTCCTCTTTACACTTCCTGGCTATCTATCACAGTTTCGGAGACCCTGAAATGCCAGGATAGCACCTAACCCCCCCCCCCCCCAAATGACCCCTTTTTGGAAAGTAGACACCCCAAGGAATTTGATAAGAAGCATGGTGAGTATTTTGCAGCTCTCATTTATTGCCACAAGTTTTTGGAAAATGAAGAAAAAAAACAATATACATATTTTTTCTATTTTTTTTTATATTTCAAAACCTTGTGAAAAAAAATGAGATCTGCAAAATACTCACCATGCCTCTTTTTAAATTCCTTGGGGTCTCTACTTTTCAGAAAGGGTCATTTGGGGGGGGGGGGGTTTGGTGCTATCCTGGCATGTCAGGGCCTTCGAAACTGTGATAGGTATTGAGGAAGTGAAATGAGGAAGTTACACACCTTCAGGCTTTCAGAGTGGTCATTGGATTTCACGCTCCTGTATGTGGCTAGGCTCCCAAAAAGTCTCACACATGTGGTATCCCCATACTCAGTAGAAGTAGCAGAATGTATTTTGGGGTGTAATTCCACATATACTCATGGCTTGTGTGAGAAATAAATAATTTAAATGACAACTCTGTGTACAAAAAAAATGTTTTTGGCATTTTCCAGAAACTTGTGGAAAAAAAAAAATCTTACATGGACTCAATATGCCTCTCAGCAGATAGCTTATGGTGTCTACTTTCCAAAAAAGGGTCATTTGAGGGTATTTATACTATCATGGTATTTTAGTACCTTAAGAAATGTGATGAATAGTCAAAAAGTAAAAGCTGTGTAAATTCCATTATCTATACCATAGTTTGTAGACACTATAACTTTCACATAAAGCAATAAATATACACTTACTGGGATTTTTTTAACCAAAAACATGTAGCAAAATACATTTTGGCCTAAATTTATGACAAATTTTAGTTTTTTTGGATATTTTTTATGACAGAAATGAGAAAATATTGTTTTTTTTAAAAAAAATGTTTTTTCAAAAATGTTTTTGTTTATATAATATAAAATAAAAAGTGCACAGGTGATCAAATACCACCAAAAGAAAACTCTATTTGTGTGAAAAAAGGACATACATTTCATTCATGTACCGTATTGCATGACCGCCCAACTGCCCATTAAGCTAGCGCAGAGTTGTATAGCAAAAAAATGCTATGCAGTATCTATACCATAGTTTGTAGACGCTATAACTTTTACACAAAGCAATCAATAAATACTTATTGGGATTTTTTTTTACCAAAAACATGTAGCAGAATAAATTTTGGCCTAAATTTATAACTAACTTTGAGTTTACTATATTGTTTTTATAGCTGACAGTAAAAAATATTGTTTTTCTTCAAACTTTTCAGTATTTTCGTTTATAGCGTGAAAAATAAAAAGCGCACAGGTGGTCAAATACCACCAAAAGAAAGCTCTATTTATGTGAAAAAAAGGACGTAAATTTCGTTTGGGTGCAGCATTGCATGACCGCGCAATTATCAGTTGAATTAGTGCAGCGCCGAGTACCAAAAAGAGGCCTGTTCATTAAGGGGGGTAAATCCTCAGGAGTGCAAGTGGTTAAAAAAAATACTATTGCCACTAAATGAAATTCCTTCCCACCTGGATTATGTTTGTAAACAAAGCAACCAGAGGATCCTTTTTGACACCAATGACCACCTATGGTCATGGCCATATGTAGTCAATGATGTTAGCCACAATCTGCACCTGGTTTGTTGACATTGAGCATTTGGCCAGGAAGCTATAATGAGCCAATACTTTGTGACTCTGGTCATGGTATTTTTGTCAGTTTATTGTCAGAGCGTTCCTCATCGTGACTGACTATGGATCCTCATTGCTGGACAAGGTGATTGGCATTGTAGAACATGGAGGCTACTTTTGTTTATTTGGTTTTTTATCAAAATATTATTTTTACAGTGTCTTTGTGTTTATACATTATGTCACCTTTTGCTATCACCTTTGCTATCACCATTACAATACATTACTATCACCAATCATCCAATACATTGCTATCACCTTTTGTATCACCTCCCCCTTCCTTTAGATTGTAAGCTGCTAAGCAGGGCCCTCACTTTCCTTCTGTACTAAAATGTATTGTAATTGTACTGTCTCCCTTATATTGTAAAGCTCTGCGCAAACTGTTGGTGCTATATAAATCCTGTTTAATAATAATAATAATAATAATAATAATAATAATAATAATAATGTACCGTAATTTTTTTTGTGAATGAAGAATGAAAGTACTATATACCACTTAATCATTCACATGGGGGGGTTAGATATCTGGGAGCCCCCCTTATTGTAAATATGGCTTCCAAGTTCTAAGTCTGCCTTTCCTCCAGTATGAAGAATAAATAACTTGTCCCCATCAACTTGGGAACAGGGAGCCTTGCTAGTTGGGGCCCATATAAGTGTCTTGCTTGAATCTTGAAGTGACTCCATTCACAAATAAAAAAAAAATGTAGGGCCCTCCTTAAATCTAAACCATAACTTTGTCCAGGCATGCAACCCAATTGGCAAAGAAAAAGAAGGGACAGTGAATGTGAACCTTTCCCTCCCAAACTATTCCAAGCCACATGCCCTTAAAATTTGGAGGATGCTTTGCAAGGCCCCCCTGGCTAGGCACCTTGACTGTATGTTGATGGAGACCACATCCCTGGTCCAGTGTTTGTCAGGGTCTGTGAGCGGGTATTTATTAAAATTGTGAAGCGCCTAAAATAAGTGAGCCTGCAGATATCCAAGGTGAATAAGTAAGGGGATCCTAAACCCCCGTTGTTACTCATTCGCCAAAAAAATTTACAAAGTAAATAGACACACAGATATCTTAAAAAAGGATTTTATTAAAATAAAAAGTCCCACATTGTGAATTAAATGTCAAAACCTCATCCAGCAATGTAGATCCATACTCAGTCATAAGAGTGATGTTCTAAGGACCCACGGACACAGGCACAGTACGCACTTCAGAAGCAATTAATAGCCCCCAGCTGGCTGCTGAATGCCCAATCATGCTCAAGAAAAAAAAAGTGCATTTTTGAATGCACATTGGATGATGGGAGTCATCAGAGCTTCACCCCATTCACTATGCTCTGGGGCAAATTCCTTTGCAAATTGCAACTTCCTGTGCAAAGTGAAGGGTGCCTTGCTAGGGGGCCAATATACCAATGCAAATAAATAAATAAAAATTCCATTCAGCCAGGAACAGTGATTTTTTAAAATGCATTAAAAATGCCCAATTCCTTCAAGTACAGTAACAGGTCTATTGGGTCCTGTAGTCCTTCCTGTGAAGGTGTACAGAAAGCACTGCAGCACCGACATTTACAATGGAAAAAAAGTGTGCCAACAAATGACATTTCATTCCTATTTTTTTACAAACACTACATGGGTCTTCTATGTATTTTAGGGGGACTTTGGAGGTGTTTGTGTGCTGTTTTTTTTTCTTTTTTTTTGCAAATGTCACTTTTGCTGTAGAACATCACTAACCAAGAATGGAAAACTACTGTGCATAGTGTCCTCCCCAAAATCCATATCAGACCTTTTGAGTCTGGTGTGGATTTTAAGGAGGTACATCACACACACAAAAAAAACACTAGGTCCTCCAGTACATCCATACCAGAACCTTAATCAGCATGCAGTCCCCCATCATATACCTAAGTTTGCTTGCAGTTTTCTCTTTCAAAAAGTGTAATTTAGTTTCTATTTTGAGTAGGTTACATGGTATGTCAAGGTATAGACACTAGGCGCATATTAACTGTGAAAACGTTGGTGCTGAATTGTTTCCCGCATTACTAAATCATAAAGGTAGCAGGTATGTATTATCTGGACCTACAGTCCTGACCCTACATTTGGCAGGGCATCACTGGATCTAAATCATTGCATTTTCAGAATATCTTTTGTGCCTGTCACTGCATGTTAATCAGCTAAGTTTGTGTTACCAGAGCATCAGACACATCCAAAATCAGTAGCACTAAAAGGCAAGTGTGTCTAACATAGTATATACTGTATGTCAGCAATAGCATACTCTACTTTTGTGTTAGTATAACCCAAAGAAAAAAAAAAAAAAAGCAAATGGCTAGCATGACAGGGAAACAGGGGATTCAGGGAAGGACAGGGTTTATTTAGATCAAGAGTAGGCACTTATGGTTTCATGGTGGGAGGAGGGGCTGCAAGGGGGTCTTCCAGGCAGTATTTTCTCGGCATCCAGAGAAGAGCCGTCAAGAAGAAAGTTCCTGCCCTCCTGTCTCTCTTACTGGATCGGGTTTATTGGTTGGTGATAATGGCATGGCGGTTGGGGTCTTTGGAGGCATTTTAAAAATCTCATGGGATTATCATATTAGGGAACCAGCTAAAGTATGGAGTCCCCTGTGAAATGCCAGTTAATGGTGGGTTAACTGGTAAGTTGAATGGAGAAGTATCTGCAGAGAGTTGGCTTTGTCCCCGAGCAGTGAGGCTGGGGACAGTGTAAGTAGTTTTGCAGATACAAAGTGGATGTTTGATACTCAGTGCCTCCAAAGATCAACAACCGTATTTTGATTGTTATTGTATTATTAATCAGGTTTTTGTTTTTAAGGAATGTTTGTTATATTTGGTTATTTATTAATAAATAACTACTATGGCCAATTTTACTCCCAAAACAATGTGTCATGGTGTTTATTTATTATGGTTAGGTTGGGGTTAAGTGGCTCAGGGCAGCATAGAGGTCATTATCAATTGACATGATGACACCTGTTGTGCCTTAGTCATGTTACTGCAGGCTTGGCAGTGTTACCATGATATGGGTCAAATACATCTTAACAATTTAAAGTGTTACTAAGCCCAGGACCCTGCATTCACTATATCTGGTCTCCCACAGTACACAGAGCATGGAAATGCAATTATTTTAGTAAATATAAACTGCTAAATACTTTTTCTCATCAGTAGTTAGAGGAGTCTTGTGGCTTCTATCAGTGTCCAGCCAAGCAAATCTTAAAGCTTGTAGGAGGAGTTTTCATTCTGCTGTAGGAGGATGCAGGACCCCTGACCTCTCTCTGGAGAGTGCTGATTGGCCCTGTGCTGATCACATGCAAAAACGAACAAAAAAACCTCCGTAGCAATACACACCAAACTGAACATGTGCAGAGTGACACCACACGATATGCCTTATCAGGAGATAAGAGGGGTGCACTGGAAGAAGGGGAGGATCACAGAAGTCAGGATCAAACAGCGTTTTTACACAATGCAGAGGATTAACCTCCTAGGTTCCATAGTGAGTATAACAGGCATGCTTTACTGCATATACAGACTGATTTTACTGTTGTGGGTTTAGTAATACTTTAATGTCTGTACTAGATGATATGGGGCAGGCAACACAGTATGTAACAAGATTTTATTGTTATACAGACTCTTTAAAAATCATGGGTTCATGCAATTGTCATTCAAAGTGCAACAGCGCTGAAAGCTGAAAATTGGCCTGGGCAGGAAGGGGGTATAAGTGCCCGGTAGGCAAGTGGTTAAGGTAAAAACCTTCTGTGTACAGCTTCCCTGCAGCCCCCCTTAAACTTACCTGAGCCTGATCTTGATCTAGCACTGTCCCTAAGAGCATCAGCTCTCTCCTCTCTCTCATCACTGGCCATGGAGGCAGAAGCAGCAGCCAATGGCTTCTGCTGCTGTCAATAACAGCTGTGAGGAGGGAACCGGGGGGTGGGGCCGAGCCATGCTGTGTGTGTCAATGAACACACAGAGACCAGCTCGGGATCTAGCCCACACGAGTGCCCCCATAGCAAGAACCTTACTATGAGGGCACTTGGAAGAGGAGGAGGGGTCAGGAACGATGACGGAGGACCCCAGAATTGAAGGGTTAATGTTGCTCTGTGCAAAGCCATTGCACAGAGCAGGTTAATAACACACATTTGTTATTTAGAAAAAAAACCCTTTACAACCACTTTAACTGTATACTTTTACAGGCTGTGCAAAGCATTATGACCATTATTCACATTGCCCTTAGTATTGTGCTTTATGAAAATTAGTTTACCTGCACTAACCCCATTCATAATATTAAGGTAGGAAGTTAAAGTGGTTTACATATACAAACTAATGTGACTAACCTCAGGTGATACACGGACATAAAGCAAATACCCCGGCGTAAATTGTACCTGTTCATCTGCAGCCATCTCTTCTCTACATTTGTTTAAAGTTCAGAATTTACACAGCTTTACTGAGCTTCCAGAGACAGGAGGTAGGGTTCATATGTCACACGCTGCACAGCTCAGATTGGAGAGCTGAGTGTAATCTGAAACCTGAGTGGAGGGAAGGGATACACCACTCTTTACACAATCTCATAGGAAAACATGCACAAATTAGACCATCAGTCACAAACTGCGCACTTCTCCCCTCCTCTGTTCCCCATCCCCCTCCTTCTCTTGGAGTCTGCATAGCCTGTCAGAAATGCAGATCGCAGAGGAAGGAGACTGCAGACAGAAATCACACTCAGTGCTTTTGATTGAGGCAAGTACATACACTATAAAAGGATATGCTTTATTCATTTTTCATGTCAGAGGTTTACAACAACTTTAACCACCTTCCGCCCGCCATATAGTACAATGACGGGCGCAAGGTGGTTCTCTTGTTCTGATAGGACGTCATATGACGTCCTTCCATTCTCACCGCGCATGCGTGGCTCAGGGAGCGCGCAGCGCGGCGATCGCTGGTGCGCTGTGTCCCTCGGACACAGCGGATCATGGATCACGGAAAGAGCAGAAGATATCGGCTCGGTTATGTGATCAGCTGTGTCCAATCACAGCTGATCACATGTAAACACGGAAATGCCGGTCATCGGCATTTCTCTCCTCTCGAGCTGTCACGCTGACAGCTAGAGAGGAGAGCCAGTAATCGGCTTTCCACGGAGGGGACATGTACACTGATCATCAGGGCACTGATGATCAGTGTGCCCTGATGATCAGTGTGGCCCCAGAAGTGCCACCTGTCAGTGTCCATCAGTGCCAGCAGTCAGTGCTCATCAGTGCCAGTGCCCATCAGTGCCACATCAATGCCACATATCAGTGCATACCAGTGCACATCAATGCCACATATCAGTGCCCATCTGAGCTGCCTTTCAATGTCACCCATCAGTGCCAGTCAGTGCCACCTATCAATGCCAATCAGTCCCACCTATCAGTGCTGCCAATCAGTGCCACCTATCAGTGCCAGTCAGTGCCGCCTATCAGTGCCAGTCAGTGCTGCCTATCAGTGCCAGTCAGTGCTGCCTAACAGTGCCAGTCAGTGCCGTCTAACAGTGCCAGTCAGTGCCGCCTATCAGTGCCATATATCAGTGTCATGTATCAGTGCTGCTTTTCAGTGCCCATCAGTGATGCCTGTCAATCTCCATCAGTGCAACCTACCAGTGCCTCCTCATCAGTGTCCATCAGTGCAACCTATCAGTGGCCATCACTGCAGCCTCATTAGCGCACATCAGTGAAGGAGAAAAATCACCTATTTACAAAATTGTATAACAAAAACTAAGAAAAAACGTTTTTTTTTTCACAATTTTCAGTGGTTTTTGGTTTGTTTAAGAAAACATAAAAATCCCAGAGGTGATTAAATACCACCAAAAGAAAGCTCTATCTGTCTCAAAAAAATGATAAAAATTTCATATGGGTACAGCGTTGCATGACCGTGCAATTGTCATTTAAAGTGTGACAGCACTGAAAGCTGGAAATTGGCCTGGGCAGGAAGGGAGTATAAGTGCCCTGTAGGCTAGTGGTTAAAGAGGAACTCTTAAACATTTAAAAAAAATACACTTTTAAGCTTTTAAAAGAGTGTTTATGCCATTTAACAAGTTTATTGCTGATATTCCTGATTATTTCCAGTTTAAAAAGTGGCTTTTTTTATTGCTAACCCTTTTCTTGCATGGTGGCCATATTCACTGTGGGAAAATGAAGCCATGGCCACTCGAATCAATCCTATAGCAGTGGCAGGGAACTTCCACTGCTGCTGCTACAGCAACATGTAAACCAAAGGCTAGAAGCCCTATGCTTAATGTGGCCGAGATGTGGACCTAGCGCACATGCATGATATTATACATTGACTGCAGGGTGGATTCGAGCAGCCATGGCTTCACTTGCCCACAGTGAAGATGGCCACATGTAGGAAAAGTAAGGGCACAGTGTGTCCCTGCCTGTCCCCGCCCATCTCCGTGCTCTTCTGGCCCTCCTCCAGCCCCCTTCCATTCTCTTCCGCCCTCCTCCTCTTGCTGAAACTCTCACCCTTGACTCCTGGACTAGTGATAATAATATTCCAGGAGCCAGGGGGACTAGAGCTGCCTATGTCGTCCACACTGGAGAATGACCTAGATAAAGACCAGAACTATTAGGAAAAGTATTTAGAGGCAGCACAGCACACTTTTTTATTCCAATTATATTAAAAGAGGAGAGAAACGTCCTATAGAAGCAAATTTATAAACTGCCTGAAGGTCTGATTTAAAGTGTTACGAAACCCAGGACCCTGCATTCACTATATCTGGTCTCCCCAGACCCTGTATTCACTATAGCTGGTCTCCCCGAACCCTGAATTCTCTATATCTGGTCTCCGCAGACCCTGCATTCACTATATCTGGTCTCCCCAGATCCTGCATTCACTATATCTGGCCGCCACGGACCCTGCATTCTCTATATCTGGTCTCTCCGGACCCTGCATTCACTATATCCGCTTTCCCCGGACCATGCATTCACTATGTCTTGTCTTCCTGGACCCTGCATTCACTATATCTGGTCTCCCACAGTACACAGAACATGGAAGTGCAATTATTTTAGTAAATATAAACAACTAAATACCTTTTCTCATTAGCAGTGAGAGCAGTCTTGTGACTTCTATCAGTGTCCAGCAGAGCACTGGTTAAAGCTTGTAGGAGGAGTTTTTATTCTCCCCTGATTGCCCTATGAGGCTGCATAACCCCTGACCCTCTATCTGTACTGTGCTGACTGGCCCTGTGCTGATGACATGCACTCTCCCAGGAAAAAAAAAATCTCTAGCAATACACACCAAGCTAAGCATGTGCAGCTTGCCCCCAAAGCTCTGTGCTATTAGCGGATGAATTGGGGACACTGGGAGAAGGGGAGGATCAGAGAAGTCAGGATCAAACATCCTTTTTTACACAATGCAGAGCATTAACCCCTTAGGATCCTCAATGAGTATAACAAGCATGTTGTACTGCATATATAGACTGATTTTACTGTTGAGGGTTTAGCAGGGGTGGACTGACCATTTGGAAACTCAGGCACTTCCCGAAGGCCCGGGGTCAGTAGGGGGCCCCATGAGATGCCCCTGGTACCTTTTTCATAGGCTTTTTTGAGTTTTGGCAAGGACACAGGGGCACCATGATCCCCTGTTGCCCGTGGGCCCCATGAGTTGTCAGTCTGCCCCTGGGGTTTAGTAACACTTTAAGTAGCTATTCTTCATATTATAGCATTTATTATAGTAATTGAAATGTTAGGATAGAGCTACACTGGAGATTTTAGTCTCCTGCTACTGAGCGACCACTTGGTGGTAGTCATCTCATCAGGCTGGAGCTACATCGGAGATTATTCGGTAGCCCAATCATGCTACTGATATTGCTTTCGTTTAACCACTGTGAGTAAAAAATGATTACTAATCAGATGGATGCATCAGTATCTTGTAGTAATCAACCATGCACACTGTAATTGGAGCATGGTACAATTATGTCAAATTGATCACTGCTGCATGTTACTTGTGTAGCTTACTCTACAAAGAGACATTTCCCCATCTATTTAGCAATCAGTATCTACTTCTAGCAATTTTAATAGCACAACTGAGCTACAAAATTTTGAGACTATCAGCTAGTGGTGGGTCTTTAGTACCTAGAGAGTTCGAACATATAGTTTAGCCTTTATGATTTAATTATACCTTTTAAATTCATGATTATCTAAGTTACTTTTAAGGGCCCTTTCACATGGGGTGGACCCCTTTAGTGGATCTGCTTGCACAGCGGGGAATCTCTCCACTGATCCCAACTGAACAAGCGGATGACAGGTCTATGTCTATTCCGCTGCTGCAGAGCAGACACAGAGTAGCTCGCTCTCCGCAATGGGTGGTCAGATGAAAACAGACTGCCTGTCAGTTTCCATCCGACCCGATCGAATAGATGGAATGGGAATTGGATCCCCATCTGTCCCTTTTTTGCGGGTCGGATTGGATGTCGGCGGGTATAAATAGGCACATGTCCATTTACAGCCGCCCCTCCATAGAGGAGAATGGAGGGTCCGATCGGGTCCACCTGAAAAACAAGCAGGCAGACCCGATCAGAACGTCCGTGTGTAGTACATAGGTACGTTTTTAGATTGATGGATTACAAATGTTGATAGCTGTTATTAAAATGCTGGGTGCAATAACTAAAAGCAACTCATATACACGCACACAGTCAACATGTAGTCATACAGGTACTTTTAATCAGCATTTACACCATTACATATTCTACGCATGTGAAAGACCCTCTACCTAATGCATTCCTGCCCAGGCACATCATAGTATTCACTTGGCACAAGAAATAATAGAATCCAACTGCAATATTATTGCACTGTCAAAATTTCCACTTTTATTATCACACGACACACAGGAGAATATATCTTATAGTCATCACAATCTTCATAATAACACACACCAATAATAATGTGAGCATTACAGCATGAAATAGGCACATCATTTGACAGCGTCACAGCATAGAATCAATACATGACCAAAGCTATGTGGAAGTGGGAACTAACAAATCCCATTGGAACCATACTGCCCAGGGGGTCAAGGGGAAGCCGTAAGTGCGACCAATTGATGAGCCCATATAGCCTTTGCAAGAATCCCAGCGTCAGAGCATCCCCTGACCACTAGGGGGCTTCCTATCAGTCTCGCTTGGACTCCCGGCTTTTAAACCATTTTTTATTGAAGCTTTCCAATAGTGGGCGGGCGCCACACCCACCATAGCAGGAGCTAGCAGAAAGGTTCCGCAAGGATAACAGAGTCATGCTCAGCCACCATATTGATTCCACATCGTTATCTGAAATGTCACACTTTTGCTTCAGTTCAGCTTCTTATCTACCCTAAACGTCTTCTCATCTACCCTAAGCTTAAAGATTTCTAACTGCTCAAGCAAGTAGATGTCTTTAAACAGGTTCTTATCCTCTAATGTGACATTACTAGATGTCACAAACATGTTCAATTCCATAAACAAGTTTTTATCTTACTCTAAGCAGAATATCTTGTGACTCTGTTTCTTTGTCTTAGAGAAATGACATCAGCCAACTCTCATGCTCCTGGCATTTGGGCAACAATTCTTTATTGTAAAAATGACCCAAAAAACAAAGGGTCCAAGGCCAACACATTTCATAGGCATTACAATAGCTTATTTTAATTTTGCCTTGAGACCACCAAGACCTGAAAAAGGCTGTACAGTCTACCCATGTATCAGTCATCACATTGGTATGCATTTCGAAAGCCCCCATCACATCACTACACAGATTATTTCATGCAACAACGGAAATAACATTAGAGCTAATTAAGTAAATAAATAAAACAGCAGATTTAACTTTTACTGAAATTTCAGATATACTTGTTGTTTTGATTCATTTTTACTCTAGATCCCAGTCACCCAATTAAAGGATGTCCTGATATTAGCATTTAGCACTGACAGAAGACAAATGTTCATGTTAAATGTTTATTGTTTTATTGCATGAGTTAAATAGCAGTAAAACAAAGGAGGGCAGCTGCTGCTAAAGCTTATGGGGAAGGGATTCTCCTTGGATCTGCTGGAAAGCAGAAACATTAAGCAGTTCAAGGAAGATATATGAATGTTCATTCCTACCAGCAACTCTGACTGTATAATTCCCAAATAGCTATGCTGTTGCATGGCAGAGTTTAGTAAGAGCTGCAGGCTATAGCCATTATAGGAATAATGTGCAGTGATTTTGTACTAATGACAGTTGGGAGTTGCTGTGTCAACACAGTAGCTGTAATAGCTGCTGCTGTCAAAAAACAGACTGTCTAACACCCTGTTTATAGGCACTGAGCAGACTTGAGATTGTTACAAAGTAACAAAACCACGGGTTTTAAGTGGTATACCGGGTTTATAGCTGAAGCTATCACTGATTGCTCAGTTCTCTGTCTTCACTGAGAAGAGTGCGGTGAATGCTCTGCCCCTCCAATGCTCACTGGAGCACTAGGCTAAGAAGGGGGTGGGAGCGGTGTGCTGAGAAGCTGAGCCAGCTGCCGCTCAGGATTCTGGGCGGATCCCAACATTATTGTTGGAATCCCTGCAGAGCCTGGACCAGCTCTGTGATGTCAGCCGATGTCGGCTGAATCTGGGTCACAGGACTGAGGAAATAAGTAACAAAAAAGTGCAGTGCTAAATAGTGTTAAACTCCATCAATTGTATACAATAGTCCGTGCTCAAAAAAACTTTGTCTTGTTCAAACATTTTATTGATTTTCCAAGCTAGAAACAAGCATAGGACATTCAAATACATGTACAGGTATAAATTAGAACATGTTGCCCAAAGGCAAGAAGAAAAATGTCATACAAAAACATACAACAGGGAACCATAGTGAAACATTAGGGAATGATGCAATGCAAAGGGAGGCAAAAAAAAATTTTTTTTTTCTTGTTTAAACATTTTATTGATTTTCCAAGCTAGAAACAAGCGTAGGACATTGAAATACATGTACAGGAATAAAAGAGAACATGTTGCCCAAAGGCAAGAAGGAAAATGTCATGCAAAAACATACAACAGGGAACCATAGTGAAACATTAGGGAATAATGCAATACAACGGGAGGTAAAACATGGTTATGGTTTAAATAGGGTGTACTGCTCCCCAGAACTACATAAAGGTTCCATGAAAGGCAAAAGAAAAAAAGAGTGGGGAGCAGGTTGGAAAGAAGAAGGAAAGAATATAGGAGACCAAGAGGGGGAACAGAGGAGGGGGAGAAGGGATGTGTGACTTCCAGGAGAGAAGAGGTAGCTCAGGACCGGACCAATGTAGGAATTGGTACGTAGGACCACCTTAGGTCAAGACTAAAAAATGTTAAGGGAGGAGCAGCGAATCATCAAAAATCAGTGGGAGGAAACATTCCACCCTGGGGTTCCAGATCTTTAGAAATTTTGGGACAGAGTCCATAATGGTTGCTTTCACTTTGACATGAATGATTGCTTGCGTTTCAAAAAAACATTTTAAGTGAGTGAAACCAAACCATCAAAAAGGACAAAGAAACCCACATTCAGTGAATTAAAAGAGGAGGAAGATGACACCTCCAAAGATCCTGGTGAAAACGACAGACATTGGGCTATTGTATTAAAAATCCAACAGAGCTTTAGGGGTTAACCCCAAACAATTCCCCGATGTGTAGGGTAGAAAAGGTTCTGCCCACGGCTTCGCTCCAACTCTGTGTTTCCACCAGTAAATCACGTAATGAATAGACACTAGTAGTGTAGTATGCGCAAACTTTAAAACATATTAGGGATAAATTAATGCACTTACAGTGGTTGAAAAAATACATATACATCAAAGAACGATCCCGGAGCTGCAGCACTCCCAATGTGTGAACGATCCGGCCGGCAGCCGTGTAGCTTGGTGATGTGACGTGAAGCTCCACCCAAAGCGTTTAGTCATCATTTGATGTCGTCAGGGGCATGGCTAAACATCAGTCCCCACGCTCTTATATACAATAGTAGTGCACTCCTGTGAACCAGAAAAGAATTATGGTCAAAGAAGCTGGTACTCAATTCCTCCCCTTTCTCCATGTTTTTTCCTTTCTTACCTGTATTCCTGGGTTCTCTTCAAAACGTATACTTACCCATACAGCAAATCAGACTTTCACTATGTTCATTATCAATTACTTTAAAACAAACCTGTGTTTTGCATCCCAATCCCCAGTAGTATATTCCTTACTTTTTGTTGGTCCAAGTTGCTCTATTCAGCACTTGGAGTAGGGTTGCCACTTCATCCCTTTAAAACTGAACACATATTAATTACACAGGTTCTGGGGCTAATTTATTGCAGATAAGGCACTAAGTGAGTTTATTCACCACCTTAATCAGCCACAGAACCTGCGTAATTAATATATGTTTGGTTTTAACCACCTTCCGCCCGCCATATACAGTAGTACAATGACGGGCACAAGGTGGTTCTCTCATTCTGATAGGACGTCATATTCCATTCTCACCGCGTATGCGCGGCTCAGGGAGCGCGCAGCGCGGCGATCGCCTGTATGCTGTGTCCCTCGGACACAGCGGATCACGGAAAGAGCCGGAGATATCAGCTCGGTCATGTGATCAGCTGTGTCCAATCACAGCTGATCACATGTAAACACGGAAATGCCGGTTATCGGCATTTCTCTCCTTCCGAGTTGTCACGCTGACAGCTCGAGAGGAGAGGAGAGCCGGTAATCGGCTTTTCACGGAGGGGACATGTACACTGATCATCAGGGCACTGATGATCAGTGTGCCCTGATGATCAGTGTGGCCCCAGAAGTGCCACCTGTCAGTGTCCATCAGTGCCAGCAGTCAGTGCTCATCAGTGCCACGTGCCAGTGCCCATCAATGCCACATCAATGCCACATATCAGTGCATACCAGTGCACATCAATGCCACATATCAGTGCCCATCTGAGCTGCCTTTCAATGTCACCCATCAGTGCCAGTCAGTGCCACCTATCAATGCCAATCAGTGCCACCTCTCAGTGCTGCCAATCAGTGCCGCCTATCAGTGCCAGTCAGTGTTGCCTATCAGTGTCAGTCAGTGCCACCTATCAGTGCCACCTATCAGTGCCACCTATCAGTGCCATATATCAGTGTCATGTATCAGTGCTGCCTTTCAGTGCCCATCAGTGATGTCTGTCAATGCCCATCAGTGCAACCTACCAGTGCCTCCTCATCAGTGCCCATCAGTGCCACCTATCAGTGTCCATCAGTGCAGCCTATCCATGCCCATCACTGCAGCCTCATTAGCGCACATCAGTGAAGGAGAAAAATCACTTATTTACAAAACTATATAACAAAAACGAAGAAAAAATGCTTTTTTTTTTCAAAATTTTCAGTTGTTTTTGGTTTGTTTAAGAAAAAATAAAAATCCCAGAGGTGATTAAATACCACCAAAAGAAATCTCTATCTGTCTCAAAAAAATTATAAAAATTTCATATGGGTACAGTGTTGCATGACCGCATAATTGTCATTCAAAATGTGACAGCGCTGAAAGCTGGAAATTGGCCTGGGCAGGAAGGGGGTAGAAGTGCCCTGTAGGCTAGTGGTTAAAGGGATGAGGTGGCAACTCTAACCTGGAGTCAATGTAAATACAATGTAATTCCAGGTATGGAAGAGTATATGACTCACCCATGGGCCAGTTAGTGCTGTCACCAGAGTGTCTATAGTCCTGTGTAAGCTGTGGCAACCTAAAAGTTTCACAGGACTTTACTTTCATTCCTGGTGACTGAATGGAGTGGCAGAGGAGCATAATTTACATTTCAGCTGATTCCTACTAAACTGGCTGGGATTCAAGCCATAGGTGACCCTTTTTAGCACCATCCAGGTGAAAAATGATCAGCTGATGAGTGATTGAGTCAGACGGAGTCACTATTTAGGTACTGCAGCTGTCTGAATACAATAACTGGCAGAGGAGATTCCTCCATATCATGGATAGAAAGAAATCTACTCATGTGTAGCTAGCCGTAATCTGGGCATTGATGTTTTTTTTCTTTTTGTTCAGTCCACTGGAGGTGGATGGAGGAATCCCCTTCAGGACACTGTGGGGGTTATTTACTAAAGTTGGAGAGTGCAAAATCTGGTGCAGCTCTGCATAGAAACCAATCAGCTTCCAGATTTTATTGCCAAAGCTTAATTGAACAAGCCAAAGTTAAAAGCTGATTGGCTACCATGCACAGCTGCACCAGTTTTAGCAAATCTCCCCCTGTATTCTGCCAGCAGGACTCTCCACTGTCAGAATACACTGATCAGTGACTGCAGATGTTGATCAACAAAGGTTTTCCAGTTTGTCTGTTTATCAGAAGACAATGTAACAGTCAGCCTCTGTCTAATGAGGGATGACCACACATGCTTTGGCTTAACCAGCCAAATTTCGATCTGTCAATGGCCAGCTTTAGAGTCATGCCTTTGTGTTTAAATACCATCACCAGAGGACAACTTCATGTTTTCCACCACTTCATCTCAGGAAGTTTCCCATTAACTGCAGCATGAGATAATGAAAAATGATTTGGCAACAGTGAGGTTAAAGGGATTTCAAAATGCAGCTGATTCTCCTGTCTTTCCCGTACAAAAGAATATTACAGCAATGGCAGCATGGGAACAGCTTTAATAGAGGTCCTGCACTTTTACTATAAGAAATTCCTCAATCACTCCTGTAATCAGTCATATTTCGGTTCCCAGCTGAATCGTCAGGAATGGGTTTGCAAATGTATTTTCAGCAAGCGGTCTGGTCAGTGGGGATCTTTCTGCATTGCTAGTCTATGTAATGTCAGAGAACTGACTTCACATTTTACTGTTTTTTCTGATGCCCCAGCTAACTTGAAATATTAAGCCTAAGCAAGTCCAAGAGCAAACGATGCATAAGCAGAGGTACAGGGTGAAATTCTATGCAAGATGTGATTTTTTCTGTAAATGCGATCACTAAAATCTCATGTAATCTTTAACATCTTAATATATTTTTTTTTATATAAAAGTTTCAATAGACTAACACCTGGTAATCCAGGTCCTTGTTCAGGCACTTCCTGTTACAGGATGACAACCCTCTGTCCTTGTCTCCTGGTTGCTCTTCTGCACATGAAATTAAACCTCTGCTTAAGAGAGTAATGGTGGAAAAGAAGTGGATAAAAAGAGGCTGTGGAAGATCACCAGCAATAGAAAAAAGATGAAAAAAGGTGAAAAGAATAATTTGTAAAAGATACACCAGTTTATAACGCACACTGCTTTCTGTTTAAAACGCACACATGCTACATGTTAGGTAGAGTTTACATCTTTTTCAAATCCAGCCTCATATCATAATTGCAGTATATCAAAATGTTGGCATGTGAAGAAAGCATAGTCTTCAAATAGGCCTTTTTAATTCTCGACTTTATTTCATATATTAGCCTGCTCCCGCTGGCTGTATGCATACAGTATATGCAACCTCTTGGCAAGTGGGCTTTAACGACA
Organism: Staurois parvus; assembly: GCF_062004578.1. Classification (NCBI taxonomy): domain Eukaryota; kingdom Metazoa; phylum Chordata; class Amphibia; order Anura; family Ranidae; genus Staurois; species Staurois parvus. Next base: position 1,459,541 of record NW_028318087.1, read on the forward strand.
AGCAGCCGCATGTATGCTGCTCTATGTAAACACTTTACTGGGCTGAGACCTCTCGACACAGTAACAACGGCAAGTCAACAGCCTCTTTGCCTTTAGTATACCAACCCCAAGGTATGTCACTGATTTCATAGTTGCATACTTGTGATCGGGAGCTTTCCAATCATGTGGGCAGCACTGTGGCTAAATGGTTAGCACTTCTGCCTGGCAGTACTAGGGTTGTTGATTTAAATCCCAACCACAGTACCACCTGCTTGGAGCTTGCATGTTTTCCCTGTCCCTGCGTGGGTTTCTTCTGGGTACTCCAGTTTCCTCCCACACTCCAAAGACAGGCAAATTGCCTGCTGTCTAAATTGGCCCTAGTATGTGTATGTATGAATGTGAGTTAGAGACCTTATATTGTACGCCCCTTGAGGGTTAAGTTCTGATGTGAATGTACAATTTATATGTAAAGCGCTGTGTAAATTGACTATATAAGTACCTAAAATAAATGTGACCGCTGTGACAGCCAATCAAAGTGGTAGTATGATCAGAGTGCCCACCTGTAACAGACCCCAGACACCCAGGACTGGGTATCTCCTTCAAGAAGCTGCTTCTCAGGCTCTGGAACACGAGACCAGTAAATCTAGCTATTGCTACCTCAAGACGACACCAGATTTGAAGTAAGCCAGAGGTAGACTAGTTTATTTGAACACAGATACAAGATATATACACTCAGGGGACAAGGGGACAACCCCCTCCCTGCATAATGACACAGGGTGGGGCAATCTACATTTAGTAACAAGAGATACACCAGCAGACAGTCGCACCAGGAGGGAGGGCTGCTGGAGACCCCCCCCCCCCACCAAGCCAATAAACATAAACACATACATCCCTTAATAGTTTGCTCCCAAGCCTGAAAAACAACAGAACAATGGGATGCAGCCCCACAACACCAAACAATCCACAACCCCCACCCAACCTATACATGTCTACACAATATTAGGACAGATCACCCTGTACCCCTAATAGGCACAGGGTGATTTACACATAATAGGGATATGGGGAGCTGAGACAGGGGTCTCCCCACCTCTCCAAAGTGAGCTGGGTTCCATGGGCCCCCCACCCAAAGTGACTCCCGTCACACCACCGCTGCCTCTCAGCATTTAAATCCTCTTAAAGGGCCGAGATGTGGCGGTGGGAAGGGGGTAAGAACCAACTTTTTAGAATGACACTTTAATGCACAGGTGTTAAACTGGTGACCCTCCAGCTGTTGCTACTACAAGTCCCATGAGGCATTGCAAGACTGACAGTTAGAAGCATGACTCTCAAAGGCAGAGACATGTTAGGACTAGGTGGTTTCGCAACAGCTGGAGGGCCGTCAGTTTGACACCCCTGCTTTAATGTCATCATTTATTTTTGCATTATTTAAACTGCATGAATTACATTTTTTGTAAACTTTCTTATATCGCAGCAAATTCATAAAATTATAGTCAAAGAAAATATACATCTTTATCTGTGTTAAAGAGAATGGAGTTGATATACTAAAGGGAAATAAGCTGTTCGCGTTGCACATTGCAAGGAAATTTGCCCCAGAGGTTAGTGAATGAGAACGCTGTGTTGACTTTTATCAAACAATCATGTGCAAGATAAAATGCTGTTTTTTTTGTTTTTTTTTTCTTGCATGTGATTGGGTATTCTTTGCTTCATCACTTTCTGTAAGCTTGGGGGCAACTTGCAAGTCAACAGCCTCTTTGTCTTTAGTATACCAACCCCAATGTATGTCACCGATTTCATAGTTGCATAAGACGGCAAATATTGCTGCAATGTTAACATACAGTATGTGGGAGTTGCACTGTAAAATACATTGCCATGGCAATGCAATCTGTGCATTTCATAATACAGCTCAAGCAGCCAAGGATGTATTTACGCATCTCACAGTACAATGTACAGTACATACTGTGGGGGATGCTTTCCTTCAACAGCTTACAGTATTTTCAATGGAACCTTGCATTTCATTAATTCATAATGTAATCATGCACTCAGATGTATGGGGCATTGTTATTATGGGAGATTGTTATTATTACTGGACTTTTTTCCTCTTTTAGATTTCTTCTAGGTTCTTGCAAAGTTTCTCGTATAAAGAAATAGTATGGTATGTATTTGTACTAGTTATTGTAAAGTTTAGCCAGTTATTTTTTATTGCATAATTGGATTCCCATTTTGTGGGCCGGTCTTATTTTTACTTGCTTTACTTTTCCCAGTTCCATGGGAAAGGTGAAAAACCAGTTCAAGAAGGCTGTGAGTGTATAACAAGTGTTAATTATATTCTATATACAGTATATAAATTATTATAACTCATATTTTTATTTATGTATTATTTTTGGCTCAGGGACCGCTTTATAAATGAGATTGAATATCACCATTGGATCTATGTAATGAACCCAGCATTCTGCACTTTATGGCCCATTTATAAAATTCATGTCAAGATGTGAAGCGTGACTTTCTCTCTGCTTATTGCAGTGTAGAAAGCTCTGTGATTGGAGGACAGCCAGGTATTTGAAGTTGACAGGTCACATCACCCAGCTTTTAATTGTTTTTCCACACAACTGTCATTCAGTTCTGTTGTGCTCCACTGGCTTTGGACCGTGTAAATCAGCAAAGCACAATGCACATTTGTAAAGCACACCATTGTGATTTTGATCCTCATAAGTTTTTCCTTTTGTTAACGGACATATAAGCTACATGAACTTCTAAAGCCAAGTTTAAGAAAATAAAGATTTTATATAAGAGGTCAGTGCAAGTACTGTCACTTCTCCTCGACATAAACTGTATATAGCCACATTTTCTCATTGAGCAACCTAGCATGGGATCTGTGTCTATGAAATATACCTCTACCTTCGTCCAGTATACCTTGAAATAACCATCCCTGCATTTTAAACTCACTAACCCAGTGTTGATTGTCGAATCCCACCTCCAAGTTAGCAGTACAGCTGTAGATTCTAGCATTCTCCAATACCAAGCTCAGAAGATGTATGCAGGGCCAGTGCTAGACTATTTTGCACCCTAGGCAAGACCAGTTACTTACACCCCTCCCAAAAAAAAAAAAAAAAATTAAAAATAGTAGAAAATATAAAATCAACAAAACATGAAACTGCTAAATTTCTTTTAAGGTGCAAAAATAAGTACCATAAGATGCCATCAGAACCAATGTTAAAGACAAAATCAGTGCCACGGACTGACTGTATCTGTGGCTGGCAGTGGCAGGGTGACAGTTGCAGTGAGTGAAGGATGATGAATCCACAGTCTAACAGATCCCAGGCTGGAATTTCCCAGGCAATGGGGGGAGATAAAATGCTGTGACAGCAGGCAGCTCAACTGAGTGCTCCAACACAATGAGAGATCCAACACAACACACCACCACCAACACTGACACAGATCTGCAGGCCCAGCAGGCACTAGAAGAGCAGGCTGTGGGATTGTGATGATGTCATCACTCACTGACACATTGCATATGTGATAAATGTCCATCCGGCCGGGTCACGCTCACACAGACATGAGAAATCAGAGTCAGACATTACCTCTCTCTGCCTCTGCTGATGATTGGGAAGAGAAGGGCTGGAACTCCACAGTGATCAGCAGCTGCAAGCCGGCTTGCAGTAAGGGACAGCGTCTGAGAGTAACACTTGAAGGAACGGCAGCTCAGCTGTTACACTGGCCCCAGACACCTGGCATCTTTTTTGTCCTTTCTTCCTCCCCTTTGCCTCCCCCTCCCCTCAGCTGAAGGATCATTTATAATGTGGCGGTATCCCACACAGAGAAAGTTCCGGTTTGTACTGTGCCCAGGTGCCCTTAGGTGGCATTGCACCCTAGACGGCCACCTAGTTTGTTTAGTGGAAGCACTGGCCCTGGATGTATGTCCCCAGAAATATTACTTTCCCATTTCTGGTTCATTAGGGCAATCACCCAATAAATATTTTTCATCCATCCATGACAAAGAACATTACTTTTCCCATTAATGTAATGCATCTCCCAAGAAATAATTCAATTGCCTGGAAATATCTCTCTTCCACTTCTGGTTCAACATAACAGTGTCCTTGGAAATATCACTCTCCCATTCCTGGCCTATAAATGCATTGTCCTACAAATCTTTGGCCCTTGCCCGGCTAATATTTCCCAGGGCTGCTTAATAACATAATCCTTTCTGGAGTTCACTTTCTGCGGAAGAAAATAAACAATAGGAAGCAATAAACTAGTGAGCTTATATAAAGCACACATTAAGCTACAGTAACCAGATATAATTTTTTAGCTAATTTAATTAACTTACGCAACCAATCAGGTTTTAGCTTATCACCCTCTCTTCATCCTTGTTGCCTTTGTATTGGTAAAGCTCAAGTACATTAGTCTCAATTTCTGTAGGAGATAATGGAATATTCACTAACTGATCCTGTAGTTGCCATAACAATGTTACTTCAATGAAGAGAAAGCTGCAGGAGGGTACCATAAAGGCTATTCCCAAACATAGTGGAAAATGTTTATATACTTAACATTACCAGTACCCAATGCCTAATAAGATCTGACTGGAATCCCAAAATGGTGGCAGTAAATTAGATTGTACAAACTAATCATTTATGTGTATGCTGGAATAAATGTATTAATAAAAAAGGATTAAGACTGTTTGAAAGCATCTTTAAAAAGTACACCGTAGCCATACTTTTTTCAAATGTATTTATAGCTAAAAAATTATTTTGTTAATTTTTAGAACCAGGGAAGGCTAAAATCCTGGTTAGGTCTTACTGCTATCTCTGGCTTATTTGCCTCCATCTATCCTCACTAGAGATGAGCGAAGTATTCAAAAATTCGATTCGACTGATTCGGCGAATTCGTGGAAAAATTTCGATTCGAGTCGAATATATTCGCTGTGAATTTAACTTAAAAAAGGGTGTTTCTAGGCTTCAGAGAGACTTAATATTAGTGCTGAACACTGTACCTTTAATTTAAATGCCCTTGGAGTCTGCTGGGGAAGAGAAATAATACTGTCAGTCAGTATGACATGCAGATGAGTGCCGTCGATCTTAGAATCACCGCACACTTCACTCATTTGGGCAGTCACGGGGCCAAAACCAGAGTGTGGAGCCACAGTGTGGCGGTGGAGGCAGCAGCAATGGGAGGCCATACAGCACCCTATGACAAAAATGGAAACCACCAGCAGTGTGAGGAGACCTGAAAGTGGCACATGGCAGAGTGTGGCGATAGAGACAGCAGCAATGGGAGGCCGTACAGGGACCCATGACACACTCTGGACCTGGCAGCAGCATGAGGAGGCGGTACAGGGGCCCATGGCAGATTACAGGCCTGGCAGCAGCATGAGGAGTCGGTACGGGGGCCCATGGCAGATTACGGGCCTGGCAGCAGCAATGGGAGGCCGTACAGGGACCCATGACACACTCTGGACCTGGCAGCAGCATGGGGAGGCGGTACAGGGGCCCATGACAGATTACGGGCCTGGCAGCAGCACGAGGAGTCGGTACGGGGGCCCATGACACACTCTGGACCTGGCAGCAGCATGAGGAGGCGTTACAGGGGCGCATGACAGATTACGAGCCTGGCAGCAGCAACTTGGACAGGAGGACGTTCAGCTTCTGCACCGTCTGGTGCGTGCTCGCAAACTGTTGTCTCTTGGAAACGGATTCCAAGAAAGACTGCTGACGGAATCCGTGAAGAGGAGTAGCAGGAGAAGGAGCATCTGAACGAGCGGAATATGCCAACAAGCGACAACAGGGGCCCATGACAGATTACGGGCCTGGCAGCAGCATGAGGAGTCGGTACGGGGGCCCATGGCAGATTAGGGGCCTGGCAGCAGCTATGGGAGGCCTGTAATCTGCCAGCACCCTATGACAAAAAATGGAACCCACCAGCAGTGTGAGGAGACCTGAAAGTGGCACATGGCAGAGTGTGGCGATGGAGACAGCAGCAATGGGAGGCCGTACAGGGACCCATGAGAGACTCTGGACCTGGCAGCAGCATGAGGAGGCGGTATATAGGGGCCCATGGCAGATTAGGGGCCTGGCAGCAGCTATGGGAGGCCCGTAATCTGCCAGCACCCTATGTCAAAAAATTCTACACACCAGCAGTGTGTGAGGAGACCTGAAATTGGCACATGGCAGAGTGTGGCGATGGAGACAGCAGCAATGGGAGGCCGTACAGGGACCCATGAGAGACTCTGGACCTGGCAGCAGCATGAGGAGGCGGTATATAGGGGCCTATGGCAGATTAGGGGCCTGGCAGCAGCTATGGGAGGCCCGTAATCTGCCAGCACCCTATGTCAAAAAATTCTACACACCAGCAGTGTGTGAGGAGACCTGAAAGTGGCACATGGCAGAGTGTGGCGATGGAGACAGCAGCAATGGGAGGCCGTACAGGGACCCATGAGAGACTCTGGACCTGGCAGCAGCATGAGGAGGCGGTATATAGGGGCCTATGGCAGATTAGGGGCCTGGCAGCAGCTATGGGAGGCCAGTAATCTGCCAGCACCCTATGTCAAAAAATTCTACACACCAGCAGTGTGAGGAGACCTGAAAGTGGCACATGGCAGAGTGTGGCGATGGAGACAGCAGCAATGGGAGGCCGTACAGGGAACCATGAGAGACTCTGGACCTGGCAGCAGCATGAGGAGGCGGTATATAGGGGCCTATGGCAGATTAGGGGCCTGGCAGCAGCTATAGGAGGCCCATAATCTGCCAGCACCCTATGTCAAAAAATTCTACACACCAGCAGTGTGAGGAGACCTGAAAGTGGCACATGGCAGAGTGTGGCGATGGAGACAGCAGCAATGGGAGGCCGTACAGGGACCCATGAGAGACTCTGGACCTGGCAGCAGCATGAGGAGGCGGTATATAGGGGCCCATGGCAGATTAGGGGCCTGGCAGCAGCTATGGGAGGCCCGTAATCTGCCAGCACCCTATGTCAAAAAATTCTACACACCAGCAGTGTGTGAGGAGACCTGAAAGTGGCACATGGCAGAGTGTGGCGATGGAGACAGCAGCAATGGGAGGCCGTACAGGGACCCATGAGAGACTCTGGACCTGGCAGCAGCATGAGGAGGCGGTATATAGGGGCCTATGGCAGATTAGGGGCCTGGCAGCAGCTATGGGAGGCCCGTAATCTGCCAGCACCCTATGTCAAAAAATTCTACACACCAGCAGTGTGAGGAGACCTGAAAGTGGCACATGGCAGAGTGTGGCGATGGAGACAGCAGCAATGGGAGGCCGTACAGGGACCCATGAGAGACTCTGGACCTGGCAGCAGCATGAGGAGGCGGTATATAGGGGCCTATGGCAGATTAGGGGCCTGGCAGCAGCTATAGGAGGCCCATAATCTGCCAGCACCCTATGTCAAAAAATTCAACACACCAGCAGTGTGAGGAGACCTGAAAGTGGCACATGGCATGAGACACTGTGGACCTGGCAGCAGCATGAGGAGGCGGTATATAGGGGCCCATGGCAGATTAGGGGCCTGGCAGCAGCTATGGGAGGCCCGTAATCTGCCAGCATCCTATGTCAAAAAATTCTACACACCAGCAGTGTGTGAGGAGACCTGAAAGTGGCACATGGCAGAGTGTGGCGATGGAGACAGCAGCAATGGGAGGCCGTACAGGGACCCATGAGAGACTCTGGACCTGGCAGCACCATGAGGAGGCGGTATATAGGGGCCTATGGCAGATTAGGGGCCTGGCAGCAGCTATGGGAGGCCCGTAATCTGCCAGCACCCTATGTCAAAAAATTCTACACACCAGCAGTGTGTGAGGAGACCTGAAAGTGGCACATGGCAGAGTGTGGCGATAGAAACAGCAGCAATGGGAGGCCGTACAGGGACCCATGAGAGACCCTGGACTTGGCAGCAGCATGAGGAGGCGGTATAGGGGCCCATGGCAGATTAGGGGCCTGGCAGCAGCAATGGGAGGCCCGTAATCTGCCAGCACCCTATGTCAAAAAATTCTACACACCAGCAGTGTGTGAGGAGACCTGAAAGTGGCACATGGCAGAGTGTGGCGATGGAGACAGCAGCAATGGGAGGCCGTACAGGGACCCATGAGAGACTCTGGACCTGGCAGCAGCATGAGGAGGCGGTATATAGGGGCCCATGGCAGATTAGGGGCCTGGCAGCAGCTATGGGAGGCCCGTAATCTGCCAGCACCCTATGTCAAAAAATTCTACACACCAGCAGTGTGTGGGGAGACCTGAAAGTGGCACATGGCAGAGTGTGGCGATGGAGACAGCAGCAATGGGAGGCCGTACAGGGACCCATGAGAGACTCTGGACCTGGCAGCAGCATGAGGAGGCGGTATATAGGGGCCTATGGCAGATTAGGGGCCTGGCAGCAGCTATGGGAGGCCAGTAATCTGCCAGCACCCTATGTCAAAAAATTCTACACACCAGCAGTGTGAGGAGACCTGAAAGTGGCACATGGCAGAGTGTGGCGATGGAGACAGCAGCAATGGGAGGCCGTACAGGGAACCATGAGAGACTCTGGACCTGGCAGCAGCATGAGGAGGCGGTATATAGGGGCCTATGGCAGATTAGGGGCCTGGCAGCAGCTATGGGAGGCCAGTAATCTGCCAGCACCCTATGTCAAAAAATTCTACACACCAGCAGTGTGAGGAGACCTGAAAGTGGCACATGGCAGAGTGTGGCGATGGAGACAGCAGCAATGGGAGGCCGTACAGGGAACCATGAGAGACTCTGGACCTGGCAGCAGCATGAGGAGGCGGTATATAGGGGCCTATGGCAGATTAGGGGCCTGGCAGCAGCTATAGGAGGCCCATAATCTGCCAGCACCCTATGTCAAAAAATTCTACACACCAGCAGTGTGAGGAGACCTGAAAGTGGCACATGGCAGAGTGTGGCGATGGAGACAGCAGCAATGGGAGGCCGTACAGGGACCCATGAGAGACTCTGGACCTGGCAGCAGCATGAGGAGGCGGTATATAGGGGCCTATGGCAGATTAGGGGCCTGGCAGCAGCTATAGGAGGCCCGTAATCTGCCAGCACCCTATGTCAAAAAATTCTACACACCAGCAGTGTGAGGAGACCTGAAAGTGGCACATGGCAGAGTGTGGCGATGGAGACAGCAGCAATGGGAGGCCGTACAGGGACCCATGAGAGACTCTGGACCTGGCAGCAGCATGAGGAGGCGGTATATAGGGGCCTATGGCAGATTAGGGGCCTGGCAGCAGCAATGGGAGGCCCGTAATCTGCCAGCACCCTATGTCAAAAAATTCTACATACCAGCAGTGTGAGGAGACCTGAAAGTGGCACATGGCATGAGACACTGTGGACCTGGCAGCAGCATGAGGAGGCGGTATATAGGGGCCCATGGCAGATTAGGGGCCTGGCAGCAGCAATGGGAGGCCCGTAATCTGCCAACACCCTATGTCAAAAAATTCTACACACCAGCAGTGTGTGAGGAGACCTGAAAGTGGCACATGGCAGAGTGTGGCGATGGAGACAGCAGCAATGGGAGGCCGTACAGGGACCCATGAGAGACTCTGGACCTGGCAGCAGCATGAGGAGGCAGTATATAGGGGCCTATGGCAGATTAGGGGCCTGGCAGCAGCTATAGGAGGCCCATAATCTGCCAGCACCCTATGTCAAAAAATTCTACACACCAGCAGTGTGAGGAGACCTGAAAGTGGCACATGGCAAAGTGTGGCGATGGAGACAGCAGCAATGGGAGGCCGTACAGGGACCCATGAGAGACTCTGGACCTGGCAGCAGCATGAGGAGGCGGTATATAGGGGCCTATGGCAGATTAGGGGCCTGGCAGCAGCTATAGGAGGCCCGTAATCTGCCAGCACCCTATGTCAAAAAATTCTACACACCAGCAGTGTGAGGAGACCTGAAAGTGGCACATGGCAGAGTGTGGCGATGGAGACAGCAGCAATGGGAGGCCGTACAGGGACCCATGAGAGACTCTGGACCTGGCAGCAGCATGAGGAGGCGGTATATAGGGGCCTATGGCAGATTAGGGGCCTGGCAGCAGCTATAGGAGGCCCGTAATCTGCCAGCACCCTATGTCAAAAAATTCTACACACCAGCAGTGTGAGGAGACCTGAAAGTGGCACATGGCAGAGTGTGGCGATGGAGACAGCAGCAATGGGAGGCCGTACAGGGACCCATGAGAGACTCTGGACCTGGCAGCAGCATGAGGAGGCGGTATATAGGGGCCTAGGGCAGATTAGGGGCCTGGCAGCAGCAATGGGAGGCCCGTAATCTGCCAGCACCCTATGTCAAAAAATTCTACACACCAGCAGTGTGTGAGGAGACCTGAAAGTGGCACATGGCAGAGTGTGGCGATGGAGACAGCAGCAATGGGAGGCCGTACAGGGACCCATGAGAGACTCTGGACCTGGCAGCAGCATGAGGAGGCGGTATATAGGGGCCTATGGCAGATTAGGGGCCTGGCAGCAGCTATAGGAGGCCCGTATTCTGCCAGCACCCTATGTCAAAAAATTCTACACACCAGCAGTGTGAGGAGACCTGAAAGTGGCACATGGCAGAGTGTGGCGATGGAGACAGCAGCAATGGGAGGCCGTACAGGGAACCATGAGAGACTCTGGACCTGGCAGCAGCATGAGGAGGCGGTATATAGGGGCCTATGGCAGATTAGGGGCCTGGCAGCAGCTATAGGAGGCCCGTAATCTGCCAGCACCCTATGTCAAAAAATTCTACACACCAGCAGTGTGAGGAGACCTGAAAGTGGCACATGGCAGAGTGTGGCGATGGAGACAGCAGCAATGGGAGGCCGTACAGGGACCCATGAGAGACTCTGGACCTGGCAGCAGCATGAGGAGGCGGTATATAGGGGCCTATGGCAGATTAGGGGCCTGGCAGCAGCAATGGGAGGCCCGTAATCTGCCAGCACCCTATGTCAAAAAATTCTACACACCAGCAGTGTGTGAGGAGACCTGAAAGTGGCACATGGCAGAGTGTGGCGATGGAGACAGCAGCAATGGGAGGCCGTACAGGGACCCATGAGAGACTCTGGACCTGGCAGCAGCATGAGGAGGCGGTATATAGGGGCCTATGGCAGATTAGGGGCCTGGCAGCAGCTATAGGAGGCCCATAATCTGCCAGCACCCTATGTCAAAAAATTCAACACACCAGCAGTGTGAGGAGACCTGAAAGTGGCACATGGCATGAGACACTCTGGACCTGGCAGCAGCATGAGGAGGCAGTATATAGGGGCCTATGGCAGATTAGGGGCCTGGCAGCAGCTATAGGAGGCCCGTAATCTGCCAGCACCCTATGTCAAAAAATTCTACACACCAGCAGTGTGAGGAGACCTGAAAGTGGCACATGGCAGAGTGTGGCGATGGAGACAGCAGCAATGGGAGGCCGTACAGGGACCCATGAGAGACTCTGGACCTGGCAGCAGCATGAGGAGGCGGTATATAGGGGCCTATGGCAGATTAGGGGCCTGGCAGCAGCAATGGGAGGCCCGTAATCTGCCAGCACCCTATGTCAAAAAATTCTACACACCAGCAGTGTGTGAGGAGACCTGAAAGTGGCACATGGCAGAGTGTGGCGATGGAGACAGCAGCAATGGGAGGCCGTACAGGGACCCATGAGAGACTCTGGACCTGGCAGCAGCATGAGGAGGCGGTATATAGGGGCCTATGGCAGATTAGGGGCCTGGCAGCAGCTATAGGAGGCCCGTAATCTGCCAGCACCCTATGTCAAAAAATTCTACACACCAGCAGTGTGAGGAGACCTGAAAGTGGCACATGGCAGAGTGTGGCGATGGAGACAGCAGCAATGGGAGGCCGTACAGGGACCCATGAGAGACTCTGGACCTGGCAGCAGCATGAGGAGGCGGTATATAGGGGCCTATGGCAGATTAGGGGCCTGGCAGCAGCTATGGGAGGCCCGTAATCTGCCAGCACCCTATGTCAAAAAATTCTACACACCAGCAGTGTGTGAGGAGACCTCAAAGTGGCACATGTTTGAGGCATGATTCATGGCGGATTTAGTCAGTTGTGTCAGGAACTGGTGGTTTGAAATCCAGACTAATCCACGCCTGATTCATTTTCACAAACGTGAGTCTCTCCACACTTTGGGTGGACAGTCGTGTCCTCCGCGGAGTTACAATACCTCCTGCCGCACTAAACACGCGCTCCGATGCCACGCTACTGGCCGGGCATGACAGCCTTTCAAGGGCAAATTCAGCTAGTTGGGGCCAAAGGTCAAGTTTCGTTGACCAGTAGTCAAGGGGATTGTCTACCTCGGTTGGCAGGGTGCTGTCCAAGTAGGCCCAAGCCTGTTGTTTGAGCTCCTGCTCCAGGTCCACCTGATGCTGCTGCTGCTGCTGCTGCGGCTGGTTAGTAGTTTCCTCACTGCGCTGGTGAAGAAAGCTACTCATCATCGACTGCAGACTGAGGCAGCCGCTGCTGGTGGAGCTGCCACTGCTCCTACCACCCCACCCCTCCCCTGCTGCCATGGCAGCGGAACGCGAGCGCACAGGGCCCACAGTGTCTGAGGATGGACGTTGGCGCACAAAGGCAGAGACCAACTGACTACATAGGTGGTTTTTATAGTACGTTATTTTGGCCTCCCTCTCAGCAGGTGTGAAAAAGGCCACCATTTTGGAACGGTAGCGAGGGTCCAACAAGGTGGACAGCCAAAAGTCATCCCTCTGTCTGATGGTTATTATTCGGCTGTCGCTACGCAAGCAACCGAGCATGCTATGGGCCATTTGTGCCAAGGAATGCGAGGGACTCCCTGCCTCCATCTCCACAGCATACTGCCACGGTGCGTCTGGGTCCTCTGTCTCCTCCTCCTCCTCCTCTACCAGATGCTCCTGCTCCTCCACTCCTGTCCGCTGAGTGGAAAAACCACCCATTTCACTCAATAATTCCTGAGCACAAATGTCCTCCTCTACCTCCTCCTCTTCTTCCTGTCCTGCCCCCACAGGGGTCATGTGGCGTTGAGATCTGTGCGCCACGTCTACCGCACCCTGACCAGCCATTGTTAACAGCATTTGTTCAAGGACGTGCAATAGAGGAATGACGTCGTTCATCCCATAGTCCTGCCGACTCACGAATAGCGTGGCCTCCTCAAAGGGCCTGAGCAAGCGGCAGGTGTCACGCATGAGCTGCCAATGGCTGACATCGAAGTTACACAGGGGAGTACCTTTATCCGCTTGTAACATCAGGAAATCGGTGATGGCCTTTCGCTGCTCGTAAAGGCGGTCTAACATGTGTAGGGTTGAATTCCACCTTGTTGCAACGTCGCAGATCAGGCGATGATGTGGAATTCCGTTCTGCCGCTGCAGCTCAAGGAGGGTGTGCTTTGCGGTGTAGGAATGGCTGAAATGCATGCAAAGTTTACGTGACATTTTAAGGATGTCTTGCAGTGGGATGGTGGATTTTAGGAACCGCTTGACAACCAGATTGAACACGTGAGCCATGCATGGCGCATGGCACAACCTTCCTTGACGCAGAGCAGACACCATGTTCTTTCCGTTGTCGGTCAACATGGTTCCGATTTTCAGTTTGCGCGGAGACAGCCATCTGTCGATTTCTCTGTTCATTACACTCAGAAGTTCCTCCCCTGTGTGACTACGTTCGCCAAGGCATACCAGGTGCAGCACAGCGTGACACCGTTGTGCCCTGCACATGTGATATGCCGGTCGGGTAATGGGACTTGGCACGGGGGTGGCGGCTGAGGACACGGCGGAAGAAGAGGTGGTAGAGGCGGACATCTTTGCCGGACCAAGGACGTGCAAACGTGGAGGCAAAAGCGGCGTGACCTGTCCAAGTTGCTGGTGCGGCTGTGCCGGCACCACGTTCACCCAGTGGGCCGTAAATGACATGTACTGTCCCTGACCGTAGTTACAGCTCCACACGTCGGCGCTGCCGTGCACTTTGGCAGAGACCGACATGCTCAAAGACTGGCCCACCATGTCTTCTACATGTGAATGCAGGGCTGGCACTGCCTTTTTGGCGAAGAAATGACGGCTTGGCACTCTCCACCGCGGCGCGGCACAAGCCATCATTTCTCTGAAAGGTGCTGAGTCCACCACTTGGAAAGGGAGGGACTGCAGCACCAGCAACTTGGACAGGAGGACGTTCAGCTTTTGCACCGTCGGGTGCGTGCTCGCAAACTGTTGTCTCTTGGAAACGGATTCCAAGAAAGACTGCTGACGGAATCCGTGAAGAGGAGTAGCAGGAGAAGGAGCATCTGAACGAGCGGAAGATGCCAACGAGCGACAACTCCCCTCAGCAGAGGTGTTGGAGCCTTGACTGGCTGATGGAGGGCGATTGACGTCGGGTGACGGAGCAAGTAACGGAGCGGGTGATGGAGCGGGGGCTGGGGCGGGCAGAACCGCCGTATCTTTATCACGGTTTTCCCAGGCCACCAAATGGCGACGCTGCATATGCTGCCGCAACGCTGTAGTCCCAACATGGGCCCCCTGGCCACGCTTGACTTTCTGGCCACATAGTCGACATACGGCTACGTTTACTTCCTCGGGCGGCTTGACGAAAAATTGCCACACCGCCGAGTAGGAAACTTTGCCCCCGATACTCCTCACTGGCTGACTGCTGCTTCCTCCGTGCACACCGGCACCACTACTGGCCGTGGTGGTAGGCTGCAGTGGAGCTGGTGCTCTACTCCGTGGCCGTTTGGCTCCACTGACACTGCTTCCACTGACACTGCTGCGACCCTGCTGCTGTCTCCTGGGCAACCCACCGACTGTTTCGCTCACTGCCAAGCTGCCACCCTCTTCTCCTGATGATGCGGAAGAAATTGCCTGATGACGACGAGGCTGCCAAGTGCGATCAACCTCCTCATCATCAAGTAGGGTCTCCGCCTCACTACTAGCCCCCTCGGCTGCGTCTGGGTCAGGAGACAGACCTGTCTCTAGACCGGCTACCGGGCCACTCTCCTCGCCACTACTTCTTCGCCTGGCTGCTGAAAAGGCGGATGTCTCCCCCCGTTCCTGACCGCCCTCTGTTAGCTCTTCCTCACTGTACAGTGGGGCTGAGCCCACAGCATGCGATACTTCGCTTGGTGAGGGAACACCAAAGGACAGGGGCAGGTAGAGGACACGTGATTTCAGTGGGCTTGGTCCCGGGCCATGCCAACTAACGGTTGTGTCTGACGTACCCACCGACCGTTGGCTGTAGGTGTCAGAGGTGACCTGGGAAGAGGAAGACGACCGAGCCAACCAATCGATGACGGCAGGGTTGTCGGTGGAGACACGACCGCTGGATGACACCGGGAGCACTGGCCTCTGGCTGCGAATAGTGCTGCCTCGACCCCTTCCTCTGCTGCCACGTCTGCTCGCTCCTAAAACATTGCCTCCTCTGCCACTCCTCTGCATGTTGTCTGACATACTCTTTAATTAAACGATTATGTGTCCCTGAGTAACAATTCTGTGTCCCTGAGTAACAATTCTGTGTCTGTGCGAGTAACAATTCTGTGGCCCTAAGTAACAGTTCTGTGGCCCTCAGTAACAATTCTGTGTCCCTGATTAACGTTTCTGTGGCCCCAAGTAACAGTTCTGTGGCCCTCAGTAACAATTCTGTGTCTGTGCGAGTAACAATTCTGTGTCTGTGCGAGTAACAATTCTGTGGCCCTCAGTAACAATTCTGTGTCCCTGATTAATGTTTCTGTGGCCCCAAGTAACAGTTCTGTGGCCCTCAGTAACAATTCTGTGTCTGTGCGAGTAACAATTCTGTGTCTGTGCGAGTAACAATTCTGTGGCCCTAAGTAACAGTTCTGTGGCCCTCAGTAACAGTTCTGTGTCCCTGAGTAACAATTCTGTGTCTGTGCGAGTAACAATTCTGTGTCTGTGCGAGTAACAATTCTGTGGCCCTAAGTAACGGTTCTGTGGCCCTCAGTAACAGTTCTGTGTCCCTGTGTAACAATTCTGTGTCTGTGCGAGTAACAATTCTGTGGCCCTAAGTAACAGTTCTGTGGCCCTCCGTAACAATTCTGTGTCCCTGATTAACGTTTCTGTGGCCCCAAGTAACAGTTCTGTGGCCCTCAGTAACAATTCTGTGTCTGTGCGAGTAACAATTCTGTGTCTGTGCGAGTAACAATTCTGTGGCCCTAACAGTTCTGTGGCCCTCAGTAACAATTCTGTGTCCCTGATTAACGTTTCTGTGGCCCCAAGTAACAGTTCTGTGGCCCTCAGTAACAATTCTGTGTCTGTGCGAGTAACAATTCTGTGTCTGTGCGAGTAACAATTCTGTGGCCCTAAGTAACAGTTCTGTGGCCCTCAGTAACAATTCTGTGTCCCTGATTAACGTTTCTGTGGCCCCAAGTAACAGTTCTGTGGCCCTCAGTAACAATTCTGTGTCTGTGCGAGTAACAATTCTGTGTCTGTGCGAGTAACAATTCTGTGGCCCTAAGTAACAGTTCTGAGGCCCTCAGTAACAGTTCTGTGTCCCTGAGTAACAATTCTGTGTCTGTGCGAGTAACAATTCTGTGGCCCTAAGTAACAGTTCTGTGGCCCTCAGTAACAATTCTGTGTCCCTGATTAACGTTTCTGTGGCCCCAAGTAACAGTTCTGTGGCCCTCAGTAACAATTCTGTGTCTGTGCGAGTAACAATTCTGTGGCCCTAAGTAACAGTTCTGTGGCCCTCAGTAACAATTCTGTGTCCCTGATTAACGTTTCTGTGGCCCCAAGTAACAGTTCTGTGGCCCTCAGTAACAATTCTGTGTCTGTGCGAGTAACAATTCTGTGGCCCTAACTAACAGTTCTGTGGCCCATAAGTAACAGTTCTGTGTCCCTGAGTAACAATTCTGTGTCTGTGCGAGTAAGAATTCTGTGTCTGTGCGAGCAACAATTCTGTGGCCCTAAGTAACAGTTCTGTGGCCCTCAGTAACAGTTCTGTGTCCCTGAGTAACAATTCTGTGTCTGTGCGAGTAACAATTCTGTGTCTGTGCGAGTAACAATTCTGTGTCTGTGCGAGTAACAATTCTGTGGCCCTAAGTAACGGTTCTGTGGCCCTCAGTAACAGTTCTGTGTCCCTGTGTAACAATTCTGTGTCTGTGCGAGTAACAATTCTGTGGCCCTAAGTAACAGTTCTGTGGCCCTCAGTAACAGTTCTGTGTCCCTGAGTAACAATTCTGTGTCTGTGCGAGTAACAATTCTGTGTCTGTGCGAGTAACAATTCTGTGTCTGTGCGAGTAACAATTCTGTGTCTGTGCGAGTAACAATTCTGTGGCCCTAAGTAACGGTTCTGTGGCCCTCAGTAACAGTTCTGTGTCCCTGTGTAACAATTCTGTGTCTGTGCGAGTAACAATTCTGTGGCCCTAAGTAACAGTTCTGTGGCCCTCAGTAACAATTCTGTGTCTGTGCGAGTAACAATTCTGTGTCTGTGCGAGTAACAATTCTGTGGCCCTAAGTAACAGTTCTGTGGCCCTCAGTAACAATTCTGTGTCCCTGATTAACGTTTCTGTGGCCCCAAGTAACAGTTCTGTGGCCCTCAGTAACAATTCTGTGTCTGTGTGAGTAACAATTCTGTGTCTGTGCGAGTAACAATTCTGTGGCCCTAACAGTTCTGTGGCCCTCAGTAACAATTCTGTGTCCCTGATTAACGTTTCTGTGGCCCCAAGTAACAGTTCTGTGGCCCTCAGTAACAATTCTGTGTCTGTGCGAGTAACAATTCTGTGTCTGTGCGAGTAACAATTCTGTGGCCCTAACTAACAGTTCTGTGGCCCTAAGTAACAGTTCTGTGTCCCTGAGTAACAATTCTGTGTCTGTGCGAGTAAGAATTCTGTGTCTGTGCGAGCAACAATTCTGTGGCCCTAAGTAACAGTTCTGTGGCCCTTAGTAACAGTTCTGTGTCCCTGAGTAACAATTCTGTGTCTGTGCGAGTAACAATTCTGTGTCTGTGCGAGTAACAATTCTGTGTCTGTGCGAGTAACAATTCTGTGGCCCTAAGTAACGGTTCTGTGGCCCTCAGTAACAGTTCTGTGTCCCTGTTTAACAATTCTGTGTCTGTGCGAGTAACAATTCTGTGGCCCTAAGTAACAGTTCTGTGGCCCTCAGTAACAATTCTGTGTCCCTGATTAACGTTTCTGTGGCCCCAAGTAACAGTTCTGTGGCCCTCAGTAACAATTCTGTGTCTGTGCGAGTAACAATTCTGTGTCTGTGCGAGTAACAATTCTGTGGCCCTAACTAACAGTTCTGTGGCCCTCAGTAACAATTCTGTGTCTGTGCGAGTAACAATTCTGTGTCTGTGCGAGTAACAATTCTGTGTCTGTGCGAGTAACAATTCTGTGGCCCTAAGTAACGGTTCTGTGGCCCTCAGTAACAGTTCTGTGTCCCTGTGTAACAATTCTGTGTCTGTGCGAGTAACAATTCTGTGGCCCTAAGTAACAGTTCTGTGGCCCTCAGTAACAATTCTGTGTCTGTGCGAGTAACAATTCTGTGTCTGTGCGAGTAACAATTCTGTGGCCCTAAGTAACAGTTCTGTGGCCCTCAGTAAAAATTCTGTGTCTGTCCCTGAGTAACAATTCTGTGGCCCTAACTAAAGTTTCTGTGGCCCTAAGTAACAATTCTCTGGCACTCAGTAACAATTCTGTCTGTCCCTGAGTAACAATTCTGTGGCCCTAATAACGTTTCTGTGGCCCTAAGTAACAATTCTCTGGCACTCAGTAACAATTCTGTCTGTCCCTGAGTAACAATTCTGTGGCCCTAATAACGTTTCTGTGGCCCTCAGTAACAATTCTCTGGCACTCAGTAACAATTCTGTCTGTCCCTGAGTATGAATTCTGTGGCCCTAACTAGCGTTTCTTTGTCCCTAAGTAACGATTCTGTGGCCCTAATTAACAATTCTGTGTCCCTGAGTAATAGTTCTCTGTCCCTAAGTATCGTTTCTCTGTCCCCAAGTATCGTTTCTGTGGCCCTAACTCTGTCCCTGTCCCTAATACAGAGCGGTCTGCCTCTGTTCAATGACTGCAGGCAAATGAAGAATTCCAAAATGGCCGCTATTTATAGCTCGACCATTACACAGTGCTAGCTGGCTGGCTGCTGATTGGCTGATGCGATCACATGTCGTTGAGGAATGCATTATGGGTCAGCGCGCCTTGTCTGCGCGCCTTCCCAGACATCCCCGCTCCGTCGCCGCACATGTCAGCCGCCATTTTCGGAAAAATTTTGATTCGAAATTTTTCCGATATTCGACTCGAATTCCACTTCGGCTACTTCGATTCGCTCATCTCTAATCCTCACTCTATCCAAAACTAAAAAAAAGTTTTAAGCCATAGATACACTTTACACCATATATCTTTCTTTTTCTGTAACTTGCTAACTTTTTAAATCTTTGATAGCTTTGTAATTACTTAATATGTACTTACACCCAAAATCTATTGAGGTTTTTTTTTTTGGTGGGGAGACCAGCAAAACATTTTTCTGCGATATTGTTTTGCAAAAAAATTCTTTATGCATTCTATACAAAAAAACTTTGACCAGTGTTAGTTTAAAAGCAACTAATGTGGTAGATACATAAAAAATAGTAATTTAGTCCTGTTTATTATGACCCTAAAATTATGGCACAGGGTATGGTAAAGTTATTTTCTAAAGCAATAAAGGCCTTTTTTATTTTAAAAAATGCATATTTTACTATAAAAATGAGCTAAGAAAACCAGCAAGAATTTTAAAAAAAGTTAAAATTTTAAGTTTCAAGCCTCAATGTGCATGCTGGAACTTCTATGCAAAGATATTGAAGAATAGGGAAAAAACTAGAATCCAAAGGGATATGGACAATAAGACACTTGATGGTTTTGGGATATTGACAAAGAAACTATTAGAAGTTAAATGGTACAGATATAAAACAAAAAGCCCAGATGGAGGCCGAATGGTTTCTTCCCAGTATCAGGACCCACAAAACAGAAGTTGCCAACACAGTATTTGTGAGCCTGTTTACATACAGTGTGGTGAATTAAGTGATGATTGTAGTGTGTTGAAACAAAGTTATCATTTTCTTACAGTGAAAGCAAGTACAAATACCTACCTGTATATTATATATAATCACTCAAGGTAAATTTACTACCATATGCATTCAAAAGAAAATGTGCTAGTGTTATAATAAAAAAGTGCTCACTAAATCACTTCAACAATCAACTTTCTATGTAAAAAATAAAGTTCTGCCAGGTTCACTTATATGCCATAGGCTGCAAACTTCAACTTAGGGATTACTTGTGTGACACAGTATAGCACATTGGGGGAGATTTAAAAAAAACTGGAGCACTCAGAATATGGTGAAGCTGTGCATGGTAGCCAATCAGCTTCTAACTTCAGCTTGTTCAATTAAGCTTTGACAATAAAACCTGGAAGCTGATTGGTTTCTATGCAGAGATGCACCAGATTTTGCACACTCCAGTTTTAGTAAATAACTCCCTTTATTCCAGTGATCAACCCTCTATTTAGTCAATTCACAACAAGCTGAAATATTAGTCACAACAAGTTTCAGCTATGAAGTCCATCCTTTACAGCTTATATAAACTCTTCATGGGTCACAAACACCTTTCTGTGCCAATCAAACTTCCCCAATAGTGGACATATCCTCACCTTTCTTGGTGGACCCATGAATATAAGGTCTATAACATTTTTCACCCCACAGGGTTTTTGAAACCGAGCTATATGGCCCATATCAGGTTAACAACGAACTTCAGGTCAAAGAGAGAATATATGGAGAAACCACGGTACCTTCTATAAAATCAATAGCTTCTTTATTAAAACAATGAATAAAACTTACCTGTCAGTAGGAGAAGTCCTGAGTTTGGATATAGTGCATATAGGAGGGATTCTGAGGACTGATGACGTCATCACACTTATTTCCTTGTAGTCTGTGGTGAACTGGAGTACTCTTGCTACAGAGTATGCTGGTTTATTAGCAATCTTTTATCTTACTATGTGAGTATACATTTACAGTACTTTAATTTTAAAAGGTGCAAAAATACCAAATGACCACTTCTCTCTCTTCCTCCATCTCCTTTTCTGGATCAGTGTGCAGGCAGAAGCAACAATGTCATATTCTGCAATTCATCTCTCTCATATTGATGTCCATTGGTGAATTGTTCCCACCATTATATTTATGCATATTTATACTGTATTTAATCTTTCCTATTGTCTTGGAATACTTAACATTGAAAATGATATTGCTACACTTCTAATCAATTGTTCCTTCATTCTATTTGTCTCTCAACTGAAAGACTGAGATGTGACAAACTTAGATTTAGGGTGGCCAAAATAACATAATTCATTGTCACCATTATGATTATTTATTACAATGGCCATAAACAGAAGGGATCAGTGAAGCTTCTTCACCTGTATGGACATAATGTTAAAGAGGGTCTTAGCATGACCCTTCCAAAATACCATGCTACTATAATACTTGGGGTGGGAAGCCTATCCTCCCTGACCTCTTCATTTGCAACATATCAATTTCTATAAAGCTACACTTTAATGCCATTCATATGTAATGCCCTATTAGCTAGATAGCTTTTTTTAGACAGAAGCTGAGTTGCAGCCTGGGATGAGTCCACCTGGTAGTGAGGTAGAGATGTTACCTCAGGACAGCCTAGGGAGGCTCTAAGGTCAGAGTTTTTGGAGCCCTCCCACCTCTCCAGAAACCTGAGAGATTTATGGAGGAGGAATTGATGAGGGGAGGAAGCTCAGATTTGCATGCTTAAATGGCGACCGAAGCAACCCTTAAGAATCACAGAGCCTGGGAATAGCAGAGCAGTGTCAGGTGGAGGATAGAGTGAGAGGCTGGAGTGTGGAGCCTGAGGGGGGGGGGGGGGCAAAAGGCCTGAAGGCAGCAACCAATCCATTAACCTATCAGGAAGTACAATGTGTGTACTCTTACACCCCCTGGGCCGCATAAAAAGAGAAGGCAATCAGGTGGAAAACCCAACTAGCTTCTCATCTGGGGATGCTGTGTTCAATTGGCAGTTTCTGGGTCCCCTTGCCCAGGGAATACTCTCAGTGCAGCTGGGGGAAGAGGAGGATTCATCTGGGGTCTGAGGAGGTACACCAGAGAGCTGGAATGCTCTTAAAGGAGATATTATTTTGTCCACATTTGTACATACAGTAGTTGCTAAGGAGTTTGTCACTTTCTTAGGGTGTGAAGATTGTAGAGGTTGTTGAGGAGCTCCATGCATGAATACAAACTCTTGGAAACTCGAGACAGTTGGAAAACAATTACTTTAATAGCATATGACAATCCTTCTCAGCCATTGTACTGCGGCACTCTGTGGTGTCATCTGGATTACCCACATGACCCTAAAGCCCCGCCCCACCTCCCGGCATCTGAAACCCCTTAAAGGGCCAGAAGGCGCTGGTGTGAAGAGGTTAAATGATAATTATTTTTAGGAAGAAGGTCACTTTCTTAGGGTGTGAAGATTGTAGAGGTTGTTGAGGAGCTCCATGCATGAATACAAACTCTTGGAAACTCATGGAAGAGAGTTGGAAAACAATTCTTTTAATAGCATATGACAATCTTTCTCAGCCATTGTACTGCAGCACTCTGTGATGTCATCTGGATTCCTAAGGCATGCCCTAAATTGCCCAAAAATTGTCAACAAGCCAATGGGTGGATCAAGGCTTCCCTTTTTAGTTACACAAAGCCATAGGTTTTTATTGGGAAGAGTAGGTAGAAGGGAGAGCCCAGTGTCCAGTAAATACATTTTGGAAGGTGAGTTTAAAGGTGTTTATTGTAAATTGCAACAAGTTTGACAAGCCAACGCATTTCAGGGGAACAAAGACTCCTTCTTCAGACCTTTTAACAAACACACAAGTGTACAAAAAACATAATATATAAATAAACAGAAATGGAATAAAAGTAACTAAAAACATAGTTTGGAGATCATTTAAATAGATCATGTAAAATAAATCTTATAAAGATGTATGAAGGTAAAAAAACAAAAAACAAAACAAAAAAAATAAATAAAAATAAATATATATATATATATATATATATATATAGTCATCAGTTGATAAGCAGCCTGTCAAATGCCTGCACAGCCAGTTTGTTTGCCCCTCCCTTGCCCCTCTCCATCAACACTGGGGTCATGTTAGCTGTGTGATGTTAGCTGTGTCATGTAAAATAAATCTTATAAAGATGTATGAAGGTAAAAAAACAAAAAACAAAAAATAAATAAATAAATAAATAAATAAATATATATATATATATATATATAGTCATCAGTTGATAAGCAGCCTGTCAAATGCCTGCACAGCCAGTTTGTTTGCCCCTCCCTTGCCCCTCTCCATCAACACTGGGGTCATGTTAGCTGTGTGAGGGACAGAAACTGAGGGAGAATACAAACTCTGGAATATTAGTCCGTAACAGTGTGCAAATATATATTTGCTTTGTGCAAATAAATCACCTGTAATGTTGGGTGTCCTATGTGTTTGGATGCTGCTGTGTTATGTAAAACTATCAGTTTAGGGTTTTTTTTTTCTCATTTTAGAATGGGGTGCCTTGGGATTGTGTATAATTTTAAAGGGTGCCTTATTTGAAAAATGGTTGAAAAATATTGGCATATGATATAAAACATAGCCAACATGTTTCAACAAATTAGGGATTGCCCTTCTTCAGGACTAACATTGGGGAAGGAACAGATTAAAAAAATGTGTGTGCATGCATCTACAATAAAGAAAGAACTGAACGGAATTACATTATCAAAATGGACTTCAAGGTGGAGCTAATACAATATAAGTCTCTTGTATTATTAGTTTAGTTTCAGTTTTAGTTTAGTTAGTATACTCAGTTAAAAAGCATCAATAGATATACAGGGTAAGGTTGATTTCGAGTAGGTATAAAATAAAAAATTATTTGAGCATGTTTACAAATATGGTGATCGCTGATACATTAACTCAAAAAATTCCTTTGTTCTCCTGCAGAATCTCTGTGCAAGCCACCCACCCACCACCAGAGAGCAGTAAAATCCAACATGGTGCTCATCCCACAGCAACACTGCTGGTATGTGCTGGAATTTTCTAAATCAAACAATGTCGTGACTGTGCAGTGTTCTTTCAAATGCCAATATTTATTATGGATCCATCTACTAACAATCCCATTTCGAAGTGGTGCTACAATTTAATTGAGAAAGGATGCATGTGTGATTAGAAAATTGGACATTCAGGCCAACCATCGGTCCTTGCAAGTTGTCGATTGCATCAGAGAAGCCTTTTAGCCCCAAGAAGTTAATGCTCAGAGCTAGCTGAGAGTTGCATGTCCTAAAAATG
Source organism: Staurois parvus (assembly GCF_062004578.1). Taxonomy (NCBI): domain Eukaryota; kingdom Metazoa; phylum Chordata; class Amphibia; order Anura; family Ranidae; genus Staurois; species Staurois parvus. Next base: position 1,483,787 of record NW_028318087.1, read on the forward strand.
CACAGTAAGCAAGATATTACGCAGTATGTATGATACCAACTGATACCACATGAAACTTTGTGAGTTGATGCAACTGTAGCCAATGTAAGCTGTGTACCGGGATGGGCTCCCCAGGATACAGTGAAGTCACGAACAAGGAAAGCAACCCCAACACCAGCTTTTGCCACAACAGAATTTTACTTAGATGTGGCAAGTAAACACAACCACAAATGCTGGGAACATACAACAAATTTACATACACCCAGCCCAAAGGCTGAGACCCTTGTGCTGCACAGCACGGCGCCTTCTGATGGATGAAGGTAGAAAGTGAAGTAATTTACCTACTGGCGGGCACAAATAAGCTGCCACACCTTACCTGTTATTACCCTAAAAGAGCAGGAATCCGTGTATGGGTGTATGGTATAGGCTAGCCTGCGGTGCAGCACAACAGCTTACAATCTTACACAAATCTACAGTATTCCCTCTCCCATAACTGGTCCTGTAGCACGTGCCTGAATATTCTTTCTGAGCAAAATGCCAGTCTGGCTTGAGTTTGTAGGATTGTATCAGCTCTCCAATGTGAAATGTCACTTTAAGTTGTGGAGTCCTTCCAATAATCAGTAACAACACTTGTGGCCTGACAAAAACAGAGACCCTAACTAACTAACTATAGGCCTGGTCGCAGTCTATAGGCACCAACACTGAAATGAGGTGCGTACACGGTCTTACCGACCCGGGTCTGCTTTGCATACGTTGGTGACTCTGAACAGAACAAATGTCTCTCCAACAGGCCTGCGATATTGCAGTGTATGCTGCGTTGTTCCTCTGCTCTCATCAGCTTCCTGGCAGAAATTTCATCAGCTTCCTGGCAGCAATCTCATCAGCTTCACCTAGCTGCAGCTCACACGGCCCCTTCATTCTCCAGAACATGGCTCCTGTCTCCTCTTCCTGTTTCCTTAACTCCAACTCTGTGTGAAAACTCCATCTCTTCATGAATATACAAATATCTATGCAGTCTGAGCTTGTGTTAGAAAAACAGTGACATCTGGTGGCTAAACATCAATTTACTTCCACACAGTGTTCAACAACTGTTTCCCCATCTCACACCAATATGTAAGAATATTCCAATAAAGTTACATTCTATATCTGCTGGAAATCAAGGACTGGTTTTGTGTTCACCTTGTACATTGAAATCTACAGTACGCACCTCATATACTTTAAGTATATACAGAGTCAATATACAGTTGCAAGAAAAAGTATGTGAACCCCTTGGGATTACGTGGAGTTTTGCATGAATTGGGCATAAAATGTGCTCTGAACGTCATCTAAGTCACAACAATAGAAGAACACAGTCTGCTGAACATAATACTACACAAACATTAGATGTTGCCATGGTTTAATTGCACATAACATGTAAACATTCACAGTGCAGGGAGGAAAAAGTATGTGAGGCCCTAGCTTAATGACTTCTCCCAGAGCTAATTGGAGCCAGGAGTAAGCCAACCTTGACTCCAATCAGTGTGATGATATTGGATGTGTTGCTGACAGCTGTCCTGCCCTTAAAAAACACACACCTGTTTTGGGTTAACTGGTTTCAAGAAGCACTGTCTGATGTGAACCATGCCTCGCAGAAAAGAGCTCTCAGAAGACCTACGATCAAGAATTATTGACTTGTATGAAGCTGTAAAGGGTTACAAAAGTATCTCCAAAAGCCTTGATGTTCTTGTGTCCACGGTAAGACAGACTGTCTACAAATGGAGAAAGTTTAGCACTGTTGCTACTCTCCCTAGGCGTGGTTGTCCTGTAAAAATGACTGCAAGAGCACAGCGCAGAATGCTGCATGAGGTAAAGAAGAATCCCAGAGTGTCAGCTAAAGACCTACAGAAATCTCTGGGTCATGCTAACATTTTTGTTGACACATCTACAATAAGGAAAACATTAAACAAGAATGGAGTACATGGGAGGACACCACGGAGGAAGCCATTGCTGTCCAAAAAGAATATTGCAGCACGTTTGAAGTTTGCAAAAGAGCGCCTGGATGTTCCACAGCACTACTGGCAAAATATACTGTGGACAGATGAAACCAAGATTGAGTTATTTGGGAAGAACACACAACACTATGTGTGGAGAAAAAAAGGCACAGCACACCACACCATCATCAAAACCTCATCCCCACTGTAAAACATGGCGGAGGGAGCATCATGGTTTGGGGCTGCTTTGCTGCCTCAGGGCCTGGACGGATTGTTGTCATTGATGGGAAAATGAATTCCAGAGTTTATCAAGACATTTTGCAGGAAAATGTACGACCATCTGTCAGCCAACTGAAGCTCCGCAGAGGATGGGTGATGCAACAGGACAATGACCCAAAGCATACAAGTAATTCAACAAAACAATGGCTGCAACAGCACAGAATACGCCTTCTGGAGTGGCCCAGTCAGAGTCCTGACCTCAACCCGATTGAAATGCTGTGGCATGACCTTAAAAGAGCGATTCACACCAGACATCCCAAGAATATTGCTACACTGAAACAGTTTTGTGAAGAGGAGTGGTCCAAAATTACTCCAGATCGTTGTGCAGGTCTGATCTGCAACTACAGGAAATGTTTGTTTGAGGTTATTGCTGCCAAAGGAGGGTCAACCAGTTATTAAGTCCAAAGGTTCACATACTTTTTCCTCCCTGCACTGTGAATGTTTACATGTTATGTGCAATTAAACCATGGCAACATCTAATGTTTGTGTAGTATTCTGTTCAGCAGACTGTGTTCTTCTATTGTTGTGACTTTGATGACGTTCAGAGCACATTTTATGCCCAATTCATGCAAAACTCCACGTAATCCCAAGGGGTTCACATACTTTTTCTTGCAACTGTAGGTATTAAAAACCACTTCAAGACTGCCTAACAGTAAATATAAATTAAGGTTTTGAAGTGGCTTACCGGGGTTGTGGGTGCTGCTGGATGCTATAACCCAGATATTAAAATTTTCCTCAGCCACTGCTCTTTCCGCTAAGTAGGGATTTCAGTAGCAGATTAGCTTTTTTTTACTTTTAGAGGCATCAGGAGGGATCACTCCAGCTTTTCAGTGGTTCCTGGGCTTACCTGTCTCATCAGATTGTCCGGGAACCAATCCAGCTGTTGCAGCGGCTGGCCATCAAGATGAACAGAGGAAAGATGGCCTCCGTTCAGCTCTATGACAGCCTGGAGGCTTCACTTTACAGTTGCAGCGGTTTACAGTTGATGTAAACAATGCCATTTGTGGGGGGAAGCATTAGATCAATGTTTTTTTTTAATCTCATACTTTCTATTGCAGAGGAGAGGACCTGCAATGCTTTTGACATGCTGTTATCACAAGGGATGTTTACATTTCTTGTGGTAGCAATAAAAGTGATTAAAAAAATTTAAAGGGGCAGTGTAAATAAATAAATAATAATTTTTAAAAAGTTTAAAGCGCCCCCATCCCCCATGCTCACATGCAATGACGAATGCATACGTAGGTCATGCTCACATATGTAAATGATGTTCTCACCACACATGTGAGGTATCACCGCAAGAGCAATAATTCTAGCACCAGACCTCCTCTGTAGCTCTAAACTGGTAACCTGTAAAAATTATTAAAACGTTGCCTATGGTGATTTTTAGGTACCGTAGTTTGCCACCATTCCACGAGTGTGCGCAATTTTAAAGCATGACATGTTAGGTATCTCTTTACGTGGTGTACCATCATCTTTCATACTTGACAAAACAATTGGTTATAGATATATATAATTTTTTTTTTAAACACTTGCCTACAGGGCACTTATAGCCCCTTCCTGCCGAGGCCAATTTCCAGCTTTCAGCGCTGTCACACTTTGAATGACAATTGCGCGGTCATGCAACACTGTACCCATATGACATTTTTATAATTTTTTTGTGACAGATAGAGCTTTATTTTGGTGGTATTTAATCACCTCTGGGATTTTTATTTTTTCTTAAACAAACCAAAAACCACTGAAAATTTTGAAAAAAAAATGTTTTTTCTTAGTTTTTGTTATAAAATTTTATAAATAAGTGATTTTTCTCCTTCACTGATGTGCGCTAATGAGGCTGCAGTGATGGGCACTGATACGCTGCACTGATGGACACTGATAGGTGGCACTGATGGGCACTGATGAGGAGGCACTGGTAGGTGGCACTGATGGGCATTGACAGGCATCACTGATGAGCACTGAAAGGCAGCACTGATATATGGAACTGATAGGCGGCACTGATAGATGGCACTGACTGGCACTGATAGGTAGCACTGACTGGAACTGTAAGGTTGTACTGACTGGCACTGTTAGGCGGCACTGATAGGCAGCACTGACAGGCACTGAAATGTGGCACTGATGCACACTGATATGTGGTACTGACTGGCACTGATTGGCATTGATAGGTGGCACTGACTGGCACTGATGGGTGACACTGAAAGGCAACTCAGATGGGCACTGATATATGGCATTGATGTGGCACTGATGGGCACTGGCAGGTGGCATCAATGAGCACCGAGAGCTGGCACTGATGGACACTGACAGGTGGCACTGCTGGGGCTACACAGATCATCAGGGCACACTGATCATCAGTGCTCTGATGATCTGTGTACATGTCCCCTCCGAGGAATGCCGATTACCAGCTCTCCTCTCCTCACGAGCTGTCAGCATGACAGCTCGTGAGGAGAGAAATGCTGATAACCGGCATTTCCCTGTTTACATGCGATCACCTTGGGCCCGTCATTGGACTATATGGCGGGCAGGAGGCGGTTAATAAATTAATGTGGTTCTTTCTCTGAAGATGTGCTTGGCACGTAACGCACAACGAGGAGCCTACGCATGCCTTGACGTCACGCCGTCGGAGCATCGTGGAGCTCCGGCGGCCACTACATCTGACAAGACGGTTAGTCCTGTCTGCTTTTCGTTTGGTATTGTTGCCATTATACTAGATGCATCCTGCCTATTTTTAATAAATATTTTTTAACTATACGTCACTATGGGCATTTTTTCTTGATCCCTTGTGGGGAGCATCTTTTCTCTCAGATATCGTTGGTGTACAGTGGAGGAGCAGTGTTTTTCTTTGGTGGAGCCGTGATCATTTTCTGCCATCTAGTGGATTTCTTCTGCCTAGCTCTGTATCATCGTGTGGACCTTCATTGATCAAGAGAATACATCTACCCTCCCCATGCTGATGAATACTTTATGAACTCCATTCTTCCTACACTGCACAATTTATGTGCACTTCTGGTTAGTGTGCATTGTTACCCTAGGTCACCATAACTGGGACTTTTTTTGATCATTTTTTATTGTCACATTTAATTTCTAGTGCTGCACTTTTATTTAATAAATAAATTAATGTGTTTTTTTTTAATGCATTTGAAAAACCACTGCGCAAATACAGTGTAACATAAAAAAATTGCAATGGCCGACATTTTATTCTCTAGGGTCTCTGCTAAAAAAAAATATATATATATATATATATATATATATATATATATATATAATGTTTGGGTTTTCTAGCAAAATAAATACTGAGGTAGGGAAGTGTCAGAATAGGCCTGGTCCTTAAGTGGATAAAAATGTGTATATTGATCTTGCATTTATGTACGTTATATTTCCAGTTTTTCTGTTGGTCATGGTCACAGCGGTCTGTGTCCTAATATAATAGTGGTTGTGGGGAAAGAGTGTGTGGGTTAAAGTACAATCTGAGGGCGTTAGGGTTGGTGTGTGGGGTGGGTGAAAAGGTGGAGCTAAAGCAAGTGGAGATAACCGCGAAAATAAAGAGGTGATCACCACAGCCATCATGACCCTCCCAACCATGACAAGCTCCACACACGTGGGCCTAATATCGGCCGGCCGAAGTTGGCTTTGGCAGAATGGGCATGTTGGAAAACCAACATCTGATCGGCATCCATACTAACATTGGATAGTTAGTACAGTGAGCTCCTCCCGAGCACCTCAGGGTTTTTTTTGTTCAGCTTCTGGGTTGAATGAAAAAAAACTGATGGTGTTTACCCAGCATAAGGCTTCCTCACATGTTCACTACAAAGCTCACTTTCCTAAGGTGGTTAGACACCAATTCTGCAAGCAGAGCCAGGTGAGGTGAGAAGGTTCTTACCTACTACTTACCTCATGCACAGTGTTTTCTAAATTGTGTCCCTGAATGTGTTGGATTTCTATCATTTGTGGTGAATAGTATACTGAGCATATGCAGGGATTATGGTGTTCATGATGGCAGCAAGTCAATATCCTGGAAAGAACATTTAGGAGAGAAAGCTGATATATTAATTCATCACTTTATCATGTGACATAACATCACATGCCAATATTCCTTAAAAAAAAATCAAATCAGTTCATTATTTAAAAATTCCAGAAAGGGGAGGTATTCAATTAAGTACAGGGTTTATCCAGTACCAAGTGGACATTGCTTATACAATTTAAGTGATTAGCGATAGGCATGTGGCACTATTCCCTAACGGGTTTTGGGTCTCCCTCTGCAAAGCCAGGCAACACGCATTTTCTTTCACACTTACAAACTGGAGTCAGTAAACAGTGCTTGAGCTTGGTTTTGTGATTTTATTGAGGGGTTTAAAATTTGGATGGGGTCTAGGGGTATATGCGTGGTCCGAAGGAACTGCAGAACTTTGAGGACAAACTCCTTAGCAACTATATACAAAAAATGTGGATTTACCAACAGTCTCTTCCTTGAAAGCACAAAAGGCTCTCTGGTGTACCTCCTCAGTTCCCGAATGATTCCTCATCTTCGCCCAGGTGCCTGAGGATATCCCTGAGCAAAGGAGCCCAAGAACTCTCTGGCTGAACAGTCCAAAATGAGAAGCTAGTTGGGTCTTGCATTTGACTGCCTTCTCCCCTTATCTAGCCCAGGGGGTGTAGGAGTACTCACACTGTCCTCTCCTTTAAGCTTGGTGGCTACCTTCTGACCTTTCACTGGGCTGTCTCCTTCTCTGCTGTACAGGCTGTCCTCCTGTGGAGATGTAAGGCAGTGGAGAACATCCTGTCCAGCACCAGCCTGCAGGTAGGCCCTCTTCTCCCTGGGGCCCCCTCCCAGGCTCTTCCACACTCCAGTTTTCCTCAGTCCATCTTTCACCAATCAATGACTCTGCTCCCAGGCTCTCTCATATTTGAGGGTTTTCCTGGTCACCATGCCCAGCCTCCTGCCAGGGGATTGGCCAAAGTCCCTCCAACGTGCAGATCTAGGCCTCTTCCCATCGTCCACCTCTGTTCGGGAAAGCTCTGAAGTTTCTGGAAAGGGGGAAAGTCTCCAGAAGCCCTGACCTGCTAGAGCCTCCTGCCTGTCCTGAGGTAACCTTTCTACCTCACTCCCAGGCTGCTACGCAGCCTCTGCCTAAAAAACAACAAACAGCCTATCTGGCTAAGCTAGGGTGCATTACAGGCCTTTAGGTATTGGGAGGACAAGAAATGAGACATATTTGGGCCTTATGCCCACTGGGTGTCAAAAACACCAATTTTAAGGGTGTTTGACTTTTTTCTGCCTCTAAATGCCCTTTCAGGTTAACTTATGTGTTCTTGCACACATAGGCATTTACTGATATTTAGAGGCAAAAAAAAAAATCACTTTTATGTTCAGGAGAGGAGTGTTCCAGCAGAAAAAACGCCAAATGTGCATAACTACGTGTAAACACACCTATGCATTAGGTGCGTTTAGTACTTGAGCATTTATTCATTTTGATGGATAGAATAAATAAATATTCTGGCCAAGTAAATGAATGAACACCCAAATGCCTGATGCTCTTGGACACACTGAATGTGGTTTTTAGACACATTTTTAATGCTGCTTTTCTCCTGCCGAGAGAAAAGGCGTTCCATAGAGCTGGGCAAACGTCCGATATGCATGAGGCCTTATAGGACTTGCCAGCAGCTGTCCATATTTGCCAACATGTACATGTAATGCACAGTTTCCATGAATAAGGTACAATTCAAATTGAGTGTAGGATTTCATGAGAGAGTATGTAATAAATGGATATGCTAATTCATATATAATTTATTAACTTTGACTACTCTCGGTTATTATCTGTTCCCAGGGAGATTTAGTAAATAATACACACTTTGTGCAGGATATCTGGAGACAAAGACACATCTCAGTAAAAGGGTTATAAGATCAGCAAATGCATAAAAAGCAGTGAGAACTGACAGCGCTCCAAGGATTACCTCCATGGCACTGTCAAGCTACCTTTTCTCTCTGTGTAGATATTGCTATGGTTACTATCAGTCAAACACTGCTGCCAGAACAAAATTTAAGACAAAAAGCAGTATGAAAAAAAAAAATGGAAGCAGCCTCCAAACTGGTATCCTGACACATTTTATTATGTTTGAATTAGCTGAATATAAATAGAGTCTTGTAGGTAAGAAGTGAACTCGCAGCTCATGGAGCAGCCAACTAAAAATTCATTTTCACTGATGAGCTCATGTTTGTTTAGTTACTTTAATACTTAATTTAACAGGAATGTTATATAGCATAGATTATTAACAAAATATCTATATCCACATTTTTTTAATCTCATAATTTTTTAGGTTTTCAATGAATTAGAACAAAATAAGGAGACATCCTCCAGAATGCAAAGATAAAAATGTGAAATAACAAACAATTTAAGAGAGAGAAAGGGGGGAAAGCGCTCCTTGCTGGATTGGGTCCAATCAGAAATAAGAATTTATGGAATTAGGGTTCTATATATGTTCCAGAAGGTATCCATAAAGCAAGTAGTTTTAGTACTGTCAAAGGCAAACCAACATGAGCATTCTTAGGAACCATCAGTTTAAGCCTCTCCTCCATCGGAAGGTGCTATACATTTTCAGACAATAAAGTCCTGAGTCGCCCTGCAGTCTAAAGAAAGACTGCAAAGGGTGTCCACAAAAAAAGGAAAAGGGGGTGGAAAGGGATTGACACCTTGGACAAACAGGACATAAAGAAGAAGAAAAACAAGGGGAGGGGAGGTTGAGCAGTTTGGGGGAATATCTACATGATTTTACTTGCCCTTTTATATATTGTCTTAGTTCTCATCACTATGTTTAACCTAGACCTGAATTGGAATTTACACACTGACTGGATAGATTCCTCCCATAGCCCCAATTTAAAGAACCACTATTGTAATTATAAGCAGGACCACCTGTAAAGGGGTAGCACCTTCCCTCTTGTATGGAGCCCAGGCCCCATAAGTTCAACAGGGGGCCCAGTGCAGCAGAAGTGGATGCAGTTACTGAAACCAATTTCCCTGTGGCTCACCTTGTGTTTACAAATGCTTCAGTTTATGAATGAACAGGGAGCCTCTGTATAGAGGGATGGAGGGATCCGTGAGACATGGTGTGTTTGTTTAGACCCCTGATATTCATCAACTCCCACAAAAAAATGTAAAAATTAAAAAAGTGTAAAAAAAAGTATTAAAAAAACATATGTAGCACTACCCCCTTAGGAGTCACTAAGTTTTGGGTCTCTAAAGAAAAAACTCCTTACCAACTATGTTCAAGTCCATGGACAACAATTCTCTCCTTTGAAGAGTTCTACAGCCCTCCTGGTATACCAACTAAGTCCCCAGATGAATCGTCCTCTCCAGCCAGCTGCCTAAGGGTATCCCTGGCCAAGGGGACCCAGAAGCTGCCACTTAGTAAAGCAGCCCCAGATGAGAAGCTAGTTGGGTTTTCCACCTGACTGCCCTCTCCCCTTATCCTTCCCAAGGGGTGTAGTGATTACTCACTCTGTCTCTCCTGTGAGCTTGGTGGGTTGGTGGCTGCCTACAGGTCTAATGCTGGGCTGGCTCCTTCCCTGCCACAGGCTGTCCTCTCTCTGGGGATGATAAAGCAAAGAGATCCTTTTTTTTCCTGCCTGTAGGTAGGCCCCTCTTCTGGGCCCTCTCAAAGGCTACACATTCCAACCTTCACTCCATCTTCCACCCTACACACTACTGGTGATCAGGCTCAACCATATTTAAGGGCTGTCATGGCTCCATGCCAAGCCTCCTGCTTGGGGATTGATCAAGATCTCTTAAGTATGCAGATCAGCCTCTCCTCACCCCCCACCCACTGATTTCTAGAAACTTCTCCAGCCTCTAAAGCAGGGAGAGGTATCAGAAAACGGACCTGCAGAGCCCTCTGTTCTGACCTAAGGCAACCTGACTCACTCACACCCAGGTTGACTCAGCCTCTGCCTAAAAAAACTACCTAGCTAATCCTAGCTAAACTTGAGGGCGCTACACATAATTAAGGGCTCATTCTCAGAGGTATTCTGGCTGTATGAATAAGTGGTTTGTTCATGTGGCTGGAGCCCCTGTTAAGCTTGGTTCACTGTTCCTGTCAGTTAGGCTGTATAGGGCCCCATGATTTCCAACAGCAGCCCTGATGATAAGAATGATAGTATTTAGGTGTACGCTTATCAAGACAGCTCTCCTCTACATGCCTGTTTATGAAGCGGTGTAGATTGCTTCTCCTAATGAGAGAGAGAAATGATCTACAAATGCTTTGATCTCTGGAAAACGGCGACTGTTGCTGCAATCTCACGAGATATAGCATGATTATAGTAACAAGAGATCAGTGAAAAACACAAGTCTATTAAGCAGAGGTGAACAACCGCTGCTTAGTTGGCGTCTCTCCTCAGTACCTCACTAAACTGCATACATAAATAATACACACACACATACTGTATGTATATATATATATATATATATATATATATATATATATATATATATATATATACACAGTTGTGTTCAAAATAATAGCAGTGTGTTGAAAAAAGTGAATAAAGCTCAAAATCCTTCTAATAGCTTTAATTTCCATACACACAAATGCATTGGGAACACTACACACTCTATTCCAAATCAAAACATGAAGAAAAATATATCAAATTTGTGTTGTTCCTCTAAAAAAATTGAAGAAAAGTGAATATTAATAATATAAAAATAGCAGTGTTTGTATTCTTCTTTACAAACTCAAACATTCACTATATAAACTGAAAAATGTTTGAAGATTTTGCTTTCCTTTGAATCACTTAATTAATATTTAGTTGTATAAGCACTGCTTCTGAGAACTGCTGTACATCTGTGTTGCATGGAGTCAACCAACTTCTGGCACCTGTGAACAGGTATTCCAGCCCAGGATGATTGGACTACATTCCACAGTTCTTCTCTATTTCTTGGTTTTGCCTCAGAAACTGCATTTTTTATGTCACCCCACAAGTTTTCTATTGGATTAAGATCCAGGGTTTGGGCTGGACACTCCATAACGTCAATCTTGTTGGTCTGGAACCAAGATGTTGCACGTTTACTGGTGTGTTTGGGGTCGTTGTCTTGTTGGAACACCCATTTCAAGGGCATTTCCTCTTCAGCATAAGGCAGCATGACCTCTTCAAGTATTCTGATGTATTCAAACTGATCCATGATCCCTGGTATGCGATAAATAGGCCCAACACCATAGTATGAGAAACATCCCCATATCATAATGCTTGAGCAACCATGCTTCACTGTCTTCACAGTGCTTGAATTCAGTGTTTGGGGGTCGTCTGACAAACTGTCTCCGGCCACTAGACCCAAAAAGAACAATCTTACTTTCATCAGTCCACAAAATGTTGCACCATTTCTCTTTAGGCCAGTCAATGTGCTCTTTGGCAAATTGTAACCTCTTCAGCACATGTCTTTTTTTCAACAGTGGGACTTTGTGGGGGGTTCTTGCACATAGCTTGGCTTCACATAGGTGTCTTCTAATTGTAACAGTACTCACAGGTAACTTTAGACCTTCTTTGATCTTCCTGGAGCTGATTGTTGGCTGAGTCCTTGCCATCTCCTAGATTGTAAGCTCGAAAGAGCAGGGCCCTCGAACCTCTTGTGTATTGTATTGTACTGTTTTGTCTCATGTTCTGTCCCCCCCGCTATTGTACAGCGCTGAGCAAACCCTTTGGCGCTATATAAATACTGTATAATAATAATAATTTTGGCTATTCTTCTATCCATTCGAATGGTAGTTTTTCGCTTTCTTCCACGTCTTTCAGGTTTTGGTTGCCATTTTAAAGTATTTGCGATCATTTTAGCTGAGCAGCCTATCATTTTCTGCACTTCTTTATATGTTTTCCCCTCTCCAATCAACTTTTCAATCAAGGTACGCTGTTCTTCTGAGCAATGTGTGGAACGACCCATTTTCCTCAGAATTTCAGAGAGAAATGCACTGTAAACAGCATGTACAACACTTGCTGCCTTCCTTCCTTAAATAAGGGCAATAATTGCCACCTGTTTTTCAAAGAATGAATGACCTTACTAATAGAACTCCACACTGCTATTATTTTGAACATGCCCCTTTCAATTAGTGATTCAATTACACAGAATCAGCACCATGCATGTCATGACTGTTGGTTCTGTTGGATTTCTATTACTCTAGTACACCTGCTAGTAAATTATTTGCCATGTAGAAATATCATTTCTACCAAAAACAGTGATTGATCAGGTTAGTGATGTCTGACTGCTATTATTTTGAACACAACTGTGTGTGTATATATATATATATATATATATATATACAGTGGGGCAAAAAAGTATTTAGTCAGCCACCAATTGTGCAAGTTCTCCCACTTAAAAAGATGAGAGAGGCCTGTAATTGGCATCATAGGTAGACCTTAACTATGAGGGACAAAATGAGAAAAAAAATCCAGACAATCACACAACTTCCAGACAACTTGCACAATTGGTGGCTGACCAAATACTTCTTTGCCCCACTGTATATATATACTGCATTGGAGGGTGAAAGGCAGGGGGGCTTTTCTGCTGTCTTGGAAGCTCTGAAAGAAGAAGAAGACAGTCCATAAACTTCCTCCTTCCTCTTCAGTTCTCCAGCAATCCATTCTTCTCTCCCTAAATCTCTGCCTGCCTCTGGGTTGGAGAATTTGGGAGTGAGAATTTTCACAGAGATTACCAGTGAGGGGCTGACATCTCACCTTCATAAACTGGTCATTTCTATTTCTGTTAGTGACAGATTCTTAGTGTGCTGAGAAGATCAGCAGAGAACATGTTCTCTGCTGATCATCTCTATTTCATAAATCCCTAATGAACTGAGATGAGCAGCGATCCTTAGGATCGCTGCCGATCTAAGTTGCATAAATGTGCGCCAAAGCGTATAAAGTCTACATAGCACTACCCCTTTAGGAGTTGCTGAGTTATTTTCAGGCTCCCTGTCATTCTGGACCCCTTTCTGAAAGCCCAACCCCTGCTGACACCACAGTACTCTTTTAACCAGTGTAAATTACCACATAAAAGTAGACTCTGGTTAAACAGCACAAAGTAGTACAGGTGAGTGTAATAGCAATTGTCACTCTTAGTAGCTTTAAGCAAAGAAAGAACACATACAGCAGAATCTCAATCAGTGTTAGCAGGCCTGCTTTTCAGAAATTAACCCAATACCTCCAATCTGAGGTGTTTCTAGTCCCTAGCAGGGAAAACTACCAACGGTTGAGCTAGCTCACGTTGGGTCCTAAAAATCTGATGGCAAGGTTTAAAACTGAGATTAAAAAGAACATTGACCAGGGCAGTGCAGTGAGGAATCTTTTGCGTGCTCATTGGGGCCAAGTTGGTGCACAAGTAGGAAGAGATGAAGGTGACAGTCCCTCAAAGGATTAATGCAAGGAAAGGAAGAAAGGTGGCACTTTAGGTGGCACTTGACTTGGGTGGTGTCCCTTTATTGCACTGAGCAGGTTACAAATTTTGGTCAGAAAGGTGTCAGAAGTTGGGAAAAGCCCTTGCTGGCAAAAGGGCAACTCCACTCTGGGCTGCAATAACCAATGGCAATAGTGGTAGAGGTTCCTTTAATAAGGTAGGCAAATGGTTAAGGGAGCACTGATGTAATCTGGCCTGCAGAAGTCGTGCACTGTGGTCAGCTCTGATGATTGGACTGTGCTGCAAAAGTGCTCAGAAAAAATTCCAGTAAACCTGGATGTAAGCTTGCAGCATTTGCTTTGCTAAGCCTACAGCTGTCATGTGGTGATGTACTGTGGCCGGGCACTGGATGCAAAGAAAAACAAACAGAGGGCGCACCGGCCTAGTGCATTATTGTAAAAAATGTATTGAAAGGATAAAAAGTAAGTATTGTACTCACAATGGACAAACAGGTCAAAGGCACATCACACTAAACAGTGGTGTCCAGTCCACATAGCGTATAAGTCCAAAAAAATGGAACCCTGGACTTCCAACAGGCTAACACGTTTCAAGGTCTCAACCATGTGCACAGCAGGGTGAGACAGTGTATTATTAGATTTTAAATGGCATAGGAACTTATTTTTTAATGTTTTATATAGCTTAACCTACAAAAGGGGCCAGCCTAAAGTGGTCTAGCAAGACTTAATTTTCTGGCTAAAGTTCCATTTTAAATATAGACCCCCAATAAAATGTCTCATTGTGCATTATGTGTGAAACGCATCTGTTTTTCAGGAAGGCTTTCTGATCCTCTTGTATAGTAGCTGTGAGTTGCAACCCAAAAACATCCTTGAACCTGGAAGGAAGAGAAGTACTTGTCAGCAGTACTTGTTTAATTAATGTGTAAGTTAATGTGTAGTTTATGTCTAAATTTAAAGATGCTTATTTGTAACTGTTTTCAATATCTTTAATAGCAATTGACATTTTGATACTGCTGATGAAGTGGACCTTATAAGTACAGTAAACATGTTGAGTTCAAGACTGCACATCAGAAGCGTCTATAGGAACTAATCCACTAGTGTATTGGGTATTATACGTGTTGTGTAAAGTTGTGTTACCTGTGACAGGTGATAGTGTATTTACGTGTAAAGGAGATCATCACTGTGCCCCCCCCTTGTTTGTTTTAGTTTTGCTTTTAAAATTTTTTATGATTTTATGCTTTTTGTTCCAATAAAAATAATGTAATTTGAAAAAAAAATGTTGTTATGGTGGTAGGAAAGTCAATATATGAAAATCCGCTGACAGGCAGGGCATTTATAACAGAAGAGACCTTAGAAGTCTTGTATATAAAAAACAGCAAAAAAAAAGGACTGTTTAGGAACCAAACATATAACAGTCACAATGAAAAAGTAATACGTTTATTACAGAAATCATTAAAAGTTACACAAAACATTGTACATATAAAAGAGCATAGTGACATGTTTGGTACATCAAATATACAAAAACCACCATAAGATACATAAGCAAACATATGCAAAAAAACCCCCAATGCATTTCAATGCTTGACACGGATCTTTCTCAGGGGGATGTATCATAGTGGTGAAACAGGACCAACAATTTAAACAATCGTACTTTCTAAGTGGAGAATAAATCCCCATCAAAGGAGAAAGAGGGTCTGTCTTGAGGGAGTGCAAAGGAAGCCAGATTGATGGAATATGTCTAGTGGTCTTTCACTCCACATAAAGTTGGAGGCAAAGACATGGAGGTTCAACCATCTGAACAAAAAAGGAAGGGCACAACAGTGATCAGTGTCTGTCGAGATAAAAGTTGGCAATGGAAATGTGTCCCCAGGAAAAAATGGGGGTAAACGTCCAAGCACACCATATCCTCTGCCCTTACTTTTCAAGAGACCAACTTATAGGTATTGGTATGCTGGGGGAACCTTTTTTTTTCATCAGCAAGAGTTTACTACCACTTTAATATGTAGTTCCTCGAAAGTCCAGCTGCTTGCTCTAATTGCCAAAAAATGTTCTAGAGTTAAGTTTCATTTATAATTCAAAGCTGTGAAGTACTATCATTCTGAAAATGCACTGTTATAGTAAAAAGGGTTGCCCAAATCATCACATTTTACTACATATTACATGTATACAAAACTAAAAATAGAAGCAGCATTTTCCTTTCACATAAAATTTAAAATCAAATAATTATCTTGCCACTTAAAAAAAGAAATACACAAACAGGATTGGACTCTATGAAGTACTTTCATAAGGTAAAGATTTACAAATCTTGTTAAATCACAGATAAATTCTGATATTCTTATAAACAGACCTAATTAATGATGTGAACTGAAACCAATGTTAATTAACATGCTTTGTGAGTGGAAAATGTCCCATGGGGGCATACATTACTGAAATAAATGCCAAAGCTGCTTTAGCATGCAACCAGAAAAGTGTTTCCCTTTTCAGCAAAACTTACTTATAGTCCATATTATGTGCTGAGCTGTTCATTATCTTGGTAGTGCTGGCATAAAATTATTTTAAAAATATAGAATTAGGAGCCATTGGAAGATTTGGGTCCCCCTATAGTCCTGCAAAGCAGGCATCACACATCTTCACAAAAGCTTGCATCCAGAGTCAGAAATCGGTCCTTGAGCTTTGGGTTTTGTTGTTTTATTTAGGGGATTTGAAACTGGGATAGGGTTAGTGGTGTACAGGATGTCCAAGGGTACTGATAAAGTGAGGATAACTTCTTGGAACTATCTACAAGCCTTATCTGCAGCACAGTCTTTGTTGGAGAGCTAACCAGCATCTCCTTAGTGTACCACACCAGACCCTAGATGAACTTATCCTCTTTACTTAGCAATCTGGAGGTATCCCTGAACAGGGGATCCAGTTCCTGTCACTTTAAGAGATGAACAGTCACTGGTAGGTGGCTAATCTGGTCATTGATGTCGGAGGAAAAGGCCTGGCTTGCAGTCTCCCAAAGGTGTTATATCGGGTTGAGGTCAGGGCTCTGTGCAGGCCAGTGAAGTTCCTCCACCCCAAACTCACTCATCCATGTCTTTATGGACCTTGCTTTGTGCAATGGTGCACAGACATGTTGGAACAGGAAGGGGCCATCCGCAAACTGTTCCCACAAAGTTGGGAGCATGAAATTGTCCAAAATGTCTTGGTATGCTGACACCTTAAGAGTTCCCTTAACTGAAACTAAAAGGCCAAACCCATCATCTGTAAAACAACCCCACACCATAACCCCCCTCCACCAAACTTTACACTTGACACAATGCAGTCAGGCAAGTACCGTTCTCCTGGCAACCTTCAAACCCATGGGATTGTCAGAGAGAGAAGTGTGATTCGTCACTCTTGACAACACATCTCTACTGCTCTAGAGTCCAGTGGTGGTGTGGTTTACACCGCTGCATTCAACACTTTGCATTGCACTAGGTGATGTAATGCTTGGATGCAGCTGCTCAGCCATAGAAACCCATTCCATGAAGCTCTCTACATACTGTTGTTGTGCTAACGAAGTTTGGAGGTCTTTAGCTATTGACTCTGCAGACAGTTGGCGACTTCTGCGCACTGTTCGCTTCAGCGTGTGCTGTCCCCACTCTGTCATTTTATGTGTCCTACCACTTCATGGCTGAGTTGCTGTTGTTCCCAGTTGCTTCCACTTTGTTATAATACCACTAACAGTTGACTGTGGAATATTTAGTAGCAAGAAAATTTCACGAATGGACTTATTGCACAGGTGGTACCACACTTGAATTCACTGTGTACACATATACAGTATATTGCATAGGACACTGGGAATGTTTCCTGGATGGCAGGTACATTTCCCCAATATTTAGGTTGTGGTCCCTTTAAGGAGGACAGTTGTAGAGACATTGCGGTGCTCAGGGGTTCTCACCCATGTAGAGTGAGGTGTCCTGGGTTAAGTTTGGCTGGAAAGAACTTATTTCCAGTACCCTTTGGATTGATAATTTTTGTCTATTCATTGAACTTTGGGACTACATGATCCAAGGACTACTGAGACAGTCGTTCTGCTCTGTTCCTTTTAAGGGACTGGACTCCAAGACTTTAGAGGACATTGATAGAGTTGCATATGGGGCAGATGGTCTACCAGCTAAGGAGGCCCCTGGGGGGGACTCACTCTTATGCAGGCCATAGCCGGGGAGATGTAAAGAACACTTGTGCTTAGACACCAGACTATCAAATCAATAAAGCAGCTTGCACATTCAACAGGCAAAAGGTAACAAATATTAACAATTAAGTGCAGTGTTATCAATAACATGAAGATGAATAAAATATCTAATTTAGATCAAAATAAAAATAATACTGAAAACACACACAGGTGGTGACAAAGTCCATATTGGATCTACATATGCAGATAGGAGTTGGTGTTTGAAAGAGAGAGCTTGATCCAGAGAGGAGACCGTCACCTTCCACTCAATATAAAAGCCTCTTACCAGATAATTTGACTGCCCAAAGGACTGGTCGAATAATGCAGCAAACTGGCCCAACGGATGTACCAAGAGCTCCTAAATACAGGCTCTCTCCAGTGACTTGTCAGGCACTTGAGTAAATAGCTCAACCAAGAAATTTATTTAAAATTGCACTTACAAAAATGGCAGTAATGTACTGTTCAGTAACTTGAGGAACACCTTGTCAAGCCTTGCTTGCAAAGGTGTTCCTCAAGTAGAGTAGCAGATTTCTATAAATAAGTGCTCGCTGGCCATGTCCATGATGACTTTTTTTGATGATGAAATGCGTAGGGTGGAGTCACGCTGGGTGACGTCATTGCACTCTGGAAGGACAGCGGCCATCTTGTCGGTTTGAAACAACTCATTTGATATGCCAGTTTTTACAAGTGCAATTTTAAATACATTTCTTGGTTGAGCTATTTACTACACTATGAGTTGGCATCTTTTCTCCACATGGTGTTTTGTTACCCAATGGGAGGTTTGCTGTCTAGATACATTATGATATGGAGAAGTGCCTGACAAGTCACTGGAGGGAGCCTGTATTTAGGAGCTTGTGGTACATCAGTTAGGCCAGTTTGCTGTGTTATTTGACCAGTCTTTTGGGCGGTCAAATTCTCTGGTTAGAGGCTTTTATATTGGGTAGAAGGTGATGGTCTCCTCTCTGGATCGGGTTCTCTCTTTCAAGCGCCAACTCCTATCTGCATATGTAGATCCTATATGGACTTTGTCGCCACCTGCGTGTGTTTTCAGTATAGTTTTTATTTTGATCTAAATGAGATATTTAATTCCTTTTCATGTTAATGATAGTGCTGCATGTAATTGTTCATATTCATAGCTGAAGAGAACATAGAGGAAGCCTCCCTTCTGCTGGTTATGTCCGAGGAGGACGAGGGAGAAAGCTTCTCTAGGCTTGCCCATCCTGATGTCGCGGTGTCACGGGCTGCATTTTATTCTGCCCAAAAGAGGGATCTCACACTGAAATATGCCTTGAAATAGGTTACCATTAGAGATGAGCGAATCGAACATGACGAAGTGGAATTCGTTTCGAAGATTAGGAAATATTCGATTCGCGCCGAATCTGAAAATGAGCAAACTTCGGATGCACAAATTGAATTTTCCCAAAAATGGCGGCGACATGTGTGGCGACGGAGCGGGGATCTCTGGGAAGGCGCGCAGACAAGGCGCGCTGACCCATAATGCATTCATTCATGACATGTGATCGCATTAGCCAATCAGCAGCCAGCCAGCCAGCACTGTGTAATGGTGGAGCTATAAATCACGGCCATCTTAGAATTCTCCATTAGCCTCCGGTCATTCAAGAGAGACAGACCTCTGTGTATTAGGGACAGAGTTAGGGCCACAGAGACTTTAGGGCCACAGAATCGTTACTTAGGGACACAGAACCGTTACTCAGGGACACAGAATTGTTACTCAGGGACACAGAATCGTTACTCAGGGACAGACACAGAATTGTTACTCAGGGACACAGAATTGTTACTGAGGGACAC
Organism: Staurois parvus; assembly: GCF_062004578.1. Lineage (NCBI taxonomy): Eukaryota > Metazoa > Chordata > Amphibia > Anura > Ranidae > Staurois > Staurois parvus. The sequence goes on from NW_028318087.1 coordinate 1,503,399, forward strand.
AGAATTGTTACTCAGGGACACAGAATCGTTACTCAGGGACACAGAATTGTTACTCAGGGACAGACACAGAATTGTTACTCAGGGACAGACACAGAATTGTTACTCAGGGACACAGAATCGTTACTGAGGGACACAGAATCGTTACTCAGGGACACAGAATTGTTACTCAGGGACACAGAATCGTTGAATTAAAGAGTATGTCAGACAACACGCAGAGGAGTGGCAGAGGAGGCAATGTTTCAGGAGCGAGCAGACGTGGCAGCAGAGGAAGGGGTCGAGGCAGCACTAGTCGCAGCCAGAGGCCAGTGCTCCCGGTGTCATCCAGCGGTCGTGTCTCCACCGACAACCCTGCCGTCATCGATTGGTTGGCTCGGTCGTCTTCCTCTTCCCAGGTCACCTCTGACACCTACAGCCAACGGTCGGTGGGTACGTCAGACACAACCGTTAGTTGGCATGGCCCGGGAGCAAGCCCACTGAAATCACGTGTCCTCGACCTGCCCCTGTCCTTTGGTGTTCCCTCACCAAGCAAAGTATCGCATGCTGTGGGCTCAGCCCCACTGTACAGTGAGGAAGAGCTAACAGAGGGCGGTCAGGAACGGGGGGAGACATCCGCCTCTTCAGCAGCCAGGCGAAGAAGTACTGGCGAGGAGAGTGGCTCGGTAGCCGGTCTAGAGACAGGTCTGTCTCCTGACCCACACGCAGCCGAGGAGGCTAGTAGTGAGGCGGAGACCCTAATTGATGATGATGAGGCTGATCGCACTTGGCAGCCTCATCGTCATCAGGCTATTGCTTCCGCATCATCAGGAGAAGAGGGTGGCAGCTTGGCAGCGAGCAAAACAGTCGGTGGGTTGCCCAGGAGGCAGCAGGGTCGCAGCAGTGTCAGTGGAGGCAAACGGCCACGGAGTAGAGCACCAGCTCCACTGCAGCCTACCACCACGGCCAGTAGTGGTGCCGGTGTGCACGGAGGAAGTAGCAGTCAGCCAGTGAGGAGTATCGGGGGCAAAGTTTCCTACTCGGCGGTGTGGCAATTTTTCGTCAAGCCACCCGAGGAAGTAAACGTAGCCGTATGTCGACTATGTGGCCAGAAAGTCAAGCGTGGCCAGGGGGCCCATGTTGGGACTACAGCGTTGCGTCAGCATATGCAGCGTCCCAATTCGGTGGCCTGGGAAACCCGTGATAAAGATACGGCGGTTCTGCCTGCCCCAGCCCCCGCTCTATCACCCGCTCCGTTACTTGCTCCGTCACCCGACGTCAATCGCCCTCTATCAGCCAGTCAAGGCTCCAACACCTCTGCTGAGGGGAGTTGTCGCTCGTTGGCATCTTTCGCTCATTCAGATGCTCCTTCTCCTGCTACTCCTCTTCACGGATTCCGTCAGCAGTCTTTCTTGGAATCCGTTTCCAAGAGACAACAGTTTGCGAGCACGCACCCGATGGTGCAGAAGCTGAACGTCCTCCTGTCCAAGTTGCTGGTGCTGCAGTCCCTCCCTTTCCAAGTGGTGGACTCAGCACCTTTCCGAGAAATGATGGCTTGTGCCGCGCCGCGGTGGAGAGTGCCAAGCCGGCATTTCTTCGCCAAAAAGGCAGTGCCAGCCCTGCATTCACATGTAGAAGAGATGGTGGGCCAGTCTTTGAGCATGTCGGTCTCTGCCAAAGTGCATGGCAGCGCCGACGTGTGGAGCTGTAACTACGGTCAGGGACAGTACATGTCATTTACGGCCCACTGGGTGAACGTGGTGCCGGCACAGCCGCACCAGCAACTTGGACAGGTCACGCCGCTTTTGCCTCCACGTTTGCACGTCCTACACCGCAAAGCACACCCTCCTTGAGCTGCAGCGGCAGAACGGAATTCCACAGCATCGCCTGATCTGCGACGTTGCAACAAGGTGGAATTCAACCCTACATATGTTAGACTGCCTTTACGAACAGCGAAAGGCCATCACCGATTTCCTGATGTTACAAGCGGATAAAGGTACTCCCCTGTGTAACTTAGATGTCAGCCATTGGCAGCTCATGCGTGACACCTGCCGCTTGCTCAGGCCCTTTGAGGAGGCCACGCTATTCGTGAGTCGGCAGGACTATGGGATGAACGACGTCATTCCTCTGTTGCACGTCCTGGAACAAATGCTGTTAACAATGGCTGGTCAGGGTGCGGTAGACGTGGCGCACAGATCTCAACGCCACATGACCCCTGTGGGGGCAGGACAGGAAGAAGAGGAGGAAGTAGAGGAGGACATTGGTGCTCAGGAATTATTGAGTGAAATGGGTGGTTTTTCCACTCAGCGGACAGGAGTGGAGGAGCAGGAGCATCTAGTAGAGGAGGAGGAGGAGACAGAGGACCCAGACACACCGTGGCAGTATGCTGTGGAGATGGAGGCAGGGAGTACCTTGCATTCCTTGGCACAAATGGCCCATAGCATGCTCGGTTGCTTGCGTAGCGACAGCCGAATAATAACCATCAGACAGAAGGATGACTTTTGGCTGTCCACCTTGTTGGACCCTCGCTACCGTTCAAAAATGGTGGCCTTTTTCACACCTGCTGAGAGGGAGGCCAAAATAACGTACTATAAAAACCACCTATGTAGTCAGTTTCTGCGCCAACGTCCATCCTCAGACACTGTGGGCCCTGTGCGCTCGCGTTCCGCTGCCATGGCAGCAGGGGAGGGGTGGGGTGGTAGGAGCAGTGGCAGCTCCACCAGCAGCGGCTGCCTCAGTCTGCAGTCGATGATGAGTAGCTTTCTTCACCAGCGCAGTGAGGAAACTACTAACCAGCCGCAGCAGCAGCAGCATCAGGTGGACCTGGAGCAGGACCTCAAACAACAGGCTTGGGCCTACTTGGACAGCACCCTGCCAACCGAGGTAGACAATCCCCTTGACTACTGGGCAACGAAACTTGACCTTTGGCCCCAACTAGCTGAATTTGCCCTTGAAAGGCTGTCATGCCCGGACAGTAGCGTGGCATCGGAGCGCGTGTTTAGTGCGGCAGGAGGTATTGTAACTCCGCGCAGGACACGACTGTCCACCCAAAGTGTGGAGAGACTCACGTTTGTGAAAATGAATCAGGCGTGGATTAGTCTGGATTTCAAACCACCAGTTCCTGACACAACTGACTAAATCCGCCATGAATCATGCCCCAAACATGTTATTATTTTTAACATAGGCCTCTGTATGGCCTTCAATTTAAGCTGCTTACGCTTCGCCACTCTGCCTTGGGCCCCTGTACCGCCTCCTCTTGCTGCTGCCAGGTCCAGAGTGTGTCATGGGTCCCTGTACGGCCTCCCATTGCTGCTGTCTCCATCGCCACACTCTGCCATGTGCACTTTCAGGTCTCCTCACACTGCTGGTGGGTTCCATTTTGTCATAGGGTGCTGGCAGATTACGGGCCTCCCATTGCTGCTGCCAGGCCCGTAATCTGCCATGGGCCCCCGTACCGACTCCTCATGCTGCTGCCAGGCCCGTAATCTGTCATGGGCCCCTGTACCGCCTCCTCATGCTGCTGCCAGGTCCAGAGTGTGTCATGGGTCCCTGTACGGCCTCCCATTGCTGCTGCCAGGCCCGTAATCTGCCATGGGCCCCCGTACCGACTCCTCATGCTGCTGCCAGGCCCGTAATCTGTCATGGGCCCCTGTACCGCCTCCTCATGCTGCTGCCAGGTCCAGAGTATGTCATGGGTCCCTGTACGGCCTCCCATTGCTGCTGTCTCCATCGCCACACTCTGCCATGTGCCACTTTCAGGTCTCCTCACACTGCTGGTGGGTTCCATTTTGTCATAGGGTGCTGGCAGATTACGGGCCTCCCATTGCTGCTGCCAGGCCCGTAATCTGCCATGGGCCCCCGTACCGACTCCTCATGCTGCTGCCAGGCCCGTAATCTGTCATTGGCCCCTGTACCGCCTCCTCATGCTGCTGCCAGGTCCAGAGTGTGTCATGGGTCCCTGTACGGCCTCCCATTGCTGCTCTCTCCATCGCCACACTCTGCCATGTGCCACTTTCAGGTCTCCTCACACTGCTGGTGGGTTCATTTTTGTCATAGGGTGCTGGCAGATTACGGGCCTCCTATTGCTGCTGCCAGGCCCGTAATCTGCCATGGGCCCCCGTACCGACTCCTCATGCTGCTGCCAGGCCCGTAATCTGTCATGGGCCCCTGTACCGCCTCCTCATGCTGCTGCCAGGTCCAGAGTGTGTCATGGGTCCCTGTACGGCCTCCCATTGCTGCTGTCTCCATTGCCACATTCTGCCATGTGCCACTTTCAGGTCTCCTCACACTGCTGGTGGGTTCCATTTTGTCATAGGGTGCTGTATGGCCCCCCATTGCTGCTGCCAGGCCCGTAATCTGCCATGGTCCCCCGTACCGACTCCTCATGCTGCTGCCAGGCCCTTAATCTGTCATGGGCCCCTGTACCGCCTCCTCATGCTGCTACCAGGTCCAGAGTGTGTCATGGGTCCCTGTACGGCCTCCCATTGCTGCTGCCAGGCCCGTAATCTGCCATGGGCCCCCGTACCGACTCCTCATGCTGCTGCCAGACCCGTAATCTGTCATGGGCCCCTCTACCGCCTCCTCATGCTGCTGCCAGGTCCAGAGTGTGTCATGGGTCCCTGTACGGCCTCCCATTGCTGCTGTCTCCATCGCCACACTCTGCCATGTGCCACTTTCAGGTCTCCTCACACTGCTGGTGGGTTCCATTTTGTCATATGGTGCTGGCAGATTACGGGCCTCCCATTGCTGCTGCCAGGCCCGTAATCTGCCATGGGCCCCCGTACCGACTCCTCATGCTGCTGCCAGGCCCGTAATCTGTCATGGGCCCCTGTACCGCCTCCTCATGCTGCTGCCAGGTCCAGAGTGTGTCATGGGTCCCTGTACGGCCTCCCATTGCTGCTGTCTCCATTGCCACATTCTGCCATGTGCCACTTTCAGGTCTCCTCACACTGCTGGTGGGTTCCATTTTGTCATAGGGTGCTGTATGGCCCCCCATTGCTGCTGCCAGGCCCGTAATCTGCCATGGGCCCCCGTACCGACTCCACATGCTGCTGCCAGGCCCGTAATCTGTCATGGGCCCCTGTACCGCCTCCTCATGCTGCTGCCAGGTCCAGAGTGTGTCATGGGTCCCTGTACGGCCTCCCATTGCTGCTGTCTCCATCGCCACACTCTGCCATGTGCCACTTTCAGGTCTCCTCACACTGCTGGTGGGTTCCATTTTGTCATAGGGTGCTGGCAGATTACGGGCCTCCCATTGCTGCTGCCAGGCCCGTAATCTGCCATGGGCCCCCGTACCGACTCCTCATGCTGCTGCCAGGCCCGTAATCTGTCATGGGCCCCTGTACCGCCTCCTCATGCTGCTGCCAGGTCCAGAGTGTGTCATGGGTCCCTGTACGGCCTCCCATTGCTGCTGTCTCCATCACCACACTCTGCCATGTGCCACTTTCAGGTCTCCTCACACTGCTGGTGGGTTCCATTTTGTCATAGGGTGCTGTATGGCCTCCCATTGCTGCTGCCAGGCCCGTAATCTGCCATGGGCCCCCGTACCGACTCCTCATGCTGCTGCCAGGCCCGTAATCTGTCATGGGCCCCTGTACCACCTCCTCATGCTGCTGCCAGGTCCAGAGTGTGTCATGGGTCCCTGTACGGCCTCCCATTGCTGCTGTCTCCATCGCCACACTCTGCCATGTGCCACTTTCAGGTCTCCTCACACTGCTGGTGGGTTCCATTTTGTCATAGGGTGCTGGCAGTTTACGGGCCTCCCATTGCTGCTGCCAGGCCCGTAATCTGCCATGGGCCCCCGTACCGACTCCTCATGCTGCTGCCAGGCCCGTAATCTGTCATGGGCCCCTGTACCGCCTCCTCATGCTGCTGCCAGGTCCAGAGTGTGTCATGGGTCCCTGTACGGCCTCCCATTGCTGCTGTCTCCATCGCCACACTCTGCCATGTGCCACTTTCAGGTCTCCTCACACTGCTGGTGGGTTCCATTTTGTCATAGGGTGCTGTATGGCCTCCCATTGCTGCTGCCAGGCCCGTAATCTGCCATGGGCCCCCGTACCGACTCCTCATGCTGCTGCCAGGCCCGTAATCTGTCATGGGCCCCTGTACCGCCTCCTCATGCTGCTGCCAGGTCCAGAGTGTGTCATGGGTCCCTGTACGGCCTCCCATTGCTGCTGTCTCCATCGCCACACTCTACCATGTGCCACTTTCAGGTCTCCTCACACTGCTGGTGGGTTCCATTTTGTCATAGGGTGCTGTATGGCCTCCCATTGCTGCTGCCAGGCCCGTAATCTGCCATGGGCCCCCGTACCGACTCCTCATGCTGCTGCCAGGCCCGTAATCTGTCATGGGCCCCTGTACCGCCTCCTCATGCTGCTGCCAGGTCCAGAGTGTGTCATGGGTCCCTGTACGGCCTCCCATTGCTGCTGTCTCCATCGCCACACTCTGCCATGTGCCACTTTCAGGTCTCCTCACACTGCTGGTGGGTTCCATTTTGTCATAGGGTGCTGGCAGATTACGGGCCTCCCATTGCTGCTGCCAGGCCCGTAATCTGCCATGGGCCCCCGTACCGACTCCTCATGTTGCTGCCAGGCCCGTAATCTGTCATGGGCCCCTGTACCGCCTCCTCATGCTGCTGCCAGGTCCAGGGTGTGTCATGGGTCCCTGTACGGCCTCCCATTGCTGCTGTCTCCATCGCCACACTCTGCCATGTGCCACTTTCAGGTCTCCTCACACTGCTGGTGGGTTCCATTTTGTCATAGGATGCTGTATGGCCTCCCATTGCTGCTGCCAGGCCCGTAATCTGCCATGGGCCCCCGTACCGACTCCTCATGCTGCTGCCAGGCCCGTAATCTGTCATGGGCCCCTGTACCGCCTCCTCATGCTGCTGCCAGGTCCAGAGTGTGTCATGGGTCCCTGTACGGCCTCCCATTGCTGCTGTCTCCATCGCCACACTCTGCCATGTGCCACTTTCAGGTCTCCTCACACTGCTGGTGGGTTCCATTTTGTCATAGGGTGCTGGCAGATTACGGGCCTCCCATTGCTGCTGCCAGGCCCGTAATCTGCCATGGGCCCCCGTACCGACTCCTCATGCTGCTGCCAGGCCCATAATCTGTCATGGGCCCCTGTACCGCCTCCTCATGCTGCTGCCAGGTCCAGAGTGTGTCATGGGTCCCTGTACGGCCTCCCATTGCTGCTGTCTCCATCGCCACACTCTGCCATGTGCACCTTTCAGGTCTCCTCACACTGCTGGTGGGTTCCATTTTGTCATAGGGTGCTGTATGGCCTCCCATTGCTGCTGCCAGGCCTGTAATCTGCCATGGGCCCCCGTACCGACTCCTCATGCTGCTGACAGGCCCGTAATCTGTCATGGGCCCCTGTACCGCCTCCTCATGCTGCTGCCAGGTCCAGAGTGTGTCATGGGTCCCTGTACGGCCTCCCATTGCTGCTGTCTCCATCGCCACACTCTGCCATGTGCCACTTTCAGGTCTCCTCACACTGCTGGTGGGTTCCATTTTTTCATAGGGTGCTGTATGGCCTCCCATTGCTGCTGCCTCCACCGCCACACTGTGGCTCCACACTCTGGTTTTGGCCCCGTGACTGCCCAAATGAGTGAAGTGTGCGGTGATTCTAAGATCGACGGCACTCATCTGCATGTCATACTGACTGACAGTATTATTTCTCTTCCCCAGCAGACTCCAAGGGCATTTAAATTAAAGGTACAGTGTTCTGCACTAATATAAAGGCTCTCTGAAGCCTAGAAACACCCTTTTATAAGTTAAGTTCGCAGCGAATATATTCGACTTGAATCAAATTTATTTTGCGAATTCGCCGAATCAGCCGAATCGAAATTTTGAATAATTCGCTCATCTCTAGTTACCATAGTTAATGGGGTGTCATAAGTACCTGAGGCCAAGGTTTCCCTGCTTTGTGGTCATTAATGAGCTGCTATGCCGAGTTACCTTGGTTTGGGGAGAAGTGGTCAATCAGTTACTAGTTCCCAAGCTGTTCAGATGCTCGGTGCTTGACCCAGCCCACAATGACACATTGGGGGGTCACCTGGGGGCTGACAAGACCAAGGCACAAATAACAGACCAGTTCTACTGGCTTGGAGTGACAGCAGAGGTGAGATGTTATTGCAGTTCATGTCCCACCTGCCAGTTGACTGCACCAAATGCCTCACTTGAGAAACCTGTTGGTGCTGTTGGCCATTATTGAGGTACCATTTGAGGGTATTGAAATGGATTTGGTGGGCCCTTTGGTGAAACTAGCTTGGGCCACCAATACTTCTTCATGGTACTCAATTATGCCACCAGGTATCCTGAGGCAGACAGGCGGGGAATTGTTTAATATGCTGTCTAGGACAGGATTACCAAAGGAAGAAGGAAATCTTGACAGACCAGGGCACCTCGTCCATGTCTCGGGTGATGGCAGGTCCCTGCAGGTTGTTTCAAATCAAACAGCTGCGCACATCCGTCTATCATCCACAGACAGACGCACTGGTAGAGCAGTTCAGTAAAACTCTCAAATGAATGCTAAAAAGGGTTGTGCAACAAGTTGGTAAATAGACTGGGATTGTTTACTGTCAACACTGATGTTTGCTATTAGGGAAGTGCCTCAGACTTCCACAGACCATGGGGATTGCTTGCCTTAGTGAAGGAAATGTGGTAAAGTGAGTCCTCTCCTCATAGAACATATAACTCAGATGAGAGAGAGGATCGCTAAGGTGATGCCTCTGGTCAAGGAGTACATGCAAAAAGCACAGGTGACAAAGAAAAGGGCGTACAAGCAATCTGACAAACTTAGACAGTTCCAGGTTGGGGATCAGGTAGCTTTGCTTATATCTACAGTAGAAAGAAAATTCCTAGCCAGGTGGCAGGGGCCCTTTGAGGTGGTAGAAAAGGTTGGGGAGGTTAATTATAAGATACACCAACCTGGGAAGAGGAAGCCCTATCAGATACGCCATGCAAATCTCCTGAAGCCCTCCCCCCACCCCCCTCTGCCAATCCCTCCACTGGCTTCCAATTGCGCAACGGATGAAATTCAAAATCCTAACACTGACGTACAAAGCTGTCCACCATACTGCCCCAAATTACATCACCGACCTAATATCCAAGTACCACCCAGCACGCACACTCCGCTCCTCATAAGACCTCCTTCTCTCTAGTTCCCTGGTCTCCTCCTCCCATGCCCGCCTCCAGGATTTCTCCAGGGTGTCACCCATCCTCTGGAACTCCCTGCCCCAACCCATCAGACTATCACCTACTCTCCTCTCCTTTAGGCGTACCCTGAAAACCCACCTCTTCAGGGAAGCGTACCCCACCCCCTGCTAATTTGCCGATTTCCTCCACTCTCCCTACCACTCCATCCCCCACAGCTATCTCCTCCTGTACCTTTATCCCCTCCCTCCTAGATTGTAAGCTTGAAAGAGCAGGGCCCTTGAACCCCTCGTGTATCGCATTGTATTGTTACTGTACTGTCCCCCTTTGTAATGTACAGCGCTGAGTGAACTGTTGGCGCTTTATAACCACTGTAAAATAATAATAATAATAATAAATAAGGAACGTGAGCAGGAAGTTCCCCTGGCTGAGGTTAGTGCTAAGCCCCCGGTAGGGGAGAACTCAGTCCTAGTTTCCATCTCCCTATCCAAACCACAAACACAGCAGGTAAAGGAGTTCTTACAGAGGAATAGACAGAAGTTTGCAGGACTGCCAGGTCTTACCAGGGTTATTGAACATGATATCGTCACGTAACCTAATGTGAAAGTTCAAGTGAAATCCTATCTCATCCCTGAGGCATATAGGAGAGCAGTGTCAGAGGAAGTCCACAAAATGCTTGAACTTGATATAACTGAGGAATCGCAGGGCGAGTGGACGAGCCAAATGTGTTGGTACCAAAGCCCAACATGACTCTGCAGTTTTGTAATGGTAAAGTTTGACAGATACCCAATGCCTTAAGTAGACGAACTGGTAGAGAGGTTGAGACCAGCCTGATACATTACTACCTTAGACGTCACCAAAGGCTACTGGCAAATACCTTTAAAGTTCACCTTTTTGACAAAAATAATAAATTCACATTTTTTTGCAAGTAAAAAATGTGCATTTAATATTTTTGTCTGCAGGAGCCTGGAAACCATCGCACCAGCAACCAGTAGATCGCTGATGCCATGCAGGTCTCTTGCAGACCTATCAGAATATCTGCTTGCCGTATGGGATGTACGAGCAAACAGATATTCTGACCGGAAGCTTCAATGAACTAGTGATGCTCTGAACACCCCCCTGTTATTTCGCGGTAGAATATTCAAACCTACAGAAAGTTCTAACGCGAAAATCGAACATAGTGAAAGTCTATGGGACTCAAACTTGTAAATTCAAAAGTGTCCATTTTGAAGGCTTATATGCAAGTTATTGGCCATAAAAGGGGTATGGGGACTCGGGTACTGCCCTTAGGGACAGGAATCAGTAAAAAAAAAATGTCAAAAAGTACCAAGGGGCAGTCATTTTTCATTACTTTAAAGTAACAAAAAACAATTGAAAAATTCCTTTAAATATCATGCCTGATCCCAAATTTTAGTTTGGGTACACTCAAAGTGTGAGAACGCTGAAGCCTAAAAATTGGCCTGGGCAGGAAGGGGGTAAAAGTGCTGGTATGGAAGTGAAAAGTGCACATCTGTACAATGTATAGAACCTGCAGCAGCAGGACTGACATCCTCCCATAATCTATACCAGAGGTTAGGAGGGACCCCACAGTAACTTTTTTTTTTTTTTAAAGTGCATGGGGCTCCCCTTAAAAGCCATACCAGAACCTTTAGGCCTAGTAGGACATTTAAGGGGAACCGCACCCCCAAAAAATGAGGGTGGGGGGCAGCATGGGGGTCCCCCCTAAATTCCTACCAGACTCTTGATCCAAGAGTAGTCACCAAAGATCCATTATCTCCTGCGCTCAAAGACTCAGATCAAACGGGCGTTAATAACAAGCAGCGTGTTGTGTGTTCATCCGCTGGTGATCAGAGGTTGTGCAGCTCTATCATGAAGCTGGGGTAGCTTGATAAAACTGTAGAAGAAGATGAAAGAAAGAGCGCACAAACCTTGCGCATTACCTCAATAAATAGTGACTAATTTTATTATTAAGGAAATATACTCACAAAGTGATGGTATAACAGGCATAAGTAACCATAATCCAAACAGGGTTACAGGTAAATCCAAAAGGGGGGGGGGAGCACAGGCCTGGCAGACCAGGAGACGGGGACGAACGATTCGCTAAGGGTTAAAAGTGTGAAAAAATATAGAGACCAGTCTTTTGAAAAAATCCTTTTTTGGACCAAAAACAAAAAAAAACAGTTTTTTGGCAAGTCCTTTATTTAATCTAAAAAAGCAAAAAAGGTTCCAGTGTTGTAATCCATCATCAATCACAGTGTCCAGCATTGTCACAACACGCCAAATTAAAAAAAAAACCAACGCCCACTGACCTGTTCGTGTGATAATTGTGCGCACAGATTGGACGCAGACAACCATTTTGTTAAAGAACCACCATCTTGTATCATACTCTGCAAATATCATTCTCTCTCCCTCCAGCCCCTCCCCTTGCAAGGAATGTTGTCTGTGTGTGTGCTGAGTTCAGGAGCGCACAGGGTACAGCTGGATACGCTTCACGGTTGTAAACCCATGAAGCGTATCCAGTTGGTTTCATGGTTTCATGATGTCTGTCAGACTCTTGCCTTGGCCTGGTCATAAAGCTATAAATCAGTCCGTCACTGGACATGAAAAGCATTCCAGAATGGCAGTAAAACATACATCCCACTTGAAACCACTTTTTCATACAAATTCATAAATCCCGACAGGAACAATAAAACAAAGCATATATTCATATAGGTCAGTTTAATGCGAGTCACCTGATACCTTACACCCCTATGTGGCACCTACACGAGAGTAGAAAGCAATATGTCATTATCTGGAACGGTAAGATATGTCATATTTGATGTCTGGACGTTCAGGATATCATTCTGCATATTAATCTACCAGTTGCTAGGCTGCTACATGTACCTAGTGAAGGTTATTGGCCATGGTATAAATGGGTGAGGGATTTGGTCATAGCCTGAGTCCCCGCCTAAACACCCCTCCCCAAATGAGGCGATTGGTTCTCTGCTTTAAGGAGACATCCTGCTGGGTTCCTAGAAAAACGGCTGTCATGCCTGGAGAGAAAGATAAAGAGATTCTCCCTTTTAACATCAGGAACCAACTTTGGGAGAAAAGGTACCCTTTTGTTCAGGACACTTGAACTCTGCTTAAACCAGGACTTCTGCAAGTATCCTACCTTCTTAAACTTCTTTCCTTTATCTCTCTGTTGTGTTATTGCTCTCTCTAGTTATATATATATATATATATATATATATATATATATATATATTTGTTACATCTTTTCTGTAAAAATTTTAATTGCACCATTTTGACCTTTTTACTAATTAATCCTATTTTCTGAAAAGTGTTGAACTGTTTCTAAAGCTCTTTAATGCAAACTAAGAATCCCTGTCTCTGAAGAGTGCTACTGTGTGTTTTAAAACCTCTGGATACATCTGTCTGCTTTGACAGTGTGTATACAGACGCTTATTCAAACATCATAGTGTTACTGCTAAGAGTTTCCTCCTTCTCTGTAAAAAGGCAGTGGTGGCAGTGTGAAGGGTTATTGGCGTAATTAACCTGACCCAGTAACAATCGCTCTCAGGCTGTTGGCACCTAGATTGGGGTCCAGTGAGCTGGAAAATCTTTGTGCAGGGTGCAGCTGAGAGTGGCATTGTTACGTAAGTGGCAGCGCAGTTTTAGATTGGCTAGTCCTTCGGTCACAAGTTGGTGAGAAGGGCTGGGATCTGACGCTGCACCCATCACAGTCCGCACCCGCCGAGCACTCGCCGCAATCTGACATTTGCCAGTCAGATGTAAACAATTGGGCGAAGCTAGCTGTGATGTCCCCATTAGCTCCACCCCATTGCTGTGAGCCATTATTGGCCAAAGTCACTGAGACTTTGGCCAATCATGGCTCTTATTGTGAACTCAGCTGTGTTTGGCCAAAGCATTGCACCTGACCTGCGTTCAGGTGCAATGCTTTGGCCAATTACAATGCGCCGCCAGAGCGCATCGCATTGTGGGACGTATGTTCAACTCGAACATATAGCCCATCCCTACAATGAATTACCATGGCACTTCACAGCGCCTTGGTAGTTCATTGATAATTACAAGCCGACAGCCGCTAAGGCTGCCGGGACTTGTAGGCACTCATTCACAGAGCTCTGTGATTGAGTGACGTTTTCAAATCTGACAGATAGTATGGGAAAAATTCTTCCCATACTATCAGTCAGAGGGAGGGGGGCGGCTGCAGCTAACAACAGGTGGAACATGTAACATGTTCCCAAAGGTGAACTTATTTAACTAAGGAAGCCTGAGAAAAGACCCGCTTTTCTACTCCAGATGGCCATTTTCAGTATAAAAGAATGCATTTCAGCTTGCATTTCACCCTTGCTATGTTCCAGAGATCTATGGATAAAACCACATTGGGAATACACTTCAGTGCTTTTAGATGACATTGTTATCTTAAGTACTGCCTGGGAATCCCATCTTCCCTGAGTGCAGGCGATCTTGGACTCCCTAAATAAGGAGAGATTCACTGTGAACCCACAAATATGTGCCATTGCTATGGAAGAGACCAAGCACCTTAGATTGTACACCCCTTGAGGGTTAGGGACTGATGTTAATGTACAATATATATGTGTAAAGCGCTGCGTAAATGGACAGCGCTATACAAGTACCTGAAATAAATAAATAATACATAAGTACCTGGGGTACATTGTAGATAGAGGGTTGGTGACACCACAAAGTAGATGCAATCCTGACTTGGCCCCACCCAGTCACAAAGAAACAGGCGCAGGCCTTTTTGGGCATCATGGGTTTGTCCCCAACTTCGCCACTATTGTTGCACCTTTCATGGATCTGGTATAGGGTAAAAAGTCAGTTATGGTAAAATGGAATGACAAGGCTGAGAAGGCTTTCCAAGAGTTTAAAACAGCCTTGTGCCAGTATCCAGTGCTGGTAGCTCCAGACTTCTCAAGAGAATTTATTGTTCAAACCGATGCCTCCAGTGACGGCTTAGGAGCTGTTCTTCCCAAGAGGTCAATGGGGAGGACCACCCCATAGTTTGTCTTAGTAGAAAATTGACAGCCACTGACAGAAATTACTCTATGGTGAAGCGGGAGAGCCTGGCCATTAAGTGGACTCACTATGCTATTTTCTCCTGGGTAAGAAGTTTCACCTGGTGTCAGACCATGCCCCATTGACTTGGATGAAACAATAAACACACGAATGCCAGAGTTACCAGGTTGTTTTTGGTGTTGCAAGAGTTCAAATTTGCAGTTGAAAACAGACCAGGAAAGCAACAACAGAGCGCAGACGCCCTCTCTAGGGTACACGAGGTGGGGATTTATGTACAGGACAACAGGAATGTTTCCTGGATGGCAGGTACATTTCCCCAATATTTAGGTTGTGGTCCCTTTAAAGAGGACAGTTGGAAGGAACATTGCGGTACTCAGGGTTTCTCACCCCAGGGTGAGGTGTCCTGGGTTAAGTTTGGCTGGAGAGGACTGATTTCCAGTACTCTCTGGATTGCTAATTTTTTTATTAGGGTCTCTTTTATCTAAGAGACTTGGGCAGGAAGAGCCACCAAACCTTGACTACCAGTACTTTGGTCCCAAAGGGGTTAAGTCCCATGTGAGGGAGGCTTGAAAGGCAGCAGAGGGAATTCATCCCCTGTGTCAAGGAAGCAAGTGAAAGAGACTCACAAGCTGTGTGGCAAGTGGGAGCTCTCAGACAAGCTGAGATGTGAGCTGCTATCCCCCTTCTTGTGGCCTGCATGGCACCCTTACTGTGGAGAAGCCTAACCCCTGTATGGGACCGAAGTTTGGCGGTGAGCCTGCAGTTTAATTTTGTGATACCAGGATTTGGACTGTTTGCTGACTTCGGCTAAAGTAAGCTGTCTTTTTGTTTATCCGTGATTCAAATAAACAAACTGTTTTGCTTTTACCAAACTGGCTGGCAGTCATTCCAGAGCTACCTCAGATCACAGTATATATTCCAGTGGTTAAAATAGGAATTGAACACGTCACCATTTTTCTCAGTAAATATATTTCTAAAGGTGCTATTGACATGACATTTTCACCACATGTTGGTAACAGCCCATGCATACCATACTGTATATACAAAGAAAACAAAACAAACACATTCAGAAATTAAGTTATGTGCAATAAACAAGAATAACACAGTGCAAAAGTATTAAACACATGAAGAAAGGGAGGTGCAAAAGGCATGGAAATCCAAGACACCAGCTGAAAACTGTCAGTAATTAGAAAGAAATCCTGCCCCTTGTCAGTGCAAATTAATATCAGCTGGTTCAGTCTGAACTGATGGCATATAAAAAGGTGTCTCATTACCAAGGGGTCACGCAAAAAGCAAAGAGCTCTCTCAAGACCTTCACAATCTTATTGTTGCAAAACATAATGAAGGCATTGGTTACAGAAGAATTCTAAACTTCTGAATGTTCCAGTGAGCACTGTTGGGGTCATAATCTGGAAGTGGAAAGAACATAATTTCACCGTAAACTTGCCATGACCAGGTGCTCATTGCAAGATATCTGATAGAGGAGTGAAAAGAATTATCAGAAGAGTTGTCTACAAGCCAAGGACCTGGAAAGGCCTTCAGAATGGCCAGGAATTAGCAGGTACAATTGTTTCAAAGAAAACAATAAGTAATGCACTCAACCACCATGGTCATTATGCACACTCACCACGCAAAACTCCATTGCTGAATAAAAATCATGTTGAAGCTTGTTCAATGTTTGCTGCACAACATTTATACAAGCCTATGAAATACTGGGAGAATATAGTCTGGTCAGATGAGACCAAAATTGAACTCTTTCGATGCCATAATACACGCCATGTTTGGAGACATTGTGCATCACCCCAAAAACACCATATCAACAGTGAAGTTTGGAAGTTGGAACATCATGGTGTGGGGCTGTTTTTCAGCATACAGTACTGGCAAACTTCATATGACTGAAGGAAGGATGAAGAAAAAAATGCACCAATAGATTCTTGATAAACGTCTGCTGCCATCTACCAGGATGATGAAGATGAAATGAGGGTGGACATTTCAGCAAGACAATGATCCCAAACGCAAAGCCAAGGAAACTTTCAAATGGTTTCAAAGAAAAAAAATAAAGCTTCTAGAATGGCTCAGCCAGTCACCTGACTTGAATCCAATAGCAACTCTATGGAAAGAACTGAAGATCAGAGAACATAAAAGAGGCCCACGGACCTTCAAGATTCAAAATTGTTTTTGTGGAAGAATGGGCCAAAATCACACCTGAGCAATGCATGCAACTAGTTTTTCCATACAGGAGGTGTCTTGAAGCTGTCATTACCAGTATTAAACTGATTTCAGTTAGCGTGTTAAATACTTTTTCCCTGTGTCATTCCATTTTATTACACATAACTTAATTTCTGAACTTATTTGTTTTGGCTTCATTGTATGGATTGCATGGGTTGTTACCAACATGTGGTGAAAATTTCATGTCAATAGCACATTAGAAATTACTGATAAAAATGGTGACTTGTTCAACACTTATACTTGGCCTGGCTTCGCTATGATGAGCAATTCAGGCAATGGAAGACAATCAACTATCTCATCTCTGCTCTGGGACTATAAGGACATAATTTTATGTATGAAATTTATGACGTCAGCACAGGCTCCTAACCAGTTTTTTCAGGTGGGTCAGGGGTACCTCTGCCGCAGGACAACCGACCGCCAAAAGTCAGGGCTACTGTTGGCAATATATTGAGAGTGCCTGTACATTCAGAGTGGCCTGTCGCTTCAAGCATGAATGCTCCGGCTGCAGGGGATCGGCCCTTGGGGGGGGGTTGGGCTTTTTCTTTAAGCTGCAGGGTTGCAGGGATGACACAAAGGAATTCTGGGTTTGGCAGGTTTTAAAAGGGTATCAAAAGGCCCACAAAACACCCAGTTCCTTTTTCCACATTGCACAACCTTTCATTTATCTAGGTTCATCTGTTTATATGTACATCTGTTTATGAGTGCTCCTTTTTTCGGGCAGCATTTGCGATTGCCATTTTTGGGGCGTTGCAGGTGAGTGAGTTTGTTAGCCCTTCCAAAAAAGCACAGGAAGGGCTTTTAGAACATGAGGTGTCCTTTACATTAGACTCAGTCAGAATATGGATACAGCAGTCAAAAAACAACCAGAGCGGTAGAGGCATGCAAGTTGCTGTTTTTCGCAGTCCAGATTCACATATTTGTCCTGTTAGTGCAGTAGAAGCTTTCCTTTCTGTATCTGCAGAAGGAATAAAACAAGAGTGAACTGGCCTAGTGCATTATCCCAGATAACTGTTTATTAAAACGTGGATAAAATATTATACCCACAAACAAGTGGTGACATTGCATATAGATAGACTGTCATAAGATGCATTCATCCACAACGAGCCAAAGACCCTGACATCAATGAAGTGCCATCTAGGGGCAAAATCCGGCTCCCAATTCCTCAGAGCCAAGGGAGTCTAAACCCTCTCTCTCTCTATATCACTAGAATCTTAGGAAGATGACTCATAGCGCCACCCACCGTCAGGGGGCGGAGCAGACTGTACATGCATTGCTCAGCAATGATAATGTAGAGCGCTGAGCAAACTGTTGGCGCTATATAAATCCTGTATAATAATAAATATATATATACACTGCTCAAAAATATTAAAGGAACACTTTTTAATAAGAGTATAGCATCAAGTCAGTTAAACTCCTGGGATATTGATCTGGTCAGTTAAGTAGCAGAGGGGGTTGTTAATCAGTTTCAGCTGCTTTGGTGTTAATGAAATTAACAACAGGTGCACCAGATGGACAACAATGAGACCATCCCCAAAAACAGGAATGGTTTTACAGGTGGAGGCTACTGACTTTTTTCCCTACTCATTTTTTCTGACTGTATTTCACAGTTTTGTGTTTGGCTAGGGTCAGTGGCACTACTGGTAGCATGCAGAGATACCTGGACCCTACAGAGGTTGCACAGACAGCCCAACTCCTCCAGGATTGCACATCAATACATGCCATTGCCAGAAGGTTTGCTGTGCCTCCCAGCACAGTCTCAAGAGCATGGAGGGGATTCCAGGAGACAGGCAGTTATTTTAGGAGAGCTGGACAGGGCCATAGAAGGTCCTTAACCCATCAGCAGGACTGGTATCTCCTCCTTTGTGCAAGGAGGAACAGGATGAGCACTGCCAGAGCCCTACAAAATGATCTCAAGCAGGCCACTGGTGTGAATGTCTCTGACCAAACAATCAGGAACAGACTTCATAAAGATAACCTGAGGGCCCAATGTCCTCTAGTGGGCTCTGTGCTCACTGCCCGGCACCATAGAGTTCAATTGGCATTTGCCATTGAACACCAGATTTAGCAGGTCCTCCACTGGAGCCCTGTGCTTTTTACAGATGAGGGCAGGTTAACCTTGAGCACGTGACAGGCGTGAAAGGGTCTGGAGAAGCCATAGAGAATGTTATGCTGCCTGTGATATTGTTCAGCATGACCGTTTTGGTGGTGGGTCAGTGATGGTCTGGGGAGTGCCGCACATACCTCTACAGGCTAGACAATGCCACCCTGACTGCCATCAGGTATTGGGATGAAATCCTTGGACCCATTATCAGACCCTACGCTGGTGCAGTGTGTCCTGGGATCCTCCTTGTGCATGACAATGCCCGGCCTCATGTGGCGAGAGTATGCAAGCAGTTCCTGGAGGATGAAGGAATTAATATCATTGAATGGACCCCACCATCACCTGACCTAAACCCAATAGAACACCTCTGGGATATCATGTTTCAGACCATCCGACGCTGCCAGGTTGCGCCTCATACTGTCTAGGAGCTCAGTAATGCCCTGGTCCAAATCTGGGAGGAAATACCCCAGGGCACCATCTGTTGTCTTATCAGGAGCATTCCCTGATGTTGTCAGGCATGCATACAAGCAGGTGGGGGGCCATACAAACTACTGAAATTTCAGCAAAATGGACTAGCCTGCTGCATATTTTTTTTCACTTTGATTTTCATTGAATTCAGTTTTCTGTAGGTTGATCATTTTTATTTCCATCAAACGATCAATGAATCCTTATGTTCCTAACTATATATATATATATATATATATATATATATATATATATATATATATATATATATATATAGTACATCAGACCCTGGCCTCTAGAAGCTTACAACCTAACTCAAAGTCATACATATACCGGTAAATACTAGGGCCAATTTTAGACAAGAGCCAATTAACCTACCAGCAGTAGGTGGAGTTGGAGTGTGGTAGGAAACTGGAGTAACTGGAGGAAACCCATGCAAGCACAGGGAGAACATGCAAACTCCAGGCAGGTAGTGTCATGTTCAGGATTCAAACCGATAACCCTAGTGCTAAACACTTATCCATTGTGATGTTAAATGTGTTATGTTGGTTAAAAATGTTCTACTGTTTTGTAGTTTATGTATGTGGAGTATGTAAATTAGAATAACCATATAGCACTGTTTAGTTATGATTTCCCTGCTGAGGTAGTACTCTTTGGAAGTTAAGGGTTAACTCTGCTGGATAGGTTTTCCCAGGCTTTTTGGGGAGGTACTGTCTTTGCTGTAAACAGATCAAAATTATGGAAACCACCTCTCGGCGGTGCCACAGTAATAAGAGAATCGGTTCCAGGTCTTCCCGTCCAAGAAACAAGTATGATGCCAAGGATGTGGGAACCTAGTCAGGGTTTCAGGAGTACGGACTCATGCTTGACCAATGCATTCTACGGACTTTCTCAAATATTTAAGGTATGACTAACTCAAGCGACAATCAGAGGCACCAGTGGACTAACTATGGGGTACTTAGAAAATTGTGCAGAGAAATGTGTATTCATGACATCTTTGATGAACAGTCCATATGCTATACTTTACTTCAGCAAAGAACATCCTTAAAGGGGAGCATGTACACATGGTATATCATAAGAACAGGGCTTATTAAAGACACTGTAGTGTCCTCTGCTCCCCACAGCAGTGTCCTCTGTCCCTTTCAACTCCCCCCCCCCACTGTAGTGTCCTCTGCCCCCCCAAACAGTATTCTCTGCCCCTCAAGCAGTGTCCTATATCCCCCTCCAACAGTGTCCTATGTCCCCTTTACATAATTTTCCTCCCCAGGGGCGGACTGACCATTTGAGCACTCGGGCACTGCCTGAGGGCCCGGTGTCAGTAGGGGGCGCCATGAAATGCCCCTGGTACCTTTTTTATAGGCGTTTTTGAGTGTGGGCAAGGACACAGGGGCCCCATGATCCCTATTGCCCGGGGGCCCCTATGAGTTGTCAGTCCGCCCCTGTTCCTCCCCACACAAACACACAACGCACTCTCTTACCTGACAGCGTGTGTACAGCAGAGCAGAGACTGGGAGGCAGCATAGTATTGGATGGAAGCTGAGAGCAGAAGCTGCCAGTGTTAACTTCTCATAATAACAAGCTGGTGATTGATTGCTAGGACTGTTTAGCAACCAATCACCTGCTGGTTAACAAAAAGGTTAGCTGAGGCAGCTCCTGTCCCACCCACCATCCAGCACTATGCTGCCTCCCGTTCTCCGCTCTGCAGTGAACATGAGAGAGTGGAAGGCTGGGGGGAAGCAGAGCCATGTTCACGATCTACCTGTTGGCTGCCTGTGTTTGACCGGTAGATCGTGATCCCGACTGATCTAGAGGCATGTAAATGTCACTTCCAGCACCATAGTTCAAGTTACATGAAATGCAGACAAGTCTATCAGGCCTAGGCCCCATTGCTAACCCATTATACTGTAGGACTGCATGTATCCACTTTTGAGCAGTCCTAGATGCCTGTGCCTTGAGGAGGGACAGATTATTTGAGGACATGTTAAAAATGGGAACTGGATTTTGGGGGTGTAGCTTTAAATAAGGTGTGTGTTTGTAGGTGTGGTTAAAAGTGAATGTGGTCAGTAGTGTGCCCCTGGATTTCAATTACAAAATCAGGTGGTCTTAACCTATTTTCAACCATGCTGTTACATTGAACCTCCAGTGGAGCATGTGTAGCACACCGCCCAAAAGAGCCACTGGTGATAACTGATTTTTTTCCCCAATATTAGTGCTCACACGGCCAGGAAAACAGCATTTTCTCAATTCCACTTGCTCGGACAGATCCGTCTAGGGATGTCTTTTTATGCTTTGTTGCAGAAATAAACTTGGATGGGGTGAAGGGAGCATGAGATACCCCAGAATTTCCCGAACTAATTTTGATGAGGACTCGTCTCTTCACAATGATCTGCACAAAACGTCCCACACAACTCTTTGCTGGCTGAAAGGTGCCTATGACTTTCTTTAAAGAACTGAGAACTGCACACAGTCACTAAGGCACAGCACCTAGGTCATTTACTCACAAATACCATAGGATCATCAATTGCCTCCTAATATCCACCGGGCACTCTTTGGTGAGGGAGGCACAGACTCACACTACCACAGAACAGCTGGACACTTTTCCCCCAACTTCCACCAGGTACTCTTCAGTGAGATCTCCAAACACCAAAAATAACAAAGAACTCCCAGACCAAACTTTATAAAAGCCCCCCCCCCAACTTAAGCTACAGCTGGGACCCTTAATACTCCAGAAGCCTGCTCCCAGAGGCAAAGCCCCCAGACAGGGGTCTCCTCCTAACAGGACTGAACCTGGGATCCACACACTCTGCACCAGGTCTCAGACCATTTGGAGTCCATACAGTTAACAGCCATTGA
This sequence comes from Staurois parvus, assembly GCF_062004578.1. Classification (NCBI taxonomy): domain Eukaryota; kingdom Metazoa; phylum Chordata; class Amphibia; order Anura; family Ranidae; genus Staurois; species Staurois parvus. The sequence continues at coordinate 1,525,218 of NW_028318087.1, forward strand.
CTAAGGCTTGTTAGAACCTGTTGCCAACACATTAAGATGCATGTTATGTGCATTTTATTGCATTGCCATTGACTTGTATGGGCCTCCCAAGGCAGAAAACAAAAAAAAGACAGACATGTCACTATTTTTATTATAGGAAAGTTGGGCACATCCATGTTGCAGCACAAGAGTGTAAAAGGGTCCTTTAAAGCTGTAATAAACCAAGGGTTACTAAATAAAATGGTTGGTCTCCTTGAGGCTGAAGTCATAATGTGCTTGTATGCACTGCATACTAGCACATTATAACAGACTTACCTAAAAAAATAGATCCCCCCAGTGGTGTGCTGTCCCTGCTGATAGGACTTCCATCTTCACCTCTTTTTTCCAGGTTTTCTGTCTCTGTCCATTTGAATGGCTGAGCCATGATGACATCACTATGACAGCCATTTAAATGATTGAGCCACAATGATGTCACTCCCACACATGTGAGCAGGAGTCACGGATGCAGCACAGTTCTGTCATTGGGCAGCATGCAATCCATTGAGAGCACAGTGTGCATGTGCAGGTGATGTCACTGGCTGCTACACATGTATATATCTCCTAAACTGTGCACATTTAGGAGATATTCACTGTAACTACAAGTAAAATTTATTAAAGGCATACATGCAGATAGAAGATAAAAAGAAGCGTTTACTACCACTTTAAAGGCTTAGGTCCTTTTAAGAATGTATTTCCCTCCATAAAATACTTAGATTTTTGGAAAATGTGTGGGATGTCTTCTTTACTCACTTCCTTTGGTTATTAAAACAGTGTAGTTAATTAAATAACTTCATATGGCACTCCGGTATCTGGCAGAGGGACTATAATACTGTGCTGTGTCTTGACTATTACATTTAAATATATTTGAACATAGTAAATCTACCTAAAAATCAATTGTACGGCTTGGAGAAATCATTAACATATGCCTGGTATGTAGATACCCACACAAAAACACATACTCAGTGGCCACCTGCTACATTAGGCATACATGGTCAATAGGTTCAAGCACTGTTTGGCCAAATATTGGACAGACGAAAATGTGTGATCTAAATGACTGACTGGAATAATTGTTGCACCCAGATACTGTGATTGTAGCATCTCCCAAACTGTTGACTTCCTGAGATTTTTATGCACTACGGTCTTTAGAGTGCAAAAGAAAAAAACATTCAGTGATTTGACAGTTGACAGTTATGTTGGTTATAAAAAAAAATCAGTTAATGAGAGAGCAAACAAGAATTGGTAAACATGTTTTGTTGGGCGTTGTTTTCCTGCGTTTGATGTGCTTTTGTAGCACACATCATCAAATCACCACTGACTTAATGGAGCTGTATACATGACAGTTTACAAGCTATGTTTGACCTGCTTTGCATTTGTTTTGGTGCTGAAGGTCCTATTGAGGTGTAAGCAGATTGATATGCTGGGTAAGTAAAACAGCTGGCTGCCCTAGTTGGAAGGGAAGATGTTAATACATTTTCCCACTCTTTCCTGGGATCTGCCTCTCTCCCTATTCTGTAAATAAAAGGGGCGAGGGCTCTGCACTCAGAGAGCTGCTACATGGGAAGAAGACACACCCAAGGCACAGTATGTATTCTCCAGCTATTTCACAAAGGAGATTGGCTCTGTCCTGCAGTGCTACCCTGCTTGCTGAACTCTGCAACTGCCACAATGTAGCGGGACTGCTGGGACTTTCAGTCTTCTCTGTGGAACACCAGCTGCTGGAGAACTGCCAAAATGGACTTGCCTTTTCATGGACTTCACCTATACAGGTATGCTGGGGCAGCCGAGACTAAGTTAGGGACTAGGTGAGGGAGGAACTGCACTCTGTTATTTGTATTGCTTAAGTTACAAGTAAAAAGTTAAAACTCTGCCATGCCTGGTCTGACATTATTTAACTGCTTGCTGACCAGTCACTGTACAAAAATGGCCACAGGGAGGCACCCCTGCACAAAATAACATTTTAAAATGTCATTTTGCAAAACAGGTAGAGGGCGCGCGAGGCACGCACCCGCCCTGCCTGCGCCGCTGATCGCCGCCGCGGGTGTCAATTACCTGGTCCCGGCCGGTCATTACTCGCCGGGTCCCGGCGATTGCCGGCAAACAGTGACACAGAGCATAGCTGCATTGTTTTCAATGCAGATCTGCTCCCTGTCAGTTCCTAACACACTGATCCTGAGAGCGGAGTTTAGGACTAGGAATCAGTGTGTTCCTGTGAAGTACACACCCCCTGCCCACTAGTAAAACACTCCCCTCACACAGTTAACTCTTTGATTGAATAAAAATTTTAACCCCTTCCTTCCCAGTGCCATTAGTACAGTCTCAGTGTTTTTTTTTCACTTTTCACTGATCACTGTATTGGTGTCACTGGGGATGTCAGTGGCCCCAAGTCAGTCCCCTCCCAGTGTCAAAATGTCCGCCGCAGTCCCGCCATAAGTTACTGTCATAAATCGCTGATCACCGCCATAAGTTGCTGATCTCCGCCATTATTATTAAAAAAAAAAATCTTTCCCGCCATTTGTAGACACTATAACTTTCATGTAAACCAATTAATTTACACGTATTGGGATTTTTTTCGCAAAGACATGTCGCAGAATACATTTTGGCTGAAATTTATGACGAAATTTGATTTTTTAATTTTTTTACTGGAAATGTTTTTTAGCAAAAAGTCCAAAATATTTATTTTTTTTTTTTACATTGTCATTTTTTTATAGCGCAAAAAATAAAAAATGCACAGTCGATCAAATACCACGGAGAGAAAGCTCAATTTGTGGGAAAAAAAGGACGTAAATTTAATTGTGGTGCAGTGTTGCATGACAGCGCAATTGTCAGTTAAAGTAACGCAGCGCCGTAACACAAACCGCTTCTGTAACCGCTTCCTGACTGACCTGTAGCAGAAATACTGCTACAGGGCGGCAAAGGTGCGCAAAATCACATATGTATATTTATATATACATGATTTGTGCTCCAGCACCTGCATTTAGCCCCTACGCTTACCCCCCCCCCTTCTCCCCCAGAAAGTGCAGTGTCAGTAAGTCACTGTCACTTGATACATTAGACACAAAACCGCAGTGTTCGCAGAATCAGGCCTGATCTCCATTAGCACTTGTCAGTAAATTTTCAGGACTCTCATATGCAGCAGAGTGCCAGTACTAGTGCCGCGCTACCTTTTGGTGAACTGGCGAGCACCAGCGGCCTAGTACATCTTGGTTTTTTACATATCTCTTAGATTGTAAGCTCCCAGGATCAGGGCCCTCCTAACCCTCTTGTATTGAACTGTATTGTTGCTATATTGTCTCCCGTTATACTGTAAAGCGCTGAGCAAACTGTTGGCGCTATATAAATCCTGTATAATAATAATACTAGCACTGCAGTATGACTTATTGATGTGGCGAGTCCCATAAATCCAGTACAAGCTGGTGCGGTTGCGGGCACAAGTATTGTCCCGCAGCCACCAAGAATTCACACACAGGCCCATAGAGCTCCTAGTATCCTTCCGGATGTGCTTGCAAATCCCGATTGACAGCCCACAAATTCTGCAGCACCTGTACTTCCCCCATTCAGTGCCCAACCCCGAATTCAGGTGTAAATAGCAAATTTAACTACTCTCCTTGATTTCTCCTTGAATATCTGTATGCGTTGATTGTAGATCAAAGCAATTTATATGCACAACAATTTATCACCACCAACCCAAATTCAAACCTTGCCGGACCAGTCGAATGGAAACTCATTACGGTTTCCGAATTTACATTTTTTTTGGGCATAACCCTCAACATGGGCATTACTAAAAGAAATGAATTGCGGTTGTATTGGTCTGCAGACCCGATTCATCATATGCCGTGTTCTCTGCTGACATGGCCAGGCATAGATATGACAGTATAATGTGTTTTATGCATTTCAACGACAATGCACTCTGTCATCCTCGGGGTAACCCTGTATTTGACCAGCTCCACAAAATTCAGCCCCTTTCAAATCACCTTAACCAAAAATTTGCAGATGACTATACTCCCCAGCAAAACATCTGCGTTGATGAGTCCCTGATTAATTTTTCTCCCCAGCAAGCGTGCCAGATATGGGGTCAAGATGTAGAAGACCTGTGAGAGGGCAACAGGCTATACTTATAAGTTTTGGATTTACGGGGAAAAGATAGTCACATGGAGCCCCCTGGATGCCCAGACTACATGGGGAGCAGTGACAAGATAGTTTGGGACTTGGTGTCATCCTTTTTCCATATGGGGTACCAATTGTATGTGGACAATTTTTATTCAAGCGTGCCACTATTTAGACATTTGTTCAATCTTGGAACTGGCACAGTGTGACCTAATGTGTGCCCACCATTAGAAGTGGGTGGATGCAGGGCGGTGTATTCTAATGGTGGGCATACCACACAATTTTTCTGGCAGAAATTTCTTCTCTTTTTTTCATTCAGTCCACAGGCTGCATACAAAATAAAAGAACATAGCATATATACCCAACAAGGACCTGCGACATACTGGTACATCACTGGACAGCTGTAGGCATCATCCTGGTATCGTTTTTTTCAGCCAGCAATCGGCTTTCATGCAAAAGCAATCCTAGTGGCTAATTAGCTGCAGGATTGCTTTTACAAGCAGCGGGAGATGATGCCCCCACTCCCCCCGCTGTCTTCCACGGCCTTCTCGGGCAGTCCCGTTCCATCGGGGGGGAACCTGAGAATGCAGCCGGTGTTTCTGCCAGCTGACCATAGAGCTGATTGGAGACCAGAGTGGTGCCAATCATCTCTATAGTCTAAGAATTCGGAAGCTACAAGCATTTCATCACTTCAGTTTCACAGGATATAAACAGCGCCATTTGTAAATTGGGAAAGCATTTGATCACACCGATTTTGGTTTGATTAGATAATGTAAGGGAAGAGGAGATATCTAGAGTCTGATAGACCCTAGATTTCTGAAAAAAGAATATATGAGAATGCCCATTGAAGTTATAGGGGATATTTGCATTCCCTGTGATAGCATTAAAAGTGATCAAAAAAAAAAAGAAAGGTACAGTGTAAAAATAATTAAAAAAATCAAAATAACTTAAAAAAAAAAATTGCCCTCCCATGCGCGCACACCCTCCTCTGTAAATCTAAAATGGTAGCTTTTAAAGGCTTTTAAATCTTTGCCTATGGATATTAAAAATGTAAGCAGTTTGTCGCCATTGCACAGGGCATGCACAGTTTTAAAGCATGTCATGTTTGGTATCTATTTATTCAGCATACCATCATATTTATACTGTAGCAAATAATTGGCCAATATATTGTGTTTCTGTGCATTAAAAGTAGAAAAAGTGTATTTTTTAAAAACAATTTGCTTTTGAAAAATCGCTGCGCGAGTACTATGTGCCATAAAAAATTGTAACACCCACCATTTTATTCACTAGGGTGTTTGCTTTAAAAAATATATAATGTTTGGCGGGTTAAATTAATTTCCTAGCAAAAAATACAGATTTTTTTCATGTGAACAAAAAGTGTCAGAAAAGGTTTGATCTTCAGATGGTTAGAAGAGTGAGTGATGTGTGGCATAAACTTCTAATGCTGGGCATAAAACGCCCCCACCCCTCAAAACGACCCCTTTTTGGAAAGTAGACACCCAAGCTATTTGCTGAGAGGCATGTTGAATCAATAGAAGAATTTATTTTTTTACCAAAAGTTTTTGGAAAATGACAAAAAAAAATTTATTTTTTTTACACAAAATTGTCACTTGAATGATTTACTGCTCACACATGCCATGGGTATATGTGGAATTATTCCCCAAAATACATTCTGCTACTTCTCCCGAATATGGGGGTACCACATGTGAGTTTTGGCAGTCTAGCCAAGTACAGGACCCCAAAATCCAATAAGCACCTTCAGGCTTTTAAAGAGCTTTATTTCCTCATATGGGGATACCATATGTGAGAGACTTTTTGGCAGCCTAGCTACATACACGCCCCGAAAATCCAATGACCACCCCTAGGCTTTCAAAGGGCATATTTCCTCATGTCACTTCCTCACTACCTATCAGAGTTTCGGAAGTCCCAAAATGCCAGTATAGTAGAAACATCCCCACCAAATGACCTCTTTTTGGAAAGTAGACAACCCAAGAATTAGATAAGCGGCATGGTGAGTATTTTGCAGATATTATTTTTGTCACAGGGTTTTGAAAAAGAACAAAAGAAAAAATACTTCTTCATTTTCTTTCTTCATTTTCAAAAAACGTGTAGCAACAAATGAGATCTGCTCACCATACTCACCATGCCCCTTAGCAAATACATTGGAATGTCTACTTTCCAAAAAGGAGTCATTTGGGGGCAGTGCTTCTACTATCCTGACATTTCAGGGCTAACATTAGAAACTTATGCAACACATCACCCACTCTTCTAACCACTTGAAGACCAAACCGTGTCTGACACTTCTTGTTTACTTTAAAAAAAAAAACTTTTTTTTTTGCTAGAAAATTACTTTGTACCCGTAAACATTATATATATTTTTTAAAGCAGAGGCCCTAGAGAATAAAACAGTATATTGTGCATAAAAACACAATATATTTCCCAATTGTTTGATAAATTATAAAAGATGATGTTACACCGAGTAAATGGATACCAAACATGACATGCTTCAAAATTGTGTACGCCCGTGCAACGGCAACAAACTACATAGATTTTTATTGTCCATAGGCAGCGCTTTAAAAGCCTTTACAGGTCACCACTTTAGATTTACACAGGAGGTCTACCACTAGAATTACTGCCCTTTACTGACATTCATGGTGATACCTCACATGCATGGTGCAATCTAAGTTTACATAGCGACACAGGACCTCTACTTGCATTTGCCTTTGCACATGAGTGAATCAGGGTGGGGGTGAATTATTTTATTATTATTATTTATTATGCTTTTTTTTATTTTGACTCTCTCCCTTTCATTTTTTAATCACTTTTATTATCACAGGGAATGCAAATATCCCCTGTGATAGCAATAGGCAGTGACAAGTACTCTTTTCTGAGAAATCTGGGGTCTATTAGACTCTAGATCTCTCCTCTGTCCTTAGGGCACCTGACCACACCAGATCAGATGCTTTCCCAAATTTAAAATGGCGCTGTTTATATCCAGTGAAGCAGCAATGATGAAATGCTCATAGCTTCCGTTCTCTTAGACCATAGAGATAACTGAAGGCATTGTTTTTTGCATGAAAGCCAACTGCCAGCTGAAAAAAAATGATACCAGGATGATGCCTTTAGCTTTAGGCATCATCCTGGTGTAACCACTCAAAGTCCAGCAATGTACCACTACATTGATGGTCCTTGTTGGGCATTTATGTAACAGCAGAGAACATGGGTATATGATGAATCAAGTCTATGGACCAATATGACTGAAATTCATTCTTTTTGTAATGCCCATTTTGAGGGTTAGGCCCAAAAAAGTTTTAAATTCAGAATCCCTGACTGGTTTCTATGTGAATTGTCTGGCAAGAGCTGAATTTGGGTGTTGTGCATATAAAATTATTTTCATGAAAAACAGCGGAGGGGATTAAACGCTAGTGCTGGCAGCAACGGGACTGATCCTGCTAACACTGCGTTTTTGGGGACACTATACAAAGGAGGCACTAGTATAGTTCTGTTTGTGATCAATATATTGATCCATACAAAAACTACACTAGTAATGGCGGTGATCAGTGACCTATAGTGTGAGTGTGATAGTGTGCGGGCAATCTAACGCTAGCTGACCCTGGCTGGGAGGGGCGCTAACTGACCCTGACACTATCTGATGTCGCTAGTGGCAGTAATATAGTGACAAGTGAAAAATTCTATATACTGACATTGTACTAATGGCAAGGGCTGGGTGACAGTGTGATCAAAGAGTTAATAAGGGCAATCAAAGGGTTTAATGTGCTAATCCAACTTGTGTATAAAATGTAGTGCTTTTACTCACAGTGTGGTGTTGTCTCTTCTCTCCCTGGACTGGCATAGGGGGCACTCATGTGCATACACACTCAGAAATAGAAAGCAACATAAGGGTATGACGCTTTGCCCAAAGCCGCCGCTCGCCCGCACATTATAGGTAGACAAGCAACAAGTAGTTGAAAAAAAAAAATTCTCTCAATATTTTTATTTTTTTTAAACATAGTTGCCAACATCCCGAAGGCTAGAGTACCAAAAGGTGAGGACATCAACAGGAGACTATTTTTGTCTTTTTTTGTAATTGTGGCGAGTCAATTCATGCAAGAAAATTGGATGGTATGTAATGTGGATATATTTTCCTGATTTTGCTGTTCCTAATGATGTTATTCTGGATTCTTATCAATGCCCACTGTATTCCATAGAATATTTCTTGGCCATTCCTCCTCTTCAGCTTACCCCTGAAGAAAGACTGTGCTCTGAAATGTGTTGGATCTTTCAGCTGAAGTTCACTCGCTCTTCTTTCTTTCTTGGCCCACAGAAGAGGGAGAACATCATATTTCAGTCTACATCAAACTTTATACTATTGTGTTTGAGATTCCTTATAAGTCCCAGTACAATTTTAAGGGGAACATATGTAATGTTTGCTTTGAACTGTCATGAATGGGTTAAGTTTATGACAGCTCAAAATACAGTGATCTGTGCTTGGCTCCAGCTGGTCACATGGCACAGGGTGCTGTGATTGGCCCCATGTATCATGTGAGAGCTGTGGGCCAATCACAGCTCACCAGGAAGAGAAGCAGAGGTCTTATGAATCAGATTGATTCATAACAGCTTTGTTGTTGCTGTGATCATGTGATCGCATAGTGATCGCTTAGGGATCACATGACCACCGGGTACCATTCACCGGGATTTTCATTCAGCTATGTCCAGGTGACACAGCAAATGTGGGCGGAGGGTTGCATGCCTGCTTGGGAGCCCAGCTTCCCCCCTGTGTTGGAACAACACCAGCGATGTACGGGTACATCGCTGGTCCTGTAGCTGCCGCCCGTTCCCAGTACATTGCGGGCGAGTGGACGGAAAGTGGTTAATGAAGCCTAAAACTGATCCTACCCCTCTTCTAACACATATTCTAACTACCCTGTAGAATGAAGATGTTTATATTTACCTATTTTCAGGGCTCTCCAGTCCGGTCAGGTGTTCAGCTCCCAGTAGTGGAGAGGTGGGACAGCCGACAACAGCGCCACACGTTTTGGAACTATGTTTGTTTTTATTTTTATTATTGAATATTCAAAACAAATTACATTGTTTATTATATATCATCACTTATATGTTTACGCAATTTTTGTAATTGTTGAAGGGATTGCACATTTTATTTGCATTGCAGCAAAAATTCTATTGCCCGTGCTTTAATTATCGTAGGGCTTTATTGCCTGACTGCCTTTAAGCAATTGCAACATCTCCATATGCAGTTAAATACACCTAGGGTTACATAGAGGTAAAGTGGCTTTTTCAACTCATTTACAAGGTAGGAACAAGGCATATTGGTGCAACTAATACAGTCCTGTCCCTAATCTCTGGCAGCTTAGTCCAAACAAACGGATAGAGTCAACTGCTTCGGAAAAAAAACCTCAGTTCATAACTGGTCCCATCTAAGGGTAATAATAGAGAAGGGGCTGCTGTGTGCCATTATATCCCAAGATCGTGATCTCAGTTCCTCCCAGGCCATAGGTGTCAAGGTCCTACCTTTCTTCAGAGCTTGTGCATCTCCATGAGCTGGCATCCATCTTGGTTTTCTGCAAAGCATGGTGGGAACCTTTATGCCTTCAGGCTTCTGCGGCTCCTCCTCAGAAGGGTGTGGTTGAGCACATTTAAACCTGCTGTCTGCAAGTGTGCTCTGCACTTGTGTCCTGTATGTTGCCCTGTTGCAAGCTCTTGTGTTGTTCCCATTGCTCTCCTGGTAACCGACTCGGCTTGGACAAGACTACTCTCTGCATTAACCCTTTACCTGACCTTCCGTTGCTGAACCCGGCCCGTGACCTGAGTATTCTTTGCCTACCGTCTAGTACTGTCTGCTCCGTTGTTATTGACCCGGCTTGTCTGACTACTCTACTCGTGTTCCCATCTAGCTCCCACCAGCTGTACGCCATTGGCGGCAGTCGTTATCGCAGCTGGGGTCACTCGGGGGCCGCGACCTGGTCTCAGGCTGCGTCAAGTCCATCCCCACCATCAGGGGCCCTGGTGAAGGGTAGCCTGGGGCTTAGACTCCACGCCCTGAGGGGCTCTGGTCTGTGGGTAGTGGCTGTCGTCAGTCGCAGCGTGACCGTACCATAGGCCTGCCTGCCCATTCCAGCGTTCCTGCCCTGACATTAGGTCTTGACAATAGGACAATGTTTACTGCTCCATAGAGGACTACACTCTTCCATCTTTATCTTTCCTTCTTCTCCTACTTTTCAACAGCAGTCTCTGGGCTTATAGATGGAAGAAAGGAAGGCTTTTACAGGTATTAACACTATGAATACATTATTTTAAATGGACATATAATATTTTAGGAAGATTCTTGTTGAAATTAATGGTCAAGAAACAGAGTCTATAAAGTGCATTAGCCCAGTTGTCACTGCCACTTGGACTCTAAACATGGCAGTAATCCCATATAGTTTGGGTCCTCTACCTATAGGGACTAGAAGTCACTGGCTACTATCATTTGAGGCATACACTTTTTTAAAATCAAGAATTTTCTAAAAATATATATATATATAACATTACGATACCAGTGCAAAGTTTAAATGTAACAAAAATCCCACTTATTTGAAATGTGGGCCAAGCCAATTAGATGTTTGTTTCAATCGGCTTGGGAAGCCACAAATATCAATCTATTGCAGCACATATTGAAGGGTTTTTGTAAGTTTCTATCCATGTATTGATTTATCTCTCTCTCCACTCGATGAGAAGCTTGTTTTGTTATGTAAAACATTGTATATAAGCCGCATCCTGAAGTTTCTACAAAGCCGTTCTCGGTTTATACCCAACCAAGTGTTACCTAGCAACTAATCACTAAAATGTAAGCTTTGACTCACTAGAGGAAGCAAAGGGAACCTGAGCGCTTTAAACTACCCCTTTCTAAAATCGCCTTCAATTGCATACTTCCCTTAAGGAGGCTGGTCGGAGCCGGATTACAGAATTTAGCGTGCTTCTGAACAAAAAATATCTGCTTCTTATAAACAGCAATTACTTATTATGAATGTGCCAATAGCATCTCATTATCATAAACCGTCAATACGCACAGCCGTTATATAATTAGAATTTTATTCACAAGTGGCTTCTAAAAATAATGTGCAGCTTTTGACAAGTGCTCATGCAGCATTTCTAGAATTTCTGTACGACTGTCCTGCTGTGGATTATTTTCTGAGTCTACAAAATGCTCAGTAGCACAGAACATTAACTGCTGCAGTGATAAGAGATGATGAAAAATTCTATTATCCAGTTTTTCTCAAGCTTCTCTTAGATGCTGTACCAGAACTCTTTCAGTCTCACGTAGTAATGTTGTTGCTCACCAGCTATAATTTCTAAAATGTTCCATTTTAAAGGTAAAGGCAAAAAAACATATATTAGCAGATACAGCACTCTTGAACGATTTATAAATCTAAAACAGCAATGATTTTATGTAAAGAGGTAATTACAGATTTTCAAATATTGCTTGAAAAGTGCTCTTTTAGGTACAGAAAATAAGACATTTGACATTTCTATAACCTTCCTGTGCAGCTTACGGTTGTATGTTTCCATCTTAGACTAAAGAAGTTTGAAGAGTCAATTGGCGTATTGTTTGAAGAGATAAGTGCATTCAGTTCTACTCTGTTCCAGAATTGCTGACGGTAAGGAGTGCTTACAGCATTTTTGCCCTTTCCGTCCCTTTGTAGTTTGTAACAGAGTCTTATTCTTTGACTAAAAGGAATGTTCCTCCAGTCTGAGGAACAGTCAAGTACAATGGTGACTGATGAAGGAAGAGTTTTTGGATGGCTGTGGTGTTTTTCATAATTTATTGCAATTTTTGTTCTTTTGTATAAATTAATCAAATAACAACTAGAATGCATTTGCCCTATTTATATAACCTGTTTTGTGACCACCCTTTGGGTCATAATGTTTTTTGGTGGACTAATTTTGGGTTATGAGGGCAACATCCTAATGGATGAGTCATCTAGCTTTAAAATTGGTGGGGTGCTCTCAAAATGTCTTTTTTATATGAGGTAGTATCAAAAAGTTTTGAGACATGAAATTCTGAGTGAAACTAGCAAATCGCTGGATCTTCGTAATGTTGTCATCATGGCGACCTTTGAGCTGAATCTTCATCCTTGGGAAGACAGCATTTTCAGGGGTTGAGCTCATTGAAGGTCTTCCTGATTTCTGCTCTTCTGTGTGCCACTCAAAATACCTTGAACGACTCATTGCAGTTTCGCCATAAATTTACTGAATCATGCCCAGTTTCACACAGCATTTCACATTTGCTCTTTGTTCTAACTTGCTGTCCATGATGGAATAGCAGGCATGGTAACACATATGGTCAAAATAGCCCCAGCTGCACAGCTCCCGATGTACACAGGACAATGTCTTTTGGCACACTGACTTATGAAGGTCGTTGCTCGTGTGTGTGCAGCCTTGTACTTCCATCTGTTGGCGTGTTACAAAACTAGTCTTTTTTTATACCATTTCATAGATAATTTTCATGTTGGTTGCTATGGTGGAATAAAGATTAACATTTCTAAAGGGACAAAGTGGACTGATAAAAAAAAACAAGAAAATGTTGGGGTGATGACACAGTACTAATGAGGAGGTTTGTAGACACATAAGTGAAATAGAACTTATGCAGACCTAGCATTGAATTTATTAATGTAAGATGCGTCCATGCTAGGCAATGTTTTATTGTACCACCTACAGGTATTTATTACTTCCCACAGGGATCAACGTATTGTGAGAGTTGTGAAAATGTGGAATAGAGTCCCTCAAGAGTTGGTTCTGGCCAGCTCAGTGGATTGCTTTAAAAAGGCCTGGATTCTTTCTTGGATACACAGAATCAGGGGCGGACTGACCATTTGGAAACTCGGGCACTGCCCGAGGGCCCAGGGTCAGTAGGGGGCCCCATGAGATGCCCCTGGTACCTTTTTCATAGGCTTTTTTGAGTTTGGGTAAGAACACAGGGGTTCCATGATCCCCTAGGGCACTGCCCGGGGTCAGTAGGGTGCCCCATGAAATGCCCCTGGTACCTTTTTTTGAGTTTGGGCAAGGACACAGGGGCCCCATGATCCCCTATTGCCTGGGGGCCCCATGAGTTGTCAGTCTGCCCCTGCACAGAATATAACTGGATACTAACATTTATAGGTAAAGTTGATCCAGGGAATATCCGATTGCCTCTCGGGGGGATCAGGAAGGATTTTTTTTCCCCTGCAGGAGCAAATTGGTTCATGCTTTGATGGTTTTTTTGCCTTCCTCTGGATCAATTGTCGGTATAGGATTATAACTTTTTTTTTTTTTTTTTTTTAATGGTTGAACTGGATGGACTTTTGTCTTTTTTCAGCCAGACTAACTATGTAACTATGTATTATTTCTGACAATGTCATCATCTTATTTTCTTCACAGCATGATGGAGCCATCTTTGTAAAGTCATGATCCAGGATCATCATCTACTTCCTGGACTGAGGTGCTGACTTAGAGATGACACAGCCATGTAAATTCTGATACCTGCATAGTTCTTGGTTGTATTTATTAATACCTGACACAGATCAGTCCCTAATGCAATCTCTCAGCTTTCTGACTTGCTAAAAGTAAATATATATATATATTGTGACATTTCAGGGATGCATTTTTGCAGATCTCCAAAGTTACTGAGAGGTAAGCCAATAAGAAAGATCTGTCTTCTTGTGAGAAAATTATACATAATGGGAAGATAAATTAGCTGAGGTAGATGTTTTCCTGTTAAAAAAAAAAAAGTCTGTATGGTGCACAGTAGGGGGTGGAACAGTGAAACAAGCTTGTTTTCTTGTTCCTCCCAGATTCAGGAGCGTAGAGCAGTGGTCTCCAAACTGCGTCCCAGGGGCCAGATATGGCCCTTTGCTTGCCTTTATCTGGCCCTTGGCATACTATTCCTCCCACCAATACAAAGCACTATTCCTGCCACTGAAACCAATAATGGGGCACTCTTCTTCCCGCTGACACTAATAATGGGGCACTATTCCTTCATATCAACAATGGGGCAATATGCCTTTTATGAATACCAATAATGGGGCATTGTTTACTCCAAGGGCATTTTCTATTCTCATTGGCCACAGTCTGGCCCCCTCATAGTCTGAAGGAGAGTCCTTTGTTTAGAAAGTTTGGAGACCCCTGGACTAGAGCATGTAAGTGTATGTGAACTCTTACTGTTAGCATTATTTAGCCCCCCTCCCCCCTTACACACCCCCAAAAATAAGTATTTATCTTAGAGGCCTTTATAAAATATTTCCCATAGCTTATACTGTATGTTTAGAATACAAAAATGGAAGAAAGGATGGAAGTAGGAAAGTATAGAGAGGAAAAAAAGAATCAGGGCTGTGCATTTCAGTATTTTTTTAATAGAATTGTTTGTCCATTCACATACAGAGCCAAGGCTTGGCTCTGCACCCTCTCTCTTCTCATTGGCTGACTGTCTGTGATGAGGAGGCAGAGACCTGGGACAGCCGAGGCTGTCGTGCACATTGCTGGAGCTCAATGGTGCTCAGGTAAATATTGAAGGGGCTGGGGGCTCTGCTGCATACAGAAGGTTTTTTACCTTCATGCATAGAATGCATGAAGATAGCAAAACCTTAAGCCTTTACAACATCTTTAAGAAATCACATAATCTCTGTTCTCAACTGCATAGGATATTTAGAGAGCTGGGGGTGGAGAAACAGCAGTAAACTGATCTTTCCAGTGAATGGTTGTGAGGGGGGGTCAGCACAAGTCTGATCATTGGAGGACAGGCAGGTTGTTCTTCAAAACTGACCATTCTGATATGGACATGCGCACATGCCTAGTGTGGTCAGTTTGAAATAGGAGAGTGAGGAGACTGGCAGGATTACCAGGGATTTCACATAAAGAAAGCAATACAAAGAGAACAGGATACTTTTTTAACACAAGTGCATGGTACAACATAAAAATATCAATATAAAATGTTGGGGTAACATATTCTTTAAATATGTTCCGAAAGGTTGGAAAGCTTTTATCCACAAGCAACAGTCTGCAATCAATTTTTAATCATAATGATCAAAATTCATAAAAACAAAATAGGGAATATTTATATACATGCAATGCATGTTTTTGATGTTTATTCAACAATAATAATATTAGTAATAATAATAATAACAATAATATCTATATGTTTTCTATTTTTCTTTGAATCTTTAGCATTCTGGTCATAAATTGATTTCACACTAGTGAGTATAAATATAAGTCATTCCACTTCGTGGTCCCAAAATTAGGAATTTAATTTCTGTTTGTGTTGATATTGAAGATTTTTCCTTGAACCTCTTTACAAAACCATTGTCACCAAGATAACCTCACAAACCTGATGTTGAAGTTCTAATCTATCCCTGCTCCATCCAAAACTAGAAAAGGAAATTTTGGGTGGGCATACGCTTTATTATGAAAAACAATTCAGGCAATTCACTTAGCTGACTTAAAAAATTATTTTAAAGTAGAACTATAGGCAAAATTTTTATTTTAATTTTGGATAGAGTAAGGGAGGGTTCTAACCCCTGTCAGATTTTGTTTCACCATCTGTGTCCCTTTGCAGAGATTTCTCTTCACTTCTTGTCCCATAGCCAAACAGGAAGTGAGGGAAAATCCCTGCAAATTAAGGGAATTCATTGGGGACCCCCATGTCACCAGAACTAGTGTCTCCATTGGAAGATTTCCCTTCTATTAATTTTCTGCAGACAACCCAAAATTTGGGATTTTCTTTTACCTTCACTTTTAATGATAATGGTAAACAGGACAAATAGAGAGGGCAGGTCTTAAAAAAAAACCTTACAGATGTTCTCATCTCTTTCCACTCTATCCAAAACTTAAAAAAAACCTTTTGCTTTTTTGTTATAATTTAAGGCTTATATCGGGGGTGTCCAACGTTTTGACTTTCCTGGGCCATATTGGAAGAAGAAAAATGCCTTGCGCCACACATAAAATGCTCTAACAATAAGCATAGATCACAATTTAACAATCACTGATATAGATGTACTTATCTGAGTTATAAAACTTCATTCATTTTGTAATATTTTTTATTAAAAAAGTAAAAGAGGACAACATAAAATGAGTGCATTATTTGACACTGTTTTTGATAAACTAACACATCTGGTTCCATGGATGTGGCAGCAATTCTCAATGAATTGTCACAATGCTCATCGGATATTTTGGTTCTAATTTCGCCCTTCATGTGCTTCATCCTTGAAAATATAGGTGCTGCTGAAAACTGAAGACATGTATAAGGTGTGATTGTGAAGAGTGGGAGATTTTTTTTGGGAAGATGAAACTTACTAAAGTCCAGTAAAGAGACACTGACACATTTTTGAGTGAGCGTACCCCTGAAGACGTGCATGCACAGGAAAGGCGTCGGGTGGAGCCACACTTGCTGGCGTCACTCCGCAGGTCGGAACAGTGGCCATCATGCTATTCCTCACAGGAGAGGGTCCACCTGCGTTTTTTGCCCTTGGCTGAGCATTTCTTGCAGAGGCTTCATCACTGTTACCTGTACCCAGATGAGATGTGCTTACATGCTGTTTACCATAATTTTTTATATTTGATTTTTATATGCTGCACTTGACTTTTCCTCTGATCAAATTTTTTTTTTCTCACTATATGTCAGATTGACTTTGCACTTCATTTTCACTATAATATTATTCACTTATTTTAGCGCTGCACTTTCTATATATTTATCCATAAGGAGTTGTTACCTATACCTAGCTGCTTTATAGTTCCAGTGCTCACCTACACTTGATATTTAAATATAGGTGCTGCAGCATACTAATTATATAAACCTTTCCAGTGTCTGTGAAATATTTCAAAAAACACAAAGTCCCAAGAAATTTTCCTCCAATTTCTGATATAAATTCACCGTGTGATTCCAATAATTGCCGTGTACCTCCAAACAAAGAAAAACTAAATAGTGTATTATCCTCAATAAATAATGAACAATAATACATTCATAAAATAATTAAATCAAAAAACAGAAATGTAAAATTATTTCTTTTTATGCTGCTGCATACTGATGACAGGAACAAGGTGTGATTGTGAAGAGTGGGAGATTTTTCTTTGGGAAGGTGAAACTTACGAAAGTCCAGTAAAGAGACACTGACACATTTTTCTGTCACTACATGTGATTGCTAAGTGTAATTGCACTCAACATTTTGAAGCAAGTTTATGATTGTGTGTTGGCGACATTCATAGCGACAGATTGGACATCCCTGGCTTAAATTGTTAGTTCAGATTTTTGTAAAGAAAAAAATTAAAAGGTAGAATGATACCCCAACCCTACCCCCCCATCCCCGTGGTACTTATATGCATGGATGATGAGCTGTCAGTGCCCAGTGCAGTGCTCCTAGCGTAGAGGTCCAGGTATTTGAAAATCCCGCCAGTTCTAACCAATCAAAATTGCCATGATCTATCCTAGAAGTGCTGCACAGCAAAGAGGGAGAAGAGCAGGGATTTCAAATTCCTATGCAACTGCTACGATTGTGTGATCACTGACAGCTCAGCAATCACAGAGGTAAGTACAGCAAAGACCGAGGGAGTGGGGAAGATGTTTGGTGTTAGTTCACCTCTTCATTTTTTTCCGAAAAGGTGAACTGACACTTTAACAGTGTATTATATACAATGTACTGTACGACTTGATCCGATATACATTTTAACAGTATATCTGGTGCCGGTTGCTATGGGTGCTTTGTGAACACTACTGAAATATAATAAAACCGGTGACAAATGTGTTCTTCTTTGGGCTTTTGCTGTTATGTCTGATCATTCTTTATCATACAGCACTCAGGCAGAGGTAGTTCAGTGTTTGTTCTCCACTTGATTACTTTCCTTGTGTTCATCTCTATTTCTTTTACTGTATGCTGTGCTTGAGTGTTGTATTTGTCTCAGCTGATCTTATTTCTTTTTCTTGTCTTGCAGCTCTCCTCCAGTTGACTACATCGCTCCCTCCCTGTCTCCCTTGCTCATGCACATGCTCCCCCTGCAGTAAGATAAGGAATGAGACACTCGACTCAACACAGGCTGCTGGAGCTGATTGAAAGGAACCGGTGCTAAGCAGAGTAACGGATCAGCATCTTAGCATCTCACTAGCATTTTTCTCCAGCCTTTGTGCTCCGAGAGCGAGAGAGCTGCAAGCCCAGACCTGCTAAAGGTAGGGAAATGATAGCAGACACCTATGTAAGATGATCATGTATTTTCACTGGCTGGGTAGTACTAGCAAGCTTTACAGCCAAAATCTGAACAGTATATAACATCCACTGTAACAGTACATTAACCTTTACACAACAGGACCACCTGCAGAACCATCCATGGTGACCTTGCTCTGGAATGCTGGATGTTGGGATACCTGTTGCCACTGGTTCTCAGGTTCTGATAGTTGTCCAGCTTGTTGCAGTAACCGCAAACTGTCTCTGTGAATTGAATCCCGCCGACCTTCTAATCATAAAATCCAATTCAATAAAGCAGTGCAAAATGACGAGTTTAGAAAATCGTAAAAATGAGTTTAGAAAGCCATAGTGACCCATTATAAATCATCTCTTATCCAATCTGCATGCACTATACTAGAATCTGATTGGTCTCTATGGGTTACTGCGCTGAGGACATCATTTAGACTGGTTTACTGAATACGTCTTACAGTGTTAGAGAAGTGTCTTAATACTGCGCTATTCAGTTATCACTTGTGTTTTATTATTGGATGAAATGATTGCAGGTATTCTATATGAAGTCAGCCCTATAGGGTGTTTTTGTTTTAATGTGCTATTAATTTTATCTGTACTGATGGTGTCAGTCATACTTTATTATCATTATACAGCAATCTGACAGCTGGAATTATCATCGTTTTTTCCCTATTTCCCATCTGTAACAATGTCCACCCTCTCACACTTGTAATGAGCATGTAACTGTCAATCAAGTGTAGTTACTAGGCAGCAAACTGTGTTGCAGAACGGGTGCAAATGCTCTTTCGCTCTTAGGTTACAACAAATACTATCCTTTGATTTGTAATATATATAATGCAGGAGATGTAAATATTTGCTATGAATGTTAAATATGCAAAAAGTGATGAAAGGCAAAAAATGCATCACTTTAGGTGCTTCGTATGATTATGTTAAAGCTTTTTTGTGCATTTGTCTGTATTGATGGTAATTATATGGGAAAAATATGGATTAGTCTTTGAATATAAGTATATATTCACCAGACATAATACCTTTAAATGTTTGTTTTTGTTATTTTATGAACTATTTTGTAAACAATCAATATGACGCAACCAATTCACTCCACTGATATCTTCAGCAGTACCATGTTGAGGACTCCACCTCCACCTTCACTAGGACTCCACCTGGCAAATAGTATTCAACGTAGTTTGAAATCTGGACTGATATAGAAAACTTCAATTGAAGGAAAAGTGACACTGTTCAGAAACCATCAGAAACGTGCACTAAAAAAATCAAAACTGAAATTTGATTGGTGCTTTTATTATCAAATAATTCACTTTAATAGTATACCAAATTACCAGCTCAAAATTACCATATCGTAGAATGATGCTTCACAAACTAATAGTTTTGGTTAGTTCTCCTCTTGATTCTTTCACGAGGTCACATAGAAGGACCCCCCATGTCTTAACACCATTCTTTTAAAGCCCAAACATTTTTTTCTCTTTTATAAATCTAAGGAGGTGTTGAAATGCATGGGCACATACAAAAAAAAATTGACAAGCGTTTTAACCATTACCAACTTTGTTTAAAACTAAAAAAACTATCTTAGATATACTTTAAAACTGAACTGTGAGAAACATTAAAAAATGACCCTTGCAGTAGGGCTTCCACTGCTGGGGTTAAATGCTCATCTTATCAAGGGAATATAAAATGCAACTATAATTACCTATTTCCTCCTGCAGGCTTTCCCCCAGCTGCATGACCAGCCCCTCGAAGTCACTTTTCTTTGTTAGTCGCAGGCACTCTGACGTCATCTTGTACAATGTAGGACCAGCAGTCCCACATTATAAGGGAGTACACCAAGGGTTCACCCACAACCCACAGTGTCAGAGTGAGGAGAAGTGTGCTGGCTGCTAAGGAAGTGTCAGGGAAGAAAACGAAGAAGTCCTGGCAAATGCACCTATGCCCAATGTGGCCACGCTAATTTGTGCAAAAATGTGCGCATGCGCATAGGTGCACGGCATGCAGTCACGCATTCATGTGCGCGATGGCGCATTGGCACACGCAGGGCACGATACTTACTGGCGCCCAGCGGCCTTTATAAGAACTGCAGCCCCTCACAATAATTGCTGGATTATCGTCAGCCTCCTGTTCCTGTGCAAATTACCCTGCTGACTCTCCGTTACTGACCCGACTTGACCCTGACCTGCTTTGGCTTCTCTCCTGGCTCCTACTCCAGCTTGTTCCTCGGATCTGCTCCTGCCTATTCCTGATTGATGACTTGTGCATGACCCTGGCCTGCTCCTGACTTTTCTTGTGTCTTTACTTCTGATTGATGCTCTGTGTTTGACCCCGGCTCTGGCTTCTGACTTCGCTTCCTGCTCCACCCATCCATCTAGATCCACCAGTCTTCTGGAGAGCCTGCTCCTGTATCCTCTCCACCCATGGGTGTAGTCTTTTTGGGTATCACCAGGCAACTACATCATTGGCAACCCATGCTTCTTTGGGCACTGCACCTTCTGTTACCATCTTCAGGTGTGTTTTGCAATTAGCCATAAGGGGAGCCCTCTCATCACCTCAGCCTCCAGTCAGGTACATGACAGTATAATTCAGCTATAATGTCAGAGGTTGAGAGAGGTGTTTCTCCGATAGAGGCTCTGTGCAAACAGGGTGCCGCCCTCACGCAAGCAGTCAAGAATCTACAAGAGGGCTATTTCCAGCTGGAAGGCATCTGCAGAATCTTGCTACGTCCTCTTCTCTGGTTGATCAGAATCTGCCCATCGCCTCCTCTTTGTCTACCACTTCTGTTCAAGAATGCCCAGTAGTTGCTCCCACGGTGATGACACCAGCTCCAGAGCCAAGAGTACCAGTTCCTGAATGTTTTGCAGGGGACCGACAAATGTTTAATGCTTTTATGAATGCATGTTATATCTGGCACTCCAACCCAGAACTTTCTCCTTAGAGACTGAAAGTGGGGTTCATTATTTCACTACTTACCAATGAACCTCAGTCCTGGGCACATCATCTCCTGGAGCAGAAGAGCCCTGTTCTAAACTCCGTTGCAACCTTCTTTGATGCCATGTCTCAGCTCTATGACAATCTGCAATGCATGGCAACAGCAGAAGTTGGTCTTTACTCCCTCCAAAAAGGTTGTCGCCCAGTGGAAGATTACACAATGGAATTTTGCAAATGGTCCACAGATACAGGTTGGAATGGGGCCACCCTCAAATACCAGTATTGGCTTGGCCTGTCTGAAGGACTTAAAGATGAACTGGCCAAAATTGAGGCTCCTGCTACCCTTGAAGGCCTTATCCAGTTGGCCATCCAGCTTGACCATCGCCTACGGGAAAGAAGGTTGGAAAAATGTAGCTCCTACAGACCATCCTGGATGCTACCCAAGGTGCCATCCTATCTCGCTCCACCTCCTCCTGCCACTGAAGCTGAACATATGCAAATTGGTCTAGTACGCTTCTCCTTGTCCCCAGATGAAAGGATGAGTTGAAGGCAGTACAATCTGTGTCTCTACTGCAGGGGTTCCGGACACTTCTTACACAATTGCCCTGTGAGAATCAGTAAGTGTGTTCCTCCATGTCCTGTCTACTCTCAAATTTCTGGATGATTCCCAGCTCACCTGCTCATTGATTCCAGAGCGGGCAGTTGTTTCTTGAACATCACCTTGGCAAAAGATCTGCAGGTTCCATTGAGAAACAAGAAACAGAGACTTGCAGTCCATTTAGCTGATGGGACCATTCCCCATTCAGGACCTGTAACACAGGAAACTATTCCTATATTGACATCCACAGGCTTGGGCCATGAAGAATTTCTTTGCTTTGACATCTTATGTTCCCCAATGTTCCCTGTCATCCTTGGGATCTCATGGCTTCGGGCCCATAATCCACAAGTGGACTGGCCTTCAGGGAAAATCTCCTTCTCATCTACTGCTTACAACATTGTTTCATCCCCAAACTCAGACTCGTCCAGTTGCCTGACCATTCAAACTGTAGCGAATACCAGTCAAATTGTGCCCCCAGCCTATCACGAATACTTGGATGTGTTTGACAAAAAGAAGGCTGACATTCTACCACCTCACCAGCCATATGACTGCCCTATGGAGCTATTTCCTGGGACAGAGATTCCCTTGGGTGGATCTTTCCATTATCTGAAATCGAGCTTGAGGCCCTACACTGACGAAAGTCTTGAGAAGGGATTCATTCGTCCTTTTTCTTTTCCTGCTGGGGCCGGAATTTTCTTTGTGGAAAAGAAGGACCACTCAATCAGGCCTCGTGCAGACTACCAGGGACTCAATAAAGTTATCATTAAGAACCGTTACCCGCTCCCTCTTGTTCCTGAACTCTTCCAAAGATTCCGTGCTGCCCGAATCTTCATGAAACTGGACCTTCGGGGCGCCTTTAATCTAGTCCAAATTCGCGAAGGAAACAAATGTAAAACAGCTTTTCGAACCCACTTCAGGCATTTTGAATACCCTGTTATGCCTTTTCGGATTATGCAATGCTCCTGCAACCTTTCAACACCTCGTAAATTACATTTTCTGGGAATTCCTGGATCACTTTTTAATTGGGCAATATCCTTATCTTTTCTGCCACCTTGGAGCTCCACCGAGTGCATGTCAAGAAAGTCTTATCTACCCTGAGACAGCATGGACTATATGCAAAGGCAGAAAAATGTGAGTTAAAGAAATTATCAATTCAATTCCTGGGTCTGATCATATCCACAGATGGGATTTCCATGGATACCCAAAAGGTAGCAACCATAATTGAATGGCCTGCCCCTACCGACAAGAAGGGTATCCAGAGGTTTTAGGGCTTTGCCAATTTCTACAGGAGGTTCATTAAGGACTTTTCTACAATCATTGCTCCAATCACCCAGTTAACTCGTCTGCATACTCGATTCCAGTGGTCTCGGGAAGCTCAAGTGGCATTCGACAAATTTCTGACTCTATATACCTCTGCACCAGTACTACAGCATCCAGATCTGGCTTTACCCTTCGTCAGCCTCCTGTTTCTGTTTTCCTGTGCAAATTACCCTGCTGATTATCTGTTACCTACCCGACTTGACCCTGATCTGCTTTGGCTTCTTTCCTGGCTCTTACCCTGGCTTGTTCCTTGGATCTGCTCCTGCCTATTCCTGATTGATGACTTGTGCATGACCCTAGCCTGCTCCTGACTTCACACCTGTCTTTACTTCTGATTGATGCTCTGTGTTTGATCCCGGCCCAGGCTTCTGATTTCACTTCCTGCTCTGCCCATCCATCTAGATCTGCCAGTCTTCTGGAGAGCCCTCTCCTGTATCCTCTCCACCCATGGATGTCATCATAGGGTATCACCAGGCAGATACATCATTGACAACCCGTGCTTCTTTGGGCACTGCACCTTCTGTTATCACCTTCAGGGGTGCTTTACACTTAGCCATAATGGGAGCCCTCTCATCACCTCAGCCTCCGGTCAGGTACATGACAGAAAGCAAGGAATAGGGTAAGTATAGTTGCTTTTTCTATTGCATAGATGAAACAAGAATTTACTACTTGCAGTGTGTAGGGAGCCCCACTGCAAGGGTAATTTTTTAAATTTTTTTTATGGGGTATAGCTTTAAGCAACTGAGAATTTTGCTCCATTACTGTTGGCACTTTAAACCAACTTCAGAGTAAGTGTATTCTCTCAGCTGGACTTCCATACAAGTTTTAACCAGGATGTATAGTGGATTTTGGGTTTTTATTGCCCCTCAGCTGCCCCTATAAACAAGGCCTAAGAGAGTTTATTTTGTAGGGTTCACATAAAAAAAACTACATTTCTGAGAAGAACAGGTTGCGTAGGGAGATGATCTATGAGAAATATAATAAGATACAAACAGAAGTGCATATATAACAAAAAATCAAATCTTTATTAGAACCACCCTGTGATATACTTTCTAATTGTGGGGCCAGGAGCCCCTAGTACAAAGTTCTGTCTCACTTGCAATTTGTTTAAGATGTTTATTTGTTAGAAGCAACACATACCACCAACGTTTTTCAGCGGAAAGAACTCCCTCCTTCTTCAGGGATAACATGTCAAGAACAACAAAAATGGAATGTATAATGAACTAACTTGGTAATATTAATGATAAATTGGAAATGACCACCTCTATGACAGAATTTCTCCCCTGTCCTGCCCTGACCTGGTCACTGCTGTCTATTACAATTCGCTTTTTTCTACACTAGACTCACTTGCTCCTCTAACTGCACAAAGTATCAGGCCCCGACCATTACAACTGTGGCAGTCTGACAACACCAGAAATCTTAAGAGACATAGTCGTGCATTGGAGCAACTGTGGCGTATAAGCTAATCCCTATATAAATCTGCTTTCTTAAAATACAATTCCTCCCTCCATTCTGCCAAACAAGCCTACTTTGTCACTCTTATTAATACCTTGTCATCCAGTCCTTTCTCTACTTTTAACTCTCTACTTTCTTCACCTCCACCCAGTAACTCACTCACTGCTTGTCACGTACCTGATAGGAGACTGAATTGACGAGGTCAGCCTCACTTGTGTCACTAGCCCTGACCCCGCTGAGGTTGGAACAGAGGGAGTCTAGGGACCAGGGGGACAAGTGCGCCAGTAGTTGTTGCTTGCGGCTCTTGCAGATGATGACCTTGGAATGCAGAATCTCCTCTGATTTGAGGACCATAGCAGCAGGCAGAGTAGATGCTGGGTAATGCCCGATGTGCAGCAGAGCAATGTAAGTAGCCAGGACACAGGACAGGAGTAGGGTCATAGGATAGCCAGGGTCATCAACAATCGGGCAGCACGGTACAGAATCGGTAGGAAAAGCCAAAGTCAGGAGCAGAGCCGAAGTCAGGAACCAGGAGCAGGAGAGCAATCAGAGTCGGGTCAGGAACAAGCCAGGTCAGCAACAAAGGAATCGTACAGGAGTAAGCAGGACACAGGGGGGAGCTGAAGACCAGTCAGCACTGAACCAGAGCAGAGACCCTCTTTAAATAGCCCGTCTGACGCCAATCTTCGCCGTGCGTGTGCATGTATGTGTGCGATCGCGCATTCCTGCGCGCATGCGCATAACCGGCAGCTCTTCTGCGGAATCTCTTTTGCGCATGCGCATTCCCGATCACAATTCTCTTTGCCGGAAATCCCTTACATTGCCCCCCCTTAGGGGCAGCCTGCAGATGCCCACTAGGGCTCGTTTCTCAGGGTGAAGACGGAGATAGGCTTGAACTATCCGTGGAGCATGAACATTAGTGGATGGTTCCCAAGAGTTATCCTCTGGTCCATAACCTTTCCATTTGATGAGGAACTTGGTCGGTCCGCCCATTTTCCTACAATTCAGGATAGCCTCAACCTCATACTCTTCATTCCCTTCGACCAACAATGGCGCAAGCACCTCCGAATTCCGGTTGGGAAACCCACTTGGGATGTGAGGTTTCAACAAGGAGCAATGGAATACTGGGTAAATCTTCAAGTTCTTAGGTAATTCTAATTCAAAGGCTACAAGGTTTACCTTTCTCTTGATATTAAATGGTCCTAGATATCTTGGACCAAGCTTCCTTGATGGATAACTTAATTTCAGTTTGGCCATGGACAGCCAGACTTTATCCCCTTGTTTCAGTTCCAAGTTACCCCTTCTCTTCCTATCAAAAAATTTTTTGTTGCTCGTCTGAGCTTCAGAAATTGTTCTTTGTAAAATTTTGCTGTTCCTCCTGAGGAACTCCATCCTTTCTTGTACTGCCAGGACAGCGGCCTCCACCAGTATTTCTGGGAGAAAGGTGGGATGATATCCGTAGTTAGCGAAGAAAGGAGATTGCTTGGTTGCGGAATTAATGGAATTATTATAGGAGAATTCCGCTAATGGAAGGAGCGATGCCCAGTCATCTTGAGAGTATGAGGAGAAGCATCGAAGGTATTGCTCCAGAGTTTGGTTTGTCCTTTCTGTCTGTCCATTTGTTTGTGGGTGGTAAGCAGATGAGAAGTGTAACCCGATCTCTAATACCTTACACAGAGCTCTCCAGAACTTGGATGTAAACTGCACTCCCCGATCAGACACAATATTCAGGGGCACGCCATGTAATCTTATAATCTCCTTGATGAAAACGGAGGCAGTTTATGTGGCAGACGGAGTCCCTTTCAGGGGGATGAAATGAGCCATCTTGGACAGGAGATTGATCACTACAAAGATAGTAGTAAATCCTTCAGATGGTGGAAGTTCGACAATAAAATCCTTGGAGATCATGCTCCAAGGTTTTTCCGGTACGGGCAAGGATTCCAACAGGCCCCAGGTCTTGGCTTTATCAGATTTATTTCTCAGGCAAACTGTGCAAGATCTCACATAGTCCTGGCAATCTTTTACTGTGTTTGGCCACCAGAAAAAGCGAGAAACCAACTCAGAAGTCTTGTGAATCCCAAAATGACCTGCTAATGGATGGTCATGACATCCCTGGAGAATAAGAGTCTGGAGTTCTTCGGGCATGAAGATCTGTTCCTTGTGGAAATACAGACCGTCCCTTAATTGCAGGTGCAAATTCATGGGAGGTGGATGACTATCCATGGCTTCTTTTATTCGTGTGACAAGGTCTGTCTGGAGGAGTAAGAAGTTTTTGGCCGGCAGGATTGTGTTGGGTTCAGACTGCACAACTGGGTCGGGAAACATACAGGAGAGTGTGTCAGGTTTGCCACTCTTAGATCCAGGATGGTATGTCAGATGGAAGATGAAGCGAGAGAAAAATAGTGCCCATCTAGCTTGTCGTGGTCTGAGACGTTTTGCCGTTTTTAGGTACTCGAGATTCTTATGATCTGTGTAGATGAGAATGGGATGAGATGCTCCTTCCAGTAAATAGCGCCATTCTTCCAATGCTGCCTTAATGGCTAGTAACTCTGTCTCCCACATCATAGTTCCTTTCAGAAACACTCAATTTCCGGAAGAAAAATGCGACGGGGTGCAGAAGGGATTTGAGTCCCTGTCTTTGGGATAATATGGCTCCAACCGCATTCTCCGAAGCGTCCACTTCAAGGACGAAGGCGAGAGCCTGATTCGGATGTTTCAGGATAGGTACGGATGTGAACATAGCCTTTAATTGTTCAAAGGCTACTTGGGCTTCAGGAGTCCACTTAAAGGGGGTTTGCTGTTGGGTAAGCTGCGTTACTGGTGCGATGATTCCAGAGAAGTAATTGATAAATTTCCTGTAGAAATTAGCAAAACCTATAAAGCGCTGCACTGCTTTCCTGTCTCATGGGATGGGCCATTCTAAGAGGGCAGACACCTTTTGAGGGTCCATAGAGATGCCCTCAGAAGTGATCACCAGCCCAAGGAACTGGATGAATTGCCTCTCGAATTCGCATTTCTCGGCTATTGCATACAGGCGATGCTGGCGTAATCAATCCAGAGTTTTCTTTACGTGGTCCTGATGGCTTTCTATGGAACTAGAGAAAACCAGGATGTCGTCTAGATAGACGATAAGGAATAGGTCCAGATAGTCTCGAAGGATATCATTCACCAGGTGTTGAAAAGTTGCTGGGGCATTACAGAGGCCAAAGTCCATTACCAGGTATTCAAAGTGTCCGAATCGGGTTTGGAAAGCCGTCTTCCACTCATCACCCTCCCTAATTCTCACTAGGTTGTAAGTGCCCCTTAGATCCAGTTTTGAGAAGAAGCATGCTCCTCGCAGCCTTTGAAATAATTCGGAGATCAGTGGAAGGGGGTAGCGATTCTTTACCGTTATCTTGTTTAGGTCACGTTAGTCGATACAGGGTCTGAGAGTGTGATCCTTCTTCTCCACAAAGAAGATACCGGCTCCTGCTGGTGATGTAGAAGGCCGAATAAAGCCTTTTTCCAAACTGTCATTTATATATTCCCGGAGGACCTCCAATTCGGCTTCGGATAAGGGATAGGTTCTACCGAAAGGAATTTCGGCACTGGGCAGGAGCTCAATAGGACAGTCGTATGAGCGATGAGGAGGAAGGCAGTTGGCACTTTTCTTATTGAAGACGTCCATATATCCGTGATATACTGCAGGAACAAGTTTCATGGTTTCAGGATCAGAGTGAATGCCGAGAAGAGTAGTTGCCTCATTAGTCCCTTTAGGGATACAGTGAGTCAGACAGTGTTCTGAAGCAAAGAAGATTTCTCCAGACAACCAATTGATGGTTGGGTTGTGGGCTCTTAGCCAAGGCATGCCAAGAATAACTGGAAAAATCGGCGAAGTAATGATGTCTAAACATAGAAATTCCTGGTGTCCCGAAGGAGAGTAGCAGAATATTGGCACGGTTTCCTGTGTTACAGGGCCAGAACTGATACCTAATCCATCTGCCAGATGAACTGCAAGTCTTTGTGCCTTGGTACGGAGTGGAATCTGGTTTTGCGTAACGAAATGAACATCCATAAAGCAGCTGTAGGCACCTGAGTCTATGATGTCTGGGACCAAGATTGTACTTTCGGCCAACTGTAGCTGCAGATGAAAAGAGAGATGCGCCCGGCTTGCCCCTTGAGGGTGCATCATGTAGAAACAGTTGGGAGAGGACTTATGAGATTTGGCAGGGCAGGTGGCCATGAAATGACCCGCATTTCTGCAGTAAAGCCAGAGGTTGGACCTCTGCCGTGGGAAGGCGTTCTGCTGCAGATAACTGCGGTCTCCAGAAACTTCTCCTAGTTGGGTTGGTGGGCGATGCTGATGATGCCACATTTGTAGATGGCCCTATTTCAGAGCATATCAAAATCTTCCCATTAACCCTCTCGCTCTGCCTTTCCCGACTCCGACAGTCGATCTGAATCGCCAGGTCTATTAGACTCTCCAACCTGGTTGGCACCCCCACTCGGGCCAGCTCATTCTTCAGGTTCTCGGAAAGACCTAGGCGGAACTGATGGCGGAGGGCAGACTTGTTACACTGGGTATCAGGACTCCAGATGCAATAATCAGCGACATAGTCTTCCACAGGTCTCTGGCCTTGCTGTAGCTTATTGAGCATTGTTTCAGCGGTTTGTTGCCGGAAGGGGTCATCATAGATTTGTGCCATCGCTGTAAAGAATAAATCCACAGAGGCTAAGGCCGGATCATGTAACTCCCAGAGATGGTAGGCCCAGGACTGGGGTTCATTTCTGAGGAGTGTGATAATAAATCCCACTTTAGTGTTAGATGACAAGAAGGTCCTGGGGAGCAGGGAAAAATATAACTCACAGGAGTTACAAAAAGTCCTGAACTTCCTGAGGTCCCCTGTAAAGAACTCAGGCGTAGGCACCCGGGGTTCCGGCAGAGCAAAGGCTTCAATGGTCATACTGGTCTCTGTTTGAGTGACCGCATCAAAGGTAGTCCTGAGGTCTGTGTCTAGGAGGACATTAGAGTCGGTTCGCAGTTTACTCTCCAGGTCTTCAAAGTTTTTCTGTAACTCATGTATCACGTTGAACAGGGTAGATACTGCTTGGCGAATGTCCCCAGTTGTGAGTCCTCCCTTTCAGACTCCATCCCTGGCTGACTGGTACTGTCACGTACCTGATAGGAGATTGAATTGACGAGGTCGGCCTCACTTGTGTCACTAGCCCTGACCCCGCTGAGGTTGGAACAGAGGGAGTCTAGGAACCAGGGAGACAAGAGCGCCAGTAGTTGTTGCTTGCAGCTCTTGCAGATGATGACCTTGGAATGCAGAATCTCCTCTGATTTGAGGACTGTAGTAGCAGACAGAGCATGTTCTGGGTAATGCCCGATGTGCAGCAGAGCAATGTAAGTAGCCAGGACACAGGACAGGAGCGGGGTCATAGGATAGCCAGGGTCATCAACAGTCGGGCAGCACAGTACAGAATCAGTAGGAAAAGCCAAAGTCAGGAGCAGAGCCGAAGTCAAGAACCAGGAGCAGGAGAGTAATCGGAGTCGGGTCAGGAACAAGCCGGGTCAGCAACAAAGGAATCATACAGGAGTAAGCAGGACACAGGGGGGAGCTGAAGACCAGTCAGCACTGAACCAGAGCAGAGACCCTCTTTAAATAGCCTGTCTGGCGCCAATCTTCGCCGTGCGTGTGCACGTGTGCGTGTATGTGCGCGGTCGTGCATTCCTGCGCGCATGCGCATAACCAGCAGTTCTTCTGTGGAATCTCTTTCGTGCATGCGCGTTCCCGATCACGATTCTCTTTGCCCGAAATCCCTTACACTGCTTATGAGATTGCCAATCATTTCAAAAACAAGAATGATGCAATTCGTACGGGCATCTCCACTACACAGACATCTATCCCACTTAGCATACCTTATATAAAACCTCCTTCAACACTTTCCTCTTTTCACCTTGCTACTACTGAAGAGGTCACTAACCTTTTCTCAGCAGCCCTTCTCACCAACTGCCCCCTGGATCCTGTCCCCTCACAACTACTATGGTCACCCTCTTCTTCTATCCTATGCTCCCTCCCCTACATCTTCAATCTCTCCCTCTCTACTGGCGCCTACCCCTCCCCTTGCTGGACCCCACCAATCTGAACAACTTAAGATCCATCTTCCTGCTCCCGTTTACCTCTAAACTCTTAGAAAGCTTTTTCTACAATCGCCTGAGCTCCTACCTCACTGACAACAACCTTCTTGACCCTTTACAGTCTGGCTTTCACTCACCGCACTCCACTGAAACTGCCCTACTAAAACGCAGTAATCTTTTACAAACTGCTAAAACCAATGGCCACTACTCCATACTCTTACTACTTGACCTCTCTGTGGCTTTTGATGCTGTTGACCATCCCCTTCTCCTAAAAAAAGTCCACTCTCTTGACCTCCAAGACTCTGGTCTCTCCTGGTTCTCCTCCTACCCATCGCAGCGCTCCTTCAGCGTTACCTATAATTCTCTCTCCTGCTTTCCACTTCCTCTCTCTGTAGGGGTCTCTCAAGATTCTATCCTTGGGCCCCTTCTCTTCTCCATCTACACCTCCTCCCTTGGTCACTTGATAAACTCCCTTGGCTTTAAGTACCATCTCTATGCTGATGACACACAAATCTATCTTTCTGCTCCTCACCTCACCCCTTCAGTCTCCTCTCGCATTACTAACCTACTAAGTGACATATCAGCATGGATGTCACTCCTCTTCCTCAAACTAAATCTTTCTAAAGTGGAGCTCATACTATTCCCTCCAGCCCATGCCCTCTCCCCTTACTTCTCCATCAAGATCAATAAGACAACCATCAGTCCCTCCCCTCATACCAGAGAACTAGGTGTAATCCTAGACTCCCATCTGTCCTTTCAGCCCCAAATCCAATCACTGTCCAAATCTTGTAGACTTCTCAACATCTCCAAGATACACCTATTTTTTAACCTCTGAAACCACTAAGTAACTTATTCACTCCCTTGTTATCTCTCGCCTTGACTGTTGTAACTCCCTCCTCATTGGTCTACCTCATCGCAGGCTATCCCCTCTTCAGTCTATCATGAATGCTGCTGCCAGACTCATCCACTTTACCAACTGTTCCATATTTGCTATCCCTCTCTGCCAATAACTCCACTGGCTTCCCATTGCCCAACGAATAACATTCAAAACATTAACAATAACATATAAAGCCATTTATAACTCTGCCCCAAATTACATCACCAAACTTGTCTTCAAATATCACCCAAACCGCCCTCTCCACCCCTCCTACGACCTCCTACTCCCTAGCTCTCTTGTCTCCTTCTCCCATACTCATCTACAGGACTGCTCCAGAGCCTCCCCCATCCTCTGGAACTCTCTACCCCAATCTATCCAACTATCGCCTACTCTGCCCACTTTTAGGCAAGCTCTGAAAACCTATCTCTTCAGGGAAGCCTACCCTGCCTTCAGCTAATAAATAATCTTCTATTTCTCCTACCAGTTCATCCCCCACAGTTATTACCTTTTGTACTACCAGCCCCTCCCTCTTAGATTGTAAGCTCCAAGGAGCAGGGCCCTCCTAACTCTCTTGTATTGAACTGTATCGTTGCTGTATTGTCTCCCTTTATTTTGTAAAGCGCTGTGCAAATTGTTGGCGCTATATAAATCCTGTATAATAATAATAACAGTAAATTACTGTTACTACTATTTTACTTCATTATATATTTCCATTGTTCTTTACATGTTAGCCCTGAAGAAGGGGAAGTATTTTTCCCATATTGGATTTATGTTTTGCTCCTAACAAACAAAAATTTTAAATGAATTGCAAGTGAGACAGAATTTTGTACTAGGTGCTCCTGACCACACACATAGACGTTACATGTTGATCGGGCCCTTACATCTAGCATTAACTATGATCCAGCCAAGAATTCACAATATGCTGCTGATGCCTTTGAAATAACCTCTACCCAAATCAGTCCAGTGCTATCACACACCTAAAAAAATGATGCCACACATTTGGTCACTTCCCCAAGTAATGCAAGTGACCAGAGAGCCATAAACTGTACCATATGATCATTTTAATAAAGTCTTGTTGTGTTTCATACCTACACTTCAGTTTGTTTCAGTCCATGTGTAGCATTTGATATAAATATATGTCTGTTTTAGGATTTTTTCTCAGACTTACATGAAAGGATCTGTTTGTTCATTTGACTTAGAAACAGAAATCAGGTTACTTTTGAGTGTTTGAGTGGGCTTCTCAAACAAATGCCTTGGTAACAATTACACAAGCGATCTTGTAAAACAATACGAACTTAGATATCATTGTTGTATGTGCATATTTCCCTGTTCAGTAAAGCAAATATTAATACACTATAGAGTTTTAACCACTTTCTTGGCTTGTACCGCAAAAGAACCAAGCAACACAGTCCACCAAACGTATTCCTATTTATTTTGGAGCAAAAAGTATCTCTTGAGGTGCCATTATTCTGTGTTTCCTGCATGTTTTACTTTACAGCTCTGTGGAGGCTTCCAGGAAATGATTCCATATGTCTTTCTTGTGTTGGCAGATCTAAGACAACACAGATGGCAGAATGCAATACTATTTAATTTTTGTAAACTCTACCCAGGGTTACATTAGTGTGCATCCCCATTTTTCTGCTCTCCAGGTCCATACCAGGAGGTCCACACTGCATCAGAGGTCTATTTGGGGGGAATCAGGATGGAAAAGGGGGAACCCAAACAGGGATTTTACCATAAATGCAAACATTTACTTTTAAGCCCAATTCTGGAAAATAGTCTAGAGCAGTGGTCTCCACACTGCGGCCTGGGGGCCAGATGAGGCCCTTTACTTGCCTGTATCTGGCCCTTGAAGTATTATTCCTGCCACTGACACCAGCAATCCCATACCTAATGCTCAGTCCAATTTTTTTTATCCTTATATTTAATGCCTGTGTCATTTAATTTTGCAAGTGATTATTGTTTGGAATTTTTGACTTTCACATTCATTAGTCTTGTTGATCTGTATGTTGTTTCTTTTAATAAAAACATTGAAATATACATTTTTCCTGGGTTGGGCTCTATTGATTTACCTCGTCATTATTCCCTATCATAAAGCTCTACTCAGCTATATGGAGTGATTTTACATGTGTTTGCGTACTGTCGCAAGATGATTCTTTTCTCACTGAAAATGCTTAATTTACTGTGTTATGGAAGAGGCCAATATGGAAAAATAACCAATTTGTTCTAACTGTAATAAGAGCAACGAATGGTAAGAGTAAACTATGCATGATCATTGCCGGAAACAAATGAAAACCGGATGTGTTCAATGTAATCCATATTTTTATCAAGCTGATCTGTCCTTTCTTATGTTCTTCTTGGCTTTATTGTCATATTTCTGTAATATTTCTGTATGCCCAAGATGATACTAAACTATATGGAAATTATAATAAAATATGGCAATTTTGATTCCATTTGAGACCTCAATCACTTAACCCCTTGCCTCCCACAATACACATATGTGCAGCAGCAAAGAGTGGGCTTTAACTTCCACATGCAGCACATATGCCTCGCTGGGCGGCTGTTGTTTCTATGCTGAGAGCGAGCTCCCTGTGCACTCCTAGTACAGAGAATGAGCTGTCAAAGATCACTCTCGGTCCCAACTAACTATAAGTAGCCAGTGGGACTAACTTCTGGTCATGTAACCACTGTGATAGCCAATCACAGTGGTCTTATGATCACCTGATCTTTCCTACCCTCTGGGCATTCAGATCTTTTTAAAGGGATGCCAGAATAGGATGGGTTAAAGCCCATCCATGTTATTTTGCATTGGTTAGACTGGGGAAGGGTTAGGATATTATAAACAATACTTTGCTTACATTCATTCATCTGCAGTAAGCACTGATCTCTGGTGCACTTTACATAGTGCCATGTCTTCAGTTCAGGACTTAAAACAAGGAATGAATGAGGATTACCTCTAGATGTGCATTGCTCTTTCCACAATTGGCTGAGATCACATGGGATGAATGGATGAGTAAGGAATAGCTGAGCGAATTTCTACAGCAATGGTACTCTTAGAATGCACATTTAATTCAACTATAGCATGCAACTGTAAAGCCTTGTTTGCTTTTCACAGTCCTGTACTGTAAACAAATAGCTCAGTTTCTTAGAATGTATCTATGGTCAAAATGTAAAATCATATATTCATTCTCACATAGTATTTGTTATAGATTCTGTATATAACCATACAAAACAGACAGTGCACAGTCCACATGTGTCCGCTGCTTCTCTGCTAACAGGAAACAGGAACTTTCTTACAGAGAAAACCATAGATGCAGATACAAACTTATAAACACTGCCATCTACTGGTTGAGAAAAATATATCTCTACTTAACACTGATAGTTGTTGCACAAAATACATCAACAATGTGTTCCGACAGTATTTCAATTATTTCTAGCAGTTTGTAAAATTACTTTTTGAAGATTCCTGCATATTACTTACCTGAATTCTGTGAGACGTAGTCACTATGCCCTGTAGTCACAATGCCCTGAAATGCTCAGTCACACATTTCACAGAGCCTGCCTTCTGAACTACAGACGATCTGAGAGGAGGAGACTCTGGAGGAGGAGTCAGTACAGGAATCACTGCTTGCAGGCAGGAAAGTGCTACTATACTATCCACTATTAATCGGCTACAATATGTACAAAATTCTGCAGGTAGAATCCTCACTAGGTCTGGCACAAGTGACCATATTACCCCTATCCTGGAATCCTTGCACTGGCTACTCCTCAGGTTTCGCACAGACGTTCAGAATTTCTTGCACACCTATAAGGCTCCTCATGGCTTGGCACCCCATTATTTCTGTGAACTTTTATCAACTTTTATGCTTTTATGAGTTTAGAGTAATCTCTAAACTCATTTGTGCCTTTGTTTTTTTTTGAGCAGTGTATAAATTGTGCAATGTGATGTGATGTGATACACTATGTTCTTTTTGCCTTGCCATAAATTATAAGTTCTATTGCATTTATTATAAATCCTTCAGGTGATCTTCTTCAAAAAGCTGTACTTTTGACTCAAACTTTCAGAATATATACTCAAAGGAGAAGAAGAAAATTGCAATAGTGTAACTCTGTGTGTTTGATAAAAGCTCTCATAAAACAGCCAGATTGCTTACAAATCATGAGTGTACCACGCTATGTGTGTACGGTGCATTTTTTCTGATTCTTCTTTATTTCATTTTTAAAGCTGTACTGCAAGGCACAATTTAATTTAGCTTTCTATTTACTAATAAATCATTGAAGGTGAACTCCAGGGAACTAAAAAAAAAACTACTCTTGCCGTGGGGCTTCCCTTAAATGCTTGTTTTTGCATAGGGTACATGGTAAAAGGACCTTTACCTGCCTTATACCTTTCTCCCCCAACAGTCAGTATTCAGCTCTTCCCTCTGACTCTCCAGGTTCTGGACAGGCCCGTGCCATCCTCACTTACAATGCAGGACTGCTGGTACTGCATTATACAGTATGTGATGGTGTCACCGCTTCCACTGCCAAAGAAACAAAGGGAAAAGGCTTTGAAAGAGCAATTGCATGGCAGGAGGAGCTTGCAGGAGCAAGGGATAAAGTAAGTAAAAAGTCCTTTCATACCGAAAAAGAGGAATAGAGCAATAACCAAAAAAGAGCTTTTACCCTCCTTGCAATGCGGCTGTCTATGGCTTCAAGATTCAAAATTTTGAGTTGTGACTGGAACAGGAATAGAGGGAGCTTCCTTCATTTGGAGATATTTCCTTTCACATCCTGTTTTGTCCTCTGGATGAGAAGTGAATGGAAATCTCCCCAATGGGACATAGGTAGAACTGACAGCCTCACCTTTTCTTTTCTTGACATTGATATTAAACGGGGCTTGTTTCCCCAAAAAGGGCGCAGACCGCAATAAAAACTTTGCAGAGGTTCTGACTCTTAAACACTCTTATGAAAATTATAAAAAGTATTGCCTAGATTTAAAATTGAATTAACCAGCGCTCTTTATAGTTTTTGAATAGAATGAAGAAAATTTTAAACCCATGTCAAGTTTTATTTTATGTGATAATTCATTTTAATTCATTATATGTTTTTATGCAGTATGTTTTTTTTTTGTATTTAGACCATTCTGTCATCACATTTTTTAAAATTATGCATTTTTTTATTTTTTCTTATATTCTTGCATTTATTTATTTAATATATTTATGTATATGAGTATATATCCTTTTAATTTTAGTTTTGTTGCCCTGATGAAGGGGGAGTGCATTGGCCCCCAAAACAGGTTGTCTGTTCTAGGTGATCATATTATGAGTCATTAAAATGACTTGGAATTTTTTACTATTTGGTTTGATTCTCCTTTCATGCACACTGAAGATCACCCCTCCATGCTACTGTTCTTCAGTGTTTTGATCCCTCTCTGAAAGCCATCTGAAAGCTTTTACCTGGTTACACAGCTGGCTTTTCTGCCAGTCACGTTGAACGGTCTTTCTATATTGGGACCATAAGGACTCAGTTCCTGAATTCTCTGCTGACTGTGAGTGATCCACTTAGAGACCTACTGGATTTGTTTCATACATTTAATCAAGTGATCCTCTGCACCAGGCTCTGCTTGTACATGCTATAGAGAGTTCCTCTCACTTCCCACTGCATCAA